>NW_015546086.1:1234019-1305368 GCF_001515605.1 Sinocyclocheilus anshuiensis
ACTCCACTCCTCTGGCTTCGCCTCGTCCCTTCGTCCCTCCGGCTCCATCAGGCTCCTTCATCCCCTCGGTTCCTCATCAGTCCTCTTTCGCTCCGGCTCCAACGCGGCCTCCCGGATCCATGCTTTCGCATCGGTCGCCGGCGCCATCTGCTCCGCCTAGGACCTCCGGATCCTCCCTGTCGCCCTGGATCATCGGATCTCTATCTCCGCCTCGGGCTCCTCCCTCCGTCGGCTCCACCGTGGGCCACCGTTATGGCTGTGGCCTGGGTCCTGCTGTGCTCCACCTGCTCTGGGCCCCTCCTGTCTCCTCCCTCATTCGTTGCCTCCCTGGTCTCTGTCTGCTGGCCCCTTCCCGGGTGCCCGTCCTCCTCCCGAGCCTCCTCCTTAGTTCCCACCCGTCCCCCCCCTGTTGTTCTACGGCGCGAGGATGCACCTTCCGGAAGGGGGGCGATATGTCAGGATTATGGACTGGTTTTTGTTGTGTTTTCCCTCTCCATGTGTTCCGTGTCCCAGTTAATTGACTGATTCCATGCACCTGTGTTCCCCTGATTGCCCTGTGTTTAAAAGTACCAGTCTGTTCAGTTTCTGACTAGATTAATGTTAAGGACATAAATATGTCATAAATAATACAATGTTCTTAATTGTTGTCAAATTATGTTTGTGATCTATTCAAGCATCAAAATGTATTAAAGTGTTGAAAATGTGTTTTAGTTTTTTTTCTTTCAAACATTTTGTTGTTGTCCCACATTATCAAATATGATTGAGAATGTGGGACAGCATGCTTTGGGGAAATGAATAGTATTTAATGATGATGTGAAGCATTGAAGTGTTTATAATAATTGTAATGGACCTACATACTGTACGTGTAGAAGATTTAGAGTGTTCTAGAGGAATACTGGATTGGCATTCCTTTGTAAAAGTTTGAATGTTATGGTTCACTTTTTTTATTTTTTTTTATTTCCTGCTTAATTTTCCTTTTTATCATTATTTGTAGATCATTAGCTATTTCTGATCTTGGAATTTGATTTGCTGAGTGGCATTCCTTGAATATGTTATAGTCCACTTTTTCTTTCTTTTCTTTTCTTTTCTTTTCTTTTCTTTTCTTTTCTTCTCCTTCATCTTTTTTTTTTAATTTTTTTTTGTCTTTTTAATTTTTGTAAATTATTAATTTGCAAGTTATGTCTACAGAATGATGTTAATACTAGCATATGCACATATGTGCTAATACTAGTATACAGTATGTAATATGTACATATGTAATATGTTCTAAACATAAAATAAAATAAAAAATAAAGTGAAATAAAATAAAATACCAGATCTTTAGCATCATGGGACATAATTTTTCAAGTTTTCTCTAAAGAATCTATCTATCTATCTATCTATCTATATTTTATATATATTGTATAACGTAGTAGTAGTAATATTTTCATTGTAAATCTTCAGCCTCAGTATGTCTTCAGTTCAGTTCAGTTCAGTTCAGTTCTTACTGGAGTGAAACTCTTCTGTATGTGCAGAAATGAGACAGGGAAGTGACTAAGAAACGTCTCCCACCCTGTGCTTACAAGCTGACTTCATTTCCCTATAAGCAGCTTTAGACCATGAGGTATTTTTAAGAGGCCCTTGTTCCCTCGCCTAATGTCACTTGCCCAGCACCCATGACATGACAGGTTGGTCAGTATGACCACCAACTGTTTTGTAACTCAAAAAAATTCTAGTTTTACATTTGATCAACCGTACTAAACTTCCTCAAAATCTGGCTTGAGTATGGAATTTGTGTATGTGTGTAAAGCCGCATGGGGTCTTCTGTTTACATGACAAGGGAATGGAAATATGTTTCTAAGCTGTCAAAGTTTAAAGAACAGGATTACATGAATCATTAAGCGAGACAAACAAACAGAGAAAATTAAGCTTAATTTAATGGAGTCAATCATCTCCGAACAAGCTTCATTTGTCACTTGTGGATGTGTGAGGGAGGGAGGAATAAGACATGATATTAGCTTATTTTCTCACAACGTTTGCCATTGAATCATGATGCCAGACTTTGTAAATGTCTTAATTTTATGGCTTGTCTGAGTTTCTAAACACTAAAGATTTTGTTTGTAGCTAAGCTGGTAGCTGAGACCACAAATTTAGAAATCTCGAAAGCCATGTTTTCTGAAGGGAATACAATTTACACTATTACTGCCTGTCTTCCAATGACTGATTCATTTGTTGCATATTTTAATGTAGTGTTTCACTGAAATTCTTCTTTAAACACTTTTTAGTAACTTTTACTCAAATATACAGTATTTACTCCACTCTGAGTCATCATAAGACCAGGCCATGAGTCTGTTGACAAGTCAATATCTGCAGAGCGTGACCATCAAAGGACTCAAAAGTAAGAGTTTGTGATGATTGTTCAAATGTTAATCAGACCAGAGCCCATTCCTGAAAAGCCACTCTGATGAGTAGATAAACAAATCCTTTCATGGTAGAGTTAAAGATGACCCTCCTAGTGCTGTTGCTGAAGACTTCTTGGAAATAACATAGTATATAGACCAGGGGTGCCCAGACTCGGTCCTGGAGGGCCGGTGTCCTGCAGAGTTTAGCTCCAACTTGCCTCAACACACCTGCCTTTAAGTTTCTAGTATGCCTAGTGAGAGCTTGATTATCTGGTTCAGGTGTGTTTAATTGGGGTTGGAGCTAAACTCTTATGGACACCGGCCCTCCAGGACCGAGTTTGGACACCCCTGATATAGACCATTGAGTCTTCAATAAATCAGCAATGAGGGCAAATTACATCCACAAGGCAACTTACAAACATTTTTTATTTTGGGAGGGGATGCTGTTGAATGTTCATTGTCTAATTTGAATTGTCTTTCCTATAGGCACAGTGGTGGTTACTTTAAGACCGCATGGGTTTCCCCTAAAATGTCAAAATATTAAAAAATACATCGATGTCATTCATGAACATATAATGTCACTGAGAGCAGCTTGAGTGCTTTATGCATTGTTGACAGCACTTGTAATTTAAAAGTACCACTGTACATGGAATGCTTGGAGGTAGACAACGAATTAATGGAAGTCTGTTGTGGCTCATAAGACATTTATTTTAAGTCGGTTTGTAAAAATATGCTTTACTAGTCCATTTGAGAAGACACTTTTAGGTGCAATACTGAGATACATTACACATAGAAAACATAAAATAGATCTCAATTCCTGTTTTACCATGATAACATCTGTGCTTCCTAACTCTTGAAAATCACAGTTTTTCTATATTCACATACTATTTAACTTTCTTTATTAATACTTTAGGATCTATTATATTACTGTATTATATTACTGTAGGGTGTTCTGTTTTTTTTCTCCCTAAAATGTTATATATATTTATTTATTTATTTATTTATTTTTTGGTAACTTGTGAAATTTATTTTATAATTTGTGGATACAGTTTTTAGGCATAATTTGAAGAAAATACATTACAAAAACATGACAAGAGTCATACAATATTTATTTAAATTACTCATTTATTATATATGGTAAATGTAATGTTTATTTTGGGCTAGAATGCTGATTTATGTCTTGCCAATAGGCTTAATTTTTTCTATAGCTCTAGGCCTTATTCTTCAAAGTCCACCCTTAAGACAACCTCTTAATTGCGCTTAACTGCTTTACAGCCACATTGACAGATGCAAACAGGACATTCCTGCAAGTGTGAGTTGTATGACAGACGCGACCAGACAGAGACCATGGACACAGCTTCACAAGTACTTGTCAATGTAAGGACAAAGTTACGTAGAAACACTGAATGTGCTGTTGATTTGTAGGTCACTGTGGACTATTACAACCCCAATTCCAGAAAAGTTGGGATGTTTTGTAAAATGCAATAAAATAGAATCTGTGATTTGTTAATTCTCTTTAACTTTTATTGAATTGACAAAAGTAAAAAAAAAAAAGATTTCCAAAGTTTTCACTGACCAACTTAAATGTATTTTGTAAATATAAAAAAAATTGATTTTGATGGCTGCAACACACTCCAAAAAAGTTTAGACAGAGGCAAAATAAAAGTGAAAAGGTTATAGAATATCCAAATTAAACTGAAAATGTAAAACAGTTCGCAGTAAACAGGTGAATTGGTAATAGGTAATAGTGTCAATACAGTTAATACTTTTTATAATATTAAAACAGCTTTGATTATTCTCAGTACAAATATAATAAAACTTCATCTATGAGATTTAAAATGATAAATTGCATTAGGCATGTACAACAGCTAGCTACTAGTACATGAAGTAAAGGTTTGGCTGGTGTAACTTGCATTTGCTTGTCTGGTTTTCAGTGTATGGCTTCACCTTCCTTTTAAATAATGTAATAGACTTTATGACCACTATTTTTTTTGTCTTTGGTGAGGGTCTAAAAAAAGCTTTCTTTGATGTTGATCCAAAATAGCACTATAGTGTATAGTATTATAGTAACTTTGACATTTTAAAATACATAAATGTATTAAACTATAAATGTGAACCACATGTCAAATGGAGTGGTACATAAGCATTTTAAATCTAAAGCAGGCTCAATGAAACTCCAGCTCAGCTGTGTCTCTGCTCAGGATCTCCAGTTATAACAACCCTGACCTATAGTGTATTACAGTGAATTTTAAAGTTTGGTATGGGGGCTTCTGGTAAATTGAGGCCTTTCACACAAAGAACAAAAACTGTAACAATAAGTATAATGATAACGTTTTAAAATCACTCTAATTCTAACAGAATAGCAAAATCCACACCACAACTATAGCATAATACTGCTGGAAGCAATTTCAGCCGATGCATGATAAAATACATCAGACTTTACAATCAACATTATGTTATCATCTGTTGTTGTGAATGATAATATAGTTATCGTTAAAGTTCGTTTTCATTCTTGGTGTGAACGGGCCTTTACTCCTAAAGATCCCAGGACTCAGGGACCAGTATAAGCATTTAAGATTGAATATGTGCTAGTGTATACAATAGAAGTCAAAGATCACTGTTTAATATATACTATACTGTATTTACAAAAGGAAATGCATTTACTTTTGTTTATACAGTTTGGCTGTTTAATGTTCAATGGGATTATGCAAGAGAAGCTGTTTGGTCATTAAAGGGATAGGTCACCCAAAAATGAAAATTCTGCCATCATATTATGCCCTTATATTGTTCCAAAATGCTAATCTTCGAAATGCAATTTAAGATACTTTTAATGAAGCCCGGGAGATTTCGCTGTGATTTTGCCAAGTAAGACCAACATCTTTTGTTGATCCTGGAATAACATTACTGTCCAATAACATAGACTTAACCCTTTCCCTACCCATAATTTAGGCCTAAAACCAGAGGGAAATGATAGCTGAATAACAAGGGTGTAGAAGCACCTAACCCTGGCTGTAAGCCTAAAGTTGACATTTCCTGTAAACGTACCCTTCACATCCGATTGGTTGATTTAAATCTTGTTCCAGGATCAACAAGGATGTTGATCCAGGAATATGTTGTACTTGGTGAAATCACATTCACTGTTTCGGACCCTCCACTGAGGGTCCATTTAACCAAAATGTACAAGATCCAAAAAGGTTATAAAGGTGTTGTAAAACTAATCCAAATTTAGGCTTTTATTCACATATAAACACACATGCATAGGTAACAACTAACACTAACACTAAGTCTAAATCTGGACCATCTACTTTATTTTATGCTTGATATCCTAACTGCTTCAGTGATTTACATCTATTGCAGCTACATGTGCTCATTGTAATGTACTTCCTGCTTTCCACAGACAGGATGGTACAAATTAACTCTATTCCACTCCATCTCCCAGCTTTCTAATGCCTTTACTGTGCTTGGGAAATGGTGAATGGAGCTAACAGAGCATTACTGACAGACCTGTTCAGAATATAGAGTAAAATCGGACACAACTGCCACACTCTGTGAACCTTGAGGAGAATGTTTAATAGTTAGACAGTATCAACATAGTCATTGTTTGTAATTATAGGAGTTACATTATTGTGTTTGTATTTATGCCTTGTACAGTTTACGTTTTTCCAAAGACCATGTTTAACCAACACAAGTCACGTGATTATGCAGCATGTCTGGACACGGACTGTGGTTGTCGGGAAAAGTGACAAAACACTTGTTGCTTGCTGTAACATGTATCATGTGCCTTGTTATGCATATAACTGTTCTACATAATCACAGCTTGTAAGAGGGTCAGTGGTGGTTGCGAAGGTTCATTTAAAATACATTTTCTAGCTACCCTTTCTGCCTTTGGTTTATCATCTGGTTTGAGATAATATTCAGTGCATTTATGATGCACTGGTTGACTGAGTCACTGATGGAGAATTAATGCTATATCTGGGTGATATGACATAAAGAGAATATTGAATATTTCCGTTTTTACTCAATATAATCAACAACTCACTATTCTGATCCAATATAGCTATTCTAGCTCTTCTTGTAGACACAGTTCTTTTGTATCACTGTATTATAAAATGAGTCTGATTAACTGGAAAGTCCATCATATTTTTTACTTACTGTAGGTAGCAGGGCTTTTGGGATACGTGCCATAGATGTTAAGTGATTGGTTATGTCAGCTTTAGGTGATGGGTAAACATCCAGTTTGATCTGTCAGAGAGGAGAGTAGAGATTCTTTCTGAGTTTCAACTGGATGACCATGTCCAATCATTTGGTGTAAATGGAGGTGAGTAATGGTCAAATCACTGACCCATGTGTTGAGGGTATGGGTGAGGAGTGTGAGCTTTTCCAGCTGAACTTAAGAGCTGTTATCTTGGAAGGAAATAAGCCAGAAAAGCACTGACCCGGAAATGCACATCTTGGCTAGATATTAACTGGTAAGGGCTCATGAATTGCTGTCTGTTCCATATTCTGTTCCATGTTCCATATCTTCCATATTCTGTCTGTTGATGTATTGCATTTTTGTGTTGAAATTTTTAAGTATAAACAAATTTGCTTGAAATTGATGAAAGATGAAATGTATTATCTGTTTGTCTGTCTATTTATATTCATTATTTTAATTATTTGTAAATTCACTATTTACAGTGGTTACATTATATTTAAATGGGGAAGTCTTGGCCTAATGGTTAGAGAGTTGGACTCGTAACCCAAAGGTTGCGGGTTTGAGTCTCGTACCGGCAGGGATTGTAGGTGGGGGGAGTGAATGTACAGCACTCTCTCCCACCTTCAATACCACGACTGAGGTGCCCTTGAGCAAGGCACCGAACCCCCAACTGTTCCCTGGGCGCCGCAGCATAAATGGCTGCCCACTGCTCCGGGTGTGTGTTCACTGCTGTGTGTGTGCACTTAGGATGGGTTAAACGCAGAGCACTAATTCCTAGTATGGGTAACCATACTTGGCCACATGTCACACTTGTTAATTAGACTAAATTAAATAATTACAAAACAACAAAGTACATATCAAAGTAATGTAAAGTTCAGCGTGTATTCCTGTCTCAAAGTTCATATGAGTCACTTCATAACCAACCTTTTGAACATCCGGTTGCTCTCTCTTATCACCTAGTGCTGTAGTGCGGTCTCTCCCCCGTGTGGAGGTGCAACTGTCTGATGCATGTGATCCAATAACTGTTGAGATTAAATTACTACAGAAATAATTCGTGACTTGTAATAAATTGTTAACATGGAAATAAATAATGACTTTGAGAAACAGTCATGTGGATATTCGCCAGATTTAAGACTTTATCCTTTTATTCGATTCTAGTAATTTTGGTAATTTGTGATTCATTATGAAAATTAAGGTAATTTAAGTTGTTACCTGGGATTTAAACCTAAGGGAAATTGTTTGCTTCTTTGTTTGTTTGTTTTTTAGCAGGAGCCACAATAAGACGATTCAAAAGTTAAACTTGATCCAAAATAAATTAATATACCATTATGTTATATTTGAGGAGTAAAGTGTTATTGGCTACAACGGCATTCCATGTTAGTTTCACTGCTATATTATAAAGGTTAACATTCACTTAAATTCGGAGTGAGTAGAGCAAAGTGACGCTCTCTTTTCGTTCCGTTTTAGATGGAGATTCTGTGATTGCATTGTGTGTGTGTGTGTGTGTGTGTGTGTGTGTGTGTGTATATATATATATATATAAAATAAAAAAAACAATTATTGTGTGTGTGTGTGTGTGTGTGTGTGTGTGTGTGTCCTTGTCAATTTCCCCGCACCTCCCTTTTGCTTGGTGTCCACTCACTTTTTCGGGTGGGCAGTGAGCCCCTCCTCTAAATCCCTGACGAAGTTATTTAGGGTGTAAAATTGATTTGAATTTGCTGTTAGCGTTCACATTTTGTGTCCGGACCACAGCGAGCAACATACGCTCCAGAGAGATTCATCAAATTGAGGAGAAGGAGAACACACTTTTTTTTTCCTGACACGTATGAAGGTCTCATGAGGACTCACTGTGAACTGGGATTAAGTAAGATTAAAGATTTTCGTTTGGAATTATAACTTTCATAAAAGGTACAGCATTTCATTCACTATTTTGTACTGTTCTATGTATGTTATGACACTGTCGTCAGTCAGAGTGATTCAGTAATTGCAAAATGTATGAATGCATGTCACGGCATAATATGATTACATTTAAATAAATCAGATAATAATTCAAAATAGCCTACTAGATGTAGTTTTTAACGATTGTTTTTCAGCCTTCGTCGTCTTGCTATTGTTGTTGTTGTTGCTATTATTATTATTATTTATTTTCTGTTGTCCAAATATTATTTCATAGTATATTTTACAATATGGAGTAGCCTGAATAATATTATATTCATGTTAATATTGTAACATGAGTCACAAGGAAATATTAAGTTCCCATGACCTCACTCAATACAGGAGTAGAATTATCCAAAGTGAATCAGTGAACTGATAAAGCAGTGCCAAAGACTCGTTAACAATCTTTCACATCTCTGATGCTGACTAGGCTACATAATTGGGCGTGACTAGTAAAAGCTTCCAGCTCCGTTTAAGGCACCTAGTCTAGGGCAAGGCAGTTCTGAATATCTATTCGCAGATAATAATTGACTATGAAACATTAACTGTAGACTGGGTAATCTACTTATTACAGAGTGAGGAACTTCCAACAGCAGTGCAGGAGCGAAATAGAACGCGCAGACATTGGTACAGCGCGTGCGTGAATGAAAAGTGATGATGTCTCTAATCTCAGACTTCTTGGATGATAATGAGGATTTTAATGCATCTATGTGCAATTCTTTGGAAACGTTTCCTAAGTAGATACACCACGTGTCCGTTGTTTTATCATTTTATTTTTTATTAAAGATATTTTTTTTGAGATACAATGTAGTGTTCGTGCACTGTAACATTTGCCTCCATCTATTTTTGTCACAATGATTTCTGTAATTTATATTTGGTTTTATGAGATTTCGGTAATGAAATTCAGAGTGGTCAAAAGTGCGATGACCTGCACGTTTTCACCCCGTTGATCGTTGAGGCGGCAGTTAAACTTCAAATGGCACCTTTAAGGAGCTGACTTTCTCATACTGTAACAGGCACGGAATAAACAATAGAAAACGTACAACTGCATGAAATACTATGAAGAAAGAAACAAAGAAACCTTAATGTTCACATACGTCACGTACTTTTAACTTTCACACCGCACTTAAGTTTTGGGTTGCTTTACGTCACTTTCTCATGTGGTCAGTGGGTAGTCTCGTGAGCCCCGCTTTTGTAGTGTGGCGGTGGCAAAAATTTGTGCTTCACCCCCCGCAGGGGATTATAGCAAATTGAATACTCAATTCGGCCTCCCACCCTCTGAGAGGAAACACTTTGTATGACCACCACATCGCCTCAGTCAGATGAGTAAAGCCTTTCAGCATTCATGAGTCTTAATAGATAGCAAATGTTATTCAGCTCTGAATACAACTAGATTTAAGTGACTTTTCAAATCAATGATTCAGTGATTCTTATCTTCACCTCCTAGACTGGAAGATGTTGCTAAATATAAAACACATGCTGTGGTTGATCTGCATATACCAAACTACGACTGAATCTGGTAAGCTTTTTTTATATATATATATAAAAATTAACATCTATATTAAAGTGTTTGACTGGCAATACATCTCTACATGTTCAAGAGTTTCAGAATGTAAGGGTGGACATTTGATTTATTAATGTAAGACTGGTGTTTGCATGAGTCTAAGGTACAAATTCGTGTGAATATATACATGCTTTTCTTCTCTGTGATCTTTTTAGGGGTCTATATGATTTCATTTCATGCAACAAAAATATACTTATTTGTTAAATTAATTTCAATGCATCCCCTGAACTGGTCAAAGTGTAGTGAATCAGACCTTAAAGTCCCCATGAAATCAAAATGAAAGTTTTTTGGGTGTTAGTATCAATATGTTAGTCTTAATGATATGTCCCGCCCTGTCTTCCTGTTTCAGTTAAAATGACGTCAACTCATAGAGTAACGCTGCGTGTTTCTAAGCATGTCAGGGGACCTTTAAACTCTCATTCCCACAAACTATTGTCCCCCAGCTGCCTCTAATGGTTTACTTCCAGGCACCTATACCTTTTAATTAGGATGTTCTTGTAGTCTGGTGCAAACAGATGGCTTGACTTCATCACTCCGAGAGGCCATGCTCTCACACAGAGGTGTGCTACCCTGAGGGGTAATCCCACCTGTCCAAAGCATTTCTCACATTGTTGGTCCAAGTATATGGTGATTTTCTGTCAGTTATGATCCTTTCAACGTCCCCCCTTCAAGGTTATCTGTCCTTCTACAGGAAAGTAGTTTCTGGTGTGCTCACCCGTAGGCTTCACAGAGGCAGTAAAATAATTCTCAGCTCATTTATCATAAACACAGTAAGGCATGATTTCCTGTGCTTTGCGGTGGATGCAGCTGTGTGTATAACGTTGAGACGTGCCTTTCGTTCTCTCAGTCTCTAGCACGTTATTGGTGATGCGTCCTGTCAGCGGCTTGTTGTCCGGGAAAGTGACCCTTCCATGTTACTTCTCCATCAACCCCACTGTCGGACCTAGAAACAGAAATGCCTCCGGAACAGATTACCTGCGCATCAAATGGACCAAAATTGAGGAGGGTGTTGAGTCGACTGTTCTTGTCACCCAAAACGGCGTCATTAAGATCGGTTCAGGGTACAGGAGCCGTGTATCTGTGCAGAGTCATCCGGAAGACATTGGGGATGCTTCTCTGACTATGGTGAAGCTTCGGGCCAGTGATGCTGGAACATACCGCTGTGAAGTGATGTTTGGGATTGAAGACACACAAGACACAGTCAGTTTGAATGTTGAGGGTAAGATTTTTTTCTTTATCTGTCTCATATTCTTTCAAATTTGTCTTGTCTTTTTAGAGACACCATTGTTGTATCCAAAGCACATATGCTGCTAATATGGGAAATTCCTTAAAGCTAATTGATCAATGAAAGTCATAACCCAAGTAAATTATAAATAAATGAAAGTTCAGTCTGTTAAGTGGAACTGTTTATGGGAGAAAACCCGGAAGCACAGATTATCTAAATTGTTGAGGGATTTTAAGGTTGTTTTGGACTCTCCCAGATTACAGTTACAATGTAAAAAGTCAAATGCACTCCAATAAACTTTACCTCTCTTAATGTCTTCCCTCTGCTTGGATATACTGTGATGGCAGGACGCATCTTGTATGGGCTGATTTATGCTCAGGCCATGTGAAAGGATGGGTTGGGTCAACCCTGAATTGCTTTGGCTCTAGAACTGCAGCTCCACCCTACTCTCAGCAAAGACACACTACCATTTTAATTAGATCCATTACTCATTTAATTTGAATTTTTTTCAAAGCGACAATTATGGGGGTGGATGGAATGTCCCCTCATTCAAATGAATGTCCCAACACTGCTTGCTTTATTAATTTGTTTATAAGCAACATGCAACTTGCAGTAAAGCAGTTTCTATTAGGCTTCATATTTATTGTGGTCACTTACAACAATGATACTAATACAATATGCCCCCTTTTAATGAAAATGTTAATGGATGGAATGGTCTTTGTTAGGACATGTTCATTTTTGTTTGTTTTATTTATTCTTTTGAACAGGCGTGGTGTTTCACTACAGGTCAAAGGTCAGCAGATACATCATGAACTATGCACAAGCTGTGCAGACCTGCAGCAATGTTGGAGCCACCATTGCTACAGCAGAACAGCTGAGAGCTGCTTATGAGGATGGATTGGACCAGTGTGATGCTGGTTGGATAGCAGATCAAACAGTGAGGTTAGAAGCATCACACACACAAACAGTCTGTACTTCTATATCTTCCACTGGCAAACTCAGTAATACGTTTTAGACAATATGTCAACATGTTGATATAAAAATAAATTACATAGGCTGTACTACTTGTACTACTTTTTTAGTCATGAGAAACTTTTCCCTCTGTGTGGATTATTTCTATCTAGATATCCAATCACTAGACCAAGGCCTGGCTGCTTTGGAAATCTGCCTGGAAAACCTGGTGTCAGGTCATATGGCAAACGCAGGCCCACAGAGACCTACGACGTGTACTGCTTTGTGGATAAACTCGAGGGTACGGATTTTACTATACATGTTATTTATTTCAACTTTTTTTATTTTTAAAATGTTTAATTTGGAAAAAAAAAACGGCAACAAAAAAATCTTGTTGACAAGGCCAGCAGTTCTGTGGTTATGTGAAAGAGCAGTAGTTTATCTATTATATTTGCTCTATGCTGACATATTTAATGTGGTTTTAAACTGCTGTTATAGCCAAAAATAAGTATCGACCATTTTGGCAATGAACATCTGTGGTATTAAACATTGAAGTGTAAGCTTTCAATATTTTAGCTGCCACAAAAGAGAAGTTTTTTTAAAGCAAATCTGTCTCTTTTCAGTTCCATTTTCAATGTGAACTTTAAAAGCATGTTCAGTTACTAATAAGGATGAGAAAATGTTGATTGTAGAGAATTCTATTTCTTACAAAAACCAAGGATGACCCAAAAATAACAAGGATTATTCAAAAACAATTTTTCTCATATCTTGTCAGAAGACTTGTTATTCTTAATATGTGCTAGGTCCAGCTCAATGTTATGACAACGGCATGAAAAACAGCTAATATCAGAGACAAATGGAAAATAGATTCATGAAATTAACACTCTGTTGTATGTTGTGGTGTTTAATATGTCTCATTCCCTCACGAAAGAAGATCTGGGTATGTCTTTACTGTTCTGCAGTATATTACTTAGACGTCATAAAAACCTCAGTTCTAGCTTTTGACAGCAACACCCAAGACTGGGCGAAAACAGCTCCCCCTCATTTTTATTTTCATTTGATTCACTACAGCGTTTGCTAATGGAAAACAATTCTTTCTTTTTTTGAAAACTGTTTAATGAATTTGCATTTGTCATATTATTTGGGTATTCCTCCTCCACCCAATATCTGGGTTTTGATTCATTGACTGGCACTTTGAAAATACTTGTTAGCAAGACTTCAATAATTACGATTATACTTAACATACGTTCTTAGTTTGTAATCTGTTTTGAAGACAAACTCAAAATTCAGCTAATTTCAGATATAATAATACAAAATATTTATTTTGTGTGTTTCTTTCTTTTCTTTTTTTACTTCAGGTAATGTTTTCTTTGCGCCCACAATGCGTAAGATGAACTTTAATGAGGCCAAGGCTGAGTGTGAAAGCATGAATGCAGAGCTGGCCTCACCTGGTCAACTCCACGCTGCCTGGAGACAGGGCCTGGACCGCTGTGATTATGGATGGCTGTCTGATGGCAGTGCTCGCCACCCTGTCTCCATACCCAGAAGTCAGTGCGGTGGTGGTCTGCTGGGTGTCCGCACCATGTACCGCTACCGAAACCAAACAGGCTTCCCAGATCCCAATATGAGGCTAGGAGCGTACTGTTTCAAAGGTAAAGACTTTACACTGAACTCATGAATTGTTTATGGTGTAATAAATGAACACCTGAGTGGTTGCAAGAACAGCCACTTTACCAGCTGCTTTGACGTCACTTCTCTCAGTATGCGTATTATGGAGCCCTCACCTCACCCCACCCCAGACTTACTGTGAATGCCTCTGAAGGGCAGTAAATCAAAGCAGAATATTAGTTAAAGTGCACCACTTTTTGATAATTGAGGTTCTTTTGAGTTGAGACGCCTGGTATGGAAAAGTTTACATGAGAGTTGCTCATTCTTCAGTGATTCACTGACCTCACTCTTCTGCATTCTGGGTTGCCGCCCGTTTCTAAGGAAACCAAACTGGGCTTGGACAAGAGGGCTTAAACATCCAGAAGTCCGTTATGCCACTGTAGTGCTTTGTGGCTAAAATGACAGATGCTTGTCAGACTTTGCCTTGTGGTGTTGTAGGTACTCAGACGTCAGAAAGACTTGATAATGTTCTCATCAGCTTTGATGACCTCATTAGAACAATATTATGCAACCAGGGAGATCAGTCTCAAAAGATAAACAGCACTGAGACTCGTCAAAGTCCCTTGAAAACAAGTTAGTCAATGGCCATTTTGGTAATGCATTTGAGCAGATATTTTCTATGCTGGTAATAGGCATATCAACTAGGGATGCATATTGCTATATTTAAATATATTAGCAGCCTAATATTGGATATTTAATTGTGCTAATTTTGCATCCTAATTACTTTTGCTGTTATGTCAAGTTTACCTAAAATTAATCTTTGAAAACAATAAGAATTTAATAACACTGTTAAATGTAAATCTCAAAATGAATATCATTTTTTGATATTGTACATTATAATGTTTTTATGCCTAATTTCACTTGTTAGATTTAAATGCCTAATTTTATTTTGTAGTGTTTTAATTGTCATTATAATATTAGCTGATTATCGTTTTTCACCCTAAAATGAAAGTAGTTATTGGGGATAGTGCATCCCAAATATCAGCTGATACCTTCCTGAAAAGACCAAATTCCCCCAAATCATTTCTAAGATTATTTACAATAACATAAAATATTTAATTCAGTCAGCAATAAAATCCTACAAAAGTATTATTGATTTTCCTTCTTTAGCTCAAATCTTGCCTAATACTGCTATGTTAAGCTTTATGTTTTCTCCCAGTCATTTTATCTAAATAATTTGTCTTCTCTCCATTATGTTTCTGGGTGAGTCTTTTGTTGCATAACATACATTTTTCATAACAAAGCACAAGCCTACAGCCATCAACAAAGATGAAAAAGTGCTTAGGTATTACCTGCTACTTTTCTTTTTCTACCTCTTTCCGCTGTCAGACTCTCCTTCCTTCCTGTCATTTGCACCAGCACTTATCTGAACAGACATGTGGATAAAGGAGAACACTACTACCAGAGCTCCAAAATCAGTGGGTCTCGCTAACCCCTGACCTGGGGGGTTTATCTGTTCTACTGAGGCTAATTTAGAAAACCTACCCCATGCTAGGCAGGGCACTCACCCAGAATGACAGCCAGTGACTGCTGTGATAAGTATTGGACCTGGGGTCAACCCTAAACCTCGACACTATGACCTTGGTATTTGTTTGGTCTGTTTCAACTCTGTTAAGCCTCTCTGATCCATGTGGCATTGAGTATGTTGAATTGTCTTCTCTTACGTGGTGGGTTTGGTTCTCATGTTCGTCTGCCCTTTGACTATGAATGTTTGATATAGTGACAGAGCTGCATAAAATCACAGGCTAATCAGGCTGGATTAGGATGACAAATGTTGTGTTTTTGCCCCTCACCACACCTTGCTACATAATAACATCCCACAAACCATCAGACAATGCATCACGTGGATGATGGACATTTTTCTTAAAGGAAAAAGTACCTCATGGCTGACATCAGACTGAATAAAGAGAGCCTGTAGATAATGGAAAACAGCTGGAGCCTTGGTTGCTGGCTTGTTATATCTGAAGATGATGCTTTTTTTTTGTGAACACAGGGTAATTAAAAGCCATTTAAGCATGTAAGCTGTTTGTGTGAATGAGAAACTATTTGCAAAACAATTGTTAGGTTGTTGTAACCATTCTAACACCATTCATCATTCATGAAAGAAATCCACTGAATAGTTTAAAGCCAACTTAATCTGAGTTAATCTGATGTGCTATTCACGCCAACCTTTACATATTTAAAATCAAGCACTGCATACAATGAAATGTTCAAAGAGCTGTCGGTACCTAGAAAGTTGTGTAAAAATTACCATGCCCTTATTTTCCTTTTTATGGAGTTACAGTGAAAATCACTCTCAGATTGCAACAATTTGAAAAGCTTTATCACCCAAGTATGTTTCAACATTTGTTAGAAATATAGGCCTCTCTGGGACGGTATGATCAAAGCATCGCCTTTTAGCAATAATGGGATGATGTTTCATAATAATTTAATTATAATAAGCATACAATCAAGCATAATGTCCCAGGAGATGGACTGACATTTGGAAGCTGCTGTGAAAACTGAAAGATTCCCATAGCAGAGATTTATTTGGAGATCGTTAATATTTTAGATACAGCGGCCTTAAAAAGTATTTGTCCAAATTTGTAAATGCAATTCTGGATATCAAACATGACAACCATGTGACAAAAGAAAATATCATAATATATTAATACCTCTTATTATTCCTAAATAAAAGAAAATAATCATTTATATCACCAAGACTGTATTCATTTGATCAGAAATACAGTAAAAACAGTAATATTGTGCAATATTGTTGCAATTTAAAATACATTTTTGAACAGTAATGCACATTTATATTTATTTAACAAATGAATGTTTTGCTTATATGTATTATTTAAATATATAATTTGCATATAATTATGCTTTTACCTTTTACCTGAAGCGGTAACCAAGAAGTTGCAATCTGATAACATTTTTATTTTGTATTTTTTTTACTATAGGTTGTAAGCTTTTATTCAACCAGTCCTCCTGGGTGGATGTCACAGTTCAGAGTGGTACCACTATGGAGCCCACCACAGGCCAGACTCTCTCCAGTCTCTCTCCTAAGGCCAGTCCGTCTCATGCATCACAGGCCACCTCTAATGATGACCTGTCTCCAACAGATGCCCCTTCTATGTTTTCTACAAGCATGGCACCACCAAAGACAAGCCACGTCCCTGACAGACTAGAATCCATCATCACACCTTTTGCAGCAGCAGTCAGTGCGAAATCTGAGGAAGGCTTTCCCACAACAAAACTTACAGATTTTGATATTAGTGATTTTGGCACTGAGAAGGCTGGTGACAAAGCAAAAGTTCGTGGAGATGTGATCCGTGGAGAACTTACTACTGCAGTTCCCACAGCCATAGAGGAACCAATGGAGGAGACAGAGGACAAGAACATCATTAAAGTGAAGACCGTTCTACCTGATATTTTACTCTCAGACTCCCTAAGCACGAAACCGATGTTTGCAGTCGGCAAAACAGAGGAGTCTATCCTGGTTGGGGTTACAAGAGACAGAGTTTTAGAATCAGAGGCCACTGTAGTCACAGTAAACACTGAAGAACCTGGACACAAAACTTTATCGTCCTCTCTTAGTGAATCCATCACAAAATTTCCAGCACAGATTCTGATGCACACAGCTGGTGAGACCAGTGCTGGTAAAGGTGAGACTGAATCACATGCTTCCACACAGTCATCTTTTACACTGGCAACAGAGGCCACTTTTCTTGAGAGTGCTAAGCCTACTGTGTTCTCTGAGTATGAAGATGAGACTGGCGTTGGTGTTGTTATGGCGAACCCCCCACCTCTGTCTACACAGAGATCCACCAGCCCAGAACCTGAACCTTCGGAGACCTCCAGTGGAGTTACCATCTCTGACCCTACAGTCACATCAGCTGTTTTTATGCAAAGCTCACAACCTGGAGAATCTTTAGAAACTACAGGGACCTCCAAATTGGCACAAAAGGCATCTCAAACATTCACCAGCTATTCAGAAAGCAAAACTGTTGAAGTGACTGATCATGTTACAAAGTCACTGGGTTTGACTACACCCAGTTCAGCCACAGTTGCTGCAGGAGCAGCAATAGCAATGCCTTCATTTATTGACCATGAAACATCACATGAAGAAGCTACATCAGGTCCTTCAGAGGCATCCAGGGAGACACTAACAGAGGCCACGGACACCACCACTGATTCTGATCACACATCAGGTAAGATTTCTCTGCTTTTCTTCCTCTGAGGTTTTCACATGCTTTCTGAACAAATTGGCTTGAAATGGCCTATCAGTCTCATTAATAATTGATATTGAAGAGATGTGCAAGGCAGGGCTACGTCATATTATGTTTAAACATTTTCTTATGTAAATATGAACATGTAACTAGGGCTGGGTATCGTTCAAAAAATGTAGATATCAATACCGATACCGATACCTTGATTTCGATGCTTCCTGAATGATACTTTTTTCGATACCAATTTTATGAAATCCATTTTAACAAGATTACATTACACATTACCTCAAAAAACTTTATTTTTTTTTCAGCTTGTTGACGTTTTTACAGATTTAAAGACTGATCTCCTGGAACTAAAAAAAAAAAATGTTTTTTCATTTAAAAAAAGGAACAAAATGTAACCAACACAATACATCATTGCAAATAGTTCGAATAAAGTTCAAATAATTTTCAGTTTCCACATCTTTTAGGCTACGTTTACACTAGTGTGTTTTCATTTTAAAACGCATAGTATATTTATACGCATAATTTATATGAATTTTTCACTGATTTACTGATGAGCATTTGCTGCTTCCAGTAGTGTCTGCCTGTGTTTTCTCTTCCGCAATCAATGTTCTGACTCAGAGGAAGCTCATTCGCTGCTCATAAGTCAATCATGTTACGCTTTCATAACCCACCCTGTCTCCGATGACGAACGTCCATTACACTTCCATGTCCAGTTCTGTACAGAAGTTCAGTACGGAAGTTATTACAAACACTCGATGGTTGTTTAAAGTGAGTTTTGAGTAAAAGCATAGTATAAATCTTATAAATTGTCTTATGTAGCATGATGCTACAGTGTGCATGAATGGTCACGTAACATGCTTTTTCGGTTGTGTAGTGTGGACGGATATCTTTTCTGAAACGCAGTGGAAACACCAGTATTGACTAGGATCGTTTTCATTTTAAAACTCAGTTTTAAAACAAAAACACACTAGTGTAAGCGTAGCCTTACATCCGTGGGGGTTTGGACGCTTACACACTTCAACCTCACGTGTGAATCACGTCTCTGGGTGTAACCAGTGTAAACTAGTGTTTTTCCTTGATGCCTCACCAGAGCCAATCACCAGCACTTGATTTAGGCACATCAAGCATACTGCATGCTTATTGGCTCACTGACAATGGCGAGATTAACCCCTTAGGTATTAGGGCTGAAACAATTAGTCGACATTATCGACAACGTCGACAAATATTTTTGTTGTCAAATAGTCGTTTGACCTAATGTAAGAACCTGCAATAATGTGGTTTGACCAGTGTGGCACTGTAGTGCAAGACTGTAATTCAGCTCTCCCGGATGAAATTCTCAAATTCTCAGCAGCTGAACCTGACGCTGCTGAGAGCAGAAATGAATATGTAAATATGTGCTGCACGCTTTCCTCTGAATAATGAAATAAACACACAACAAAAATTACAGCGGCGAGAAAACAGCAGTTAAGAAAGCATCTGATCATAGCTATGTGGATAAGTTTGCACCAGCTCTGCAATCGGCACTCCAGCCACGTCACGTTTATTTAAATAGTGCTTTATACAATAGATTAATTTGAAGCATGCAGCTTTACAGTTTTAAACAAGAAAAAACAATCTCACAGTGTCAGTCTTGCTTTCAGTTAGAATTACAACTTGATTTTCTGCTATAAAC
Source organism: Sinocyclocheilus anshuiensis (assembly GCF_001515605.1). NCBI lineage: Eukaryota > Metazoa > Chordata > Actinopteri > Cypriniformes > Cyprinidae > Sinocyclocheilus > Sinocyclocheilus anshuiensis. Next base: position 1,253,828 of record NW_015546086.1, read on the forward strand.
CAGCTGTCCAGTGTGGAGCTAGTTAATGATAGAATCTTTTTATTAGTGAATGCAAAATAAATAAATAAATACAAATAAATAAAAAAAATCATTACATTAAAGTGATAGTTTGGTTTGCATAGATTAAAGCTTGAGCTAGCTCAGGACTGTTTTGATTAATATAGCACTATAAGGTGTTTTAAGAGAGCTAATGTGAATAAAATAATTTATCAAAAATAAAATGTCTTAGCACTTTATTTTGTTCAATATATGACTTTCAAAAGATGTTAGGCAGAATGATACATCATTCAGTCAGTCAATTACTTCATACAGTTAATTAAATGGTGAATGATAAAGTCTCCCTGTAATCTCATTTTGTGTGCCAAATATATTTATTTGCAAAAATAATTGAAAGTAATTGTACAATAGTAATACAATTGTTTGACATTTTACATTCACTTCAAAGCTGAAGTGATTACCTTGTTTAGTTTATTAGTTAGGATATACAGTATGTAACTAATTTTAACTCATTCTAAAAGCAGAATAATAGAACAAAGCCTACTGATTAATTGGTGAAATAATCGACGATTAGTTGATTAATCGTTAGATTAATCGACTATCAAAATAATTGTTTGTTGCCGCCCTATTAGGTATCGTAATTTGGTACCGAACGACAAGACATTTTTCGGTACTCGGTGGTATCGAGGCAATTCGATCAGTGCCTAAAAGAAGATATCGAACTTGATATCAAGCCCTACAAGTAACATGAAAGGAATAGTATATGTTCTCACCCTCTGTGGTTTTCATTCATTATCAGTAACATATTCTATATATAATTATGATTTGAAGTGTTTATGGTTTATTTTTATATTATTGAAACATTAAGATAACCAACAAAGGTTCTGTTTTTGGCTAGCCTTTTGTTCAGAGATTTTAAGGTACTACATTCATGGTAAATCATGGTTCATTGTCCAAAATATTATAGTGTAATGTTTTTTTTTTCTTTTTTTTTCTTTCTTTCTTTTATTTTTGCAGCACAGAAAGAATAATGGTCATCATTTACCACTATACATAAATTGTTATTAAATGCTGTAAAACTGCTAAATGTTCATACCAAGAAGAACAACTGTAAAGATAACAATAACTTTATTAGTGTCCACACCACTAGGCAATGGCATTCTGTTTAGTAATTCTAATGATATTATATAGTGTTGTGTGGACTTGCTTATTCCCATAGAATTGAAATGATTATTACAACTTTATTGTTGTAGTTATTGTTACAATTATCATTCTATATGTGAACAGCCCTTAACAGTGCTGTCCAGGGTCCTGAAAAGTATGGTTCTTTATGTTAAAAATGTACTTACAAAGGAATTTTTTAGCAGTACCCATGATCCCTTCTGTCATTCTCTGAGAATGTCAATTTCTTGACGCTTTCAAAACATTTGTGCTCTAACTCTGTCTGAAAATGCTTTCACGTCCTGAAAACAAAACTGCCTGCCCTGTTTGCTGATTTTACAGAGAGTATTGAAAGAATTGTCAAATTTTAGATGGATACTACAGTACCATACAGCAGCCATTTAGCCTTGTGTTCTTTGTATTGCCTTTAGCAATCCTTTTTAATGGCGACAGACATTCTCGACACTGTGATTCTGAGAGAAAGAAAAACGCTTTCTTGATGTTGTTTCAAACTGGTCCACATTGTGCTCAGTAGGACTTCACTATTGACTAATTTTTGAAGCTCCAGGCAGTAACCATTACCTACACTACACCACAGGTGCAGCATTAGCTGGCTGATCTGTTTAATGAAAGTTTTTTTTTTGCCTCCATCTGGCAGAGATGGTTTCAATACAGATAATGTGGATCCATTTAGTTTAGAGAGCTGTTTATTAGGGGATGCCCTAACAAATAAATTTTCCCAGTGTTTTCTGTCAGTGACTGCAGACTTGGCAAAATGAGGCTTTGGACGCATTACCAGTGCAAACACAGAGGTCTGTTAATGCATTGACGTCTGGACGCTACAGCATGTCTGATGTCATCTCTACAGCAGAGTTTCCTCTGTATAGAGATGGCTGAGAAAGTGGTAGTGAAGAGAATGTGAGTGTTGCAGTCTTATGTTGGTCTGCTTGGTTGGTTGTAAGAAATAAGTGTAAGACCAAAGGAAAGCAAGGATGTAAAAATGAAATATAACGTATTTCATGTCAAAATATTGTGACACAAAGATTAAACTAATGAGTTCAGGACATTAACCGGGTTGCTTAGGCCAGTGAGGTAATGATTTAGGGACAAAAGCACATTTGTGCCTACCGACAGCCCTCTGCACTGCTCTCCATTTTGAGCACGCTCCAGCTTGTTTTTACCAGATGCATAAAATGACGCTGGGAACTTTGGGTTTGGCCATTCCCTTGTGTCTGCAAGTTGGACTATAGGCAAATGAATGAAAACAAGATTTGTTTTTTTTCTGTGTTTTGTCTGTCCAGACTCCTGTTGGCTTATCCAGTTGTCTGCAGACGTTAACCTTTGTCCCTGCAGGTGTTCCCAACATCAGCTACTAATCTGGACAAGTTCAGCTTGTGGGAAATACTGGTCTTCATCTGACCTTGAAATATATATCAGTAGCTGTGTGGGATGTTTACCTGATATGACTAATGTTGCTTTAAGATGAAATGGTAGATTTGGTAGATATGTAGTGCTTTAGTTTGTGGCAGCCAGTCATGTTTACTGAGTCAAGAAGGAACCGGATGTCTGTCTTTGCTCTGGACTCTGATGACACAGTCACAACAAGGACATTTAGTGGACAGGATCAGTTGTTGTGAGGTCTGTAAATACAAGGGCTGTCTGGAAAAGTATCGAGCCATGTAATATGTAAAATACGAGATGCAATCCGATGAAAACGGTTGCAGCTATGGGCAACTGGTGATTGGTAACTTCATCACGACAATGCGCCCGCCCATGCATCATGTGTGACTCAGACCCCCTACAGTCCAGATTTGGCTGGATACTTTCCGGATAGCCCTTGTATGTACTGTATGCATTGAAAGGCCCAGTTGTGTTGTTGGTTGTAATAATCCAGTATAAAACTTTTTGCTAACTTTTTTGTTTTTCCATTATAAAACTAGTTTACTAAAAACATTTGCCATTTCTTTTTGTCTTCATTGACCTAAGACTTTTAATATGGCAAACATATACAGCCTCTTCTATTAAATTGTAAGAATCTATTAATGTGCATATGCATTGAAAAAAATCGAGCATGTTTGAACTTTTATCATTTTGTGAAATATTCAAAAGTCTGATTTGGTAACTGTCCCACCCAATTACCAAACTCAGAGTTGTACATCGTTGAGACATGAACTGAGAATTTATTTTAAATTCCTATTAAATTCCTGAATTTTTACTGAATTTGTAGTTAATAGGATACAGAATTTCAATTAATTTTTGAATGTAAGAAAGTAGAATTGAAATGAATTAAAATTCAAAGAAATTCATATGTCTATATAACTAGAACTGAATGTTGGTTTAGGAATGCTTTGGTTGAAAGATAAAAAAATTATGATTTAAAAAAGTTTAGGATTAAACATAATAGATTACCTGTAATGAATTTCAATTCAACTTCCAATCAACTAAGTTTGACAATTCAGTTCATATTCATGAATTGACAGAAACACGATTCTTCATTTCTGAATTTTGCACAACCCTGCTACAAATGCATCTGGACAGAAAAGGGGCAATTAATTCAATTCTTTGCTTTATTATTTTTTCAACAGTTAATCAAAGTCTGATGCCTTTTGGAGAGCCACATTCTCACACTCCTCAGTTGGTAGACATCCCCGAGATACCTGATGATCTTCTTCCTGTTGATGGGGAGACTGTTGTGGCAAGTGGAGATTTCTTGTCCTCTCTAGCCGTTACCATGACACCAACAGTCAGCTTCATAAATGGCAAGTTTGAGGTGACACTTAAAGATGTGGCAGAAGAAGTTAGAGGAGATACATTTGGAAGTGATTCTCTTGGAGTACAAAACTTAAGTGAACAAGTAGAAACAACATTTAAATTTGATAGTTTATTAGTGGAGGCTGGTAGAACACCACATGAATCACTGGTGTCAGGATCATCAATAGTGTCCCCCTTGTTTTCCACAACCCTTGATACAGGAGCAATAGTAGTAGAGTCCACTCCGCCATCACCTCCTATTGCAATTAGCGAAGAGGAGACACTCATATCTGAAGGAACTGTCATGCCAAGCATTTTAATCTCCACCACTGAAAAGCAGCCTTCTGTGAAACCAGTACTCCCAATGGGATTAACAGATATTCCTTTGGATCATGATAACACTACTAAGTCATCTATATCTTCCTCAGTGCACAGTACTAGCTCAGTAAAAGAGGACAAAGTCAAAGATACAGTATATGCAACACAGGCCATGGGAATGACAACAAGTACAGTTTTTTCTGGCCTAGGACCTACTTCTGCACATATGGACCGTTTGGATACAGATGAAGCAGGCTTGAGTGTTCAGACAACAGAAGTGTTCAATTTGACGCTGCCAACTCAAGTACATAGTACAACAACAACAAGAAAAATGGACATAGCGTTTACATTTAGACCATCATCAAGTGAGACTGTTAAAATGCAGAAAGAGGCAACTTCAGAATTCATGATGCCATCAACAAAGAATTTAGTAATGACAACAGCAAAACATGAGCTTTCACCATCACGTTTTCCTTCAGTTTTACCATCTTCAGAGTCTAAGGCTTCAGGAGATGAGACTTTTAATATGTTTAGAACCACAACAGTAAGTTCTGCATTGTGTACAATAACTAAATCAGACCAAGAACTTACCAAAACCACAAAAACAATCTCAGGGTCCAGCTCAACAGATGCTGAGATCACAAGAGATCAGACAACTGAGACACATAGTAGAGAACCTGTTTCCACTCTTGACACTACTGAAACTAGCACAGAATGTACATTTATATCATTGAGCACTGGGGCTCTAGATCTCACCGAAAGCACAGAAACAATTTCAGGGTCTAGCTCAACAGATGTTGAGGCTACAGGAGAACAGACAACTGAGGCACATAGTAGAAAACCTGTTTCCTCCCTTGACTCCACTGTAACTAGTACCGTAAAAAGATTTATATCATTGAACACTCAGGACTCAACAGAATGGATGGTCACAAGTAAAGATATATCACATACAACAACAACCACAGCTACTCCAATGGAGGACAAAGATCTGTCAGCAAAACAATCTGAATCCACTGTCATTAATGTTACAGAGAATATTTTTTCCTCTGCTCAGACTGGACATTTAGACGAGACATTATCTGAAAGCACTGTAACAAGCACAGTGTCTACAGAGAAGACAACTGCCAAAGATGTGCTGTCACCATCACATTTTACGTTAGTTTTAGCATCTTCTGAGCCTGAAGCTTCAGGAGATGAGACCTCTGACATGTTTAGCAAGAAGTTCACAACAAGTCCTTCATTGTACAAGACAACAAAATCAGATCTAGATGACACCAAAACCACAGCGACAATATCAGTGTCCAGCTTAACAGATACTGAGGCTACAAGAGAAAAAACTGATCACTTAACTTTAAGAACAGTCACAACTTTAAGAACAGGCAGTGCCACGATGACTTCAGAGAAGACACCTGACAAAGATATGCTGTCATCAAGTTCCTCATTGTACACCACAAGCAAATCAGACCAAGAACTCAGCAAAACACCATCTGAAACAACAGAAACAATCTCAGTGTCCAGCTCAACAGATGCTGAGATCACAAGAGATCAGATAACTGAGGTACATAGTAGAGAACCTGTTTCCTTTCTCGACTCTACTGTAACTAGTGCTGTACATACATTTTCATCATTAAGCACTGAGGACTCAACAGGAGAAACTGTTACAAGTAAAGATGTTGCATCTCATACAGCAACCACCACAGCTACTCTGATGGAGGACAAAGATCTGTCAGCAAAACCATCTGAATCCACCATCATTAATGTTTCAGACACTCTGTTCTCCTCTTCTCAGACAGGACATTTAGATGAAACATTATCTGAAAGCACTGTTACAATGATCTCGGAGAAGACAACTGCCAAAGATGGGCTGTCACCTTCAAGTTTTTCTTCAAGCCTGACATCCATGGTGTCTGAAGCTTCAGGAGATGACACCTCTGATTTGTTTAGCAAAGAGTTCACAACAACAAGTTCTTCACTTTATACTCCAACCAAATCAGACTATGAACTTACCAAAACAACATCTGACACAACAGAAACAATCTCAGTTTCCAGCTCAACAGATGCTGAAGCTATAAAAGATCAGACAACTGAGACACATAGTAGAGAACCTGTTTCCATTCTCGACTCAACAGGAAGAATCGTCACAAGTCAAGATAATACAACACATATAGGAGCAGTAACTGTGACGGAGGCAACAGAACAATCAACAAAGTCATCTGAGTTCACCATCACTGATGTTTCAGAGACTCTGTTCCCATCCACTCGGGCTAGACTTTTAGATGATAAATTATCTGAAAGCACTGTCAAAATCACAATGACCTCAGAGAAGATAACAGTAAAAGATCAACTGTCACTTTCAAGTTTTACTTCAGTTTTGCCGTCTGAAGCTTCAGGAGATGAGACATCTGACATGTTTAGCAAAGAATTTACAACAAGAAGTTATTCATTGTACAGCACAACCAAATCAGACAAAGAACTCAGCAAAACCACAGCAACTATCTCAGGGTCCAGCTCAACAGATGCTGATATCACAAGAGATCAGACAACTGAGACACATAGTAGAGAACCTGTTTCCTCTCTTGGCTCTACTTCATCTAACACAGTACATACATTTGCATCATTGAGCACTGGGGACTCAACAGCACGAACACTCACAAGTCAAGACATTACTTTACATACAGCAACACCCACAGTGACTGTGATGGAGGAAAAAGAGTTGTCAGCAAAATCGTCTGAGTCCACCATCATTGATGTTTCAGAGACTCTGTTCTCCTCTTCTCAGACGGGACATTTAGATGAAACATTATCTGAAAGCACTGTTACAATGACCTTGGAGAAGACAACTGCCAAAGATGGGCTGTCACCTTCAAGTTTTTCTTCAAGTTTGAAATCCATGGTGTCTGAAGCTTCAGGAGATGAGACCTCTGATTTGTTTAGCAAAGAGTTCACAACAAGAAGTTCTTCACTTTATACTCCAAACAAATCAGACCAAGAAACACCATCTGACACAACAGAAACAATCTCAGTGTCCAGCTCAACAGATGCCGAAGCTACAAGAAATCAGACAACTGAGACACATAGTAGAGAACCTGTTTCCTTTATTGACTCTACGTTTTCATCACTGAGCGCTGGGGACTCAACGGGAGAAACCGTTACAAGTAAAGATGTTACATCTCATACAGAAGCAACCACAATTACTCTGATGGAGGACAAATATCTCTCAGCAAAACCATCTGAATCCACCATCATTAATGTTTCAGAGACTCTGTTCTCCTCTCCTCAGACTGGACATTTGGGTGAGACATTATCTGAAAGCAGTGTTACAATGAACTCAGAGAAGACTGCTGTCAAAGATCTACTGTCACAATCAAATTTTTCTTCTAGTTTGCCATCTACAGAGTCTGAAGCTTCAGCAGATAAGACCTCTGATTTGTTTAGCAAAGAGTTCACAACGACAAGATCTTCACTTTATACTCCAACCAAATCAGACCAAGAAACACCATCTGACACAACAGAAACAATCTCAGTGTCCAGCTCAACAGATGCCGAAGCTACAAGAAATCAGACAACTGAGACACATAGTAGAGAAACTGTAACTAGTGCTGTACATACATTTTCATCACTGAGTGCTGGGGACTCAACAGGAGAAACAGTTACAAGTAAAGACGTTACATCAAATATAACAACAACCACAGCTACTCTGATGAAGGAAAAAGATCTGTCAGCAAAACCATCTGAATCCACCATGATTAATGTTTCAGAGACTCTGTTCCCCTCTCCTCAGACTGAACATTTAGATGAGACATTATCTGAAAGCACTGTAACAATGACCTTGGAGAAGACAACTGCCAAAGATCTACTGTTACCATCAAGTTTTTCTTCAAGTTTACCGTCTACAGAGTATGAATCTTCAGGAGATGTGACCTCTGATATGTTCAGCAAAGAGTTCACAATGAGAAGTTCTTCACTTTATACTCCAACCAAATTAGACCATGAACTTAACAAAACATTGTCTGACACAACAGAAACAATCTCAGTGTCCAGCTCAACAGATGCTGAAGGTACAACAGATCAGACAACTGAGACATATAGTAGAGAAACTGTAACTAGTGCTGTACATACATTTTCATCACTGATCATTGGGGACTCAACAAGAAGAGCAGTTACAAGTAAAGATGTTCCATCTCATACAGCAACCACATCTACTATGATGGAGGACAAATATCTCTCAGCAAAAACATCTGAATCCACCATCATTGATGTTTCAGAGACTCTGTTCTCTTCTTCTCAGACGGGACATTTAGACAAAACATTATCTGAAAGCACTGTTACAATGATCTTGGAGAAGACAACTGCCAAAGATGGGCTGTCATCTTCACGTTTTTCTTCAAGCTTGACGTCCATGGTGTCTGAAGCTTCAGGAGATGAGACCTCTGATTTGTTTAGCGAAGAGTTCACAACAACAAGTTCTTCACTTTATACTCCAAACAAATCAGACCATGAACTTAACAAAACATTGTCTGACATGACAGGAATAATCTTAGTTTCCAGCTCAACAGATGCTGAAGCTACAACAGATCAGACAACTGAGACATATAGTAGAGAAACTGTAACTAGTGTTGTACATACATTTTCATCAATGAGCGCTGGGGACTCAACAGAAGAAACAGTTACAAGTAAAGATTTTACACGTCAAACAGCTCCAACCACAGCTACAATGAACGAGGACAACGATCTGTCTGCAAAACCATCTGAATCGACCATCATTAATGTTTCAGAGACTCTGTTCTCATCTGCTCAGACTGGACATTTAGATGAAACATTGTCTGAAAGCACTGTTACAATGGTCTTGGAGAAGACAACTTCCAAAGATGGGCTGTCACCTTCAAGTTTTTCTTCAAGCTTGACTTCCATGGGGTCCGAAGCTTCAGGAGATGAGACCTCTGATTTGTTTAGCAAAGAGTTCACAACAACAAGTTCTTCACTTTATGCTCCAAACAAATCAGAACAAGAAATACCATCTGACACAACAGAAACAATCTCAGTGTCCAGCTCAACAGATGCTGAAGTTACAAGATATCAGACAACTGAGACACATAGTAGAGAGCCTGTTTCCTCTCTTGACTCTACTGTAACTACTGCTGTACATACATTTTCATCACTGAGCACTGGGGACTCAACAGGAGAAACTATTACTAGTAAAGATGTTGCATCTCATACAGCAACAACCACAGCTACTCTGATAGAGGAAACAGATCTGCTAGGAAAACCATCTGAATCCACCATAATTAATGTTTCAGACACTCAGTTCTCCTCTCCTCAGACTGAACATTTAGACAAGACATTGTCTGAAAGCACAGTTACAATGACCTTGGAAAAGACAACTGCCAAAGATCTACTGTCACCGTCAAGTTTTTCCTCAGGTTCACCATCTAAAGAGTCGGAAGCTTCAGGAGATGAGACCCCTGATATGTTCAGCAAAGAGTTCACAACGACAAGTTATTCACTTTATACTCCAACCAAATCAGACCATGAACTTAACAAAACATCATCTGATATGACAGAAACAATCTCAGTGTCCAGCTCAACAGATGCTGAAGCTACAAGAGATCAGACAACTGAGACATATAGTATAGAACCTGTTTCCTTTATTGACTCTACGTTTTCATCACTGAGCACTGGGGACTCAACAGGAGAAACCGTTACAAGTAAATATGTTACATCTCATACAGAAGCAACCACATCTACTATGATGGAGGACAAAGATCTGTCAGCAAAACCATCTGAATCCACCATCATTAATGTTTCAGAAGCTCTGTTCTCATCTGCTCAGACTGGACATTTAGATGAAACATTGTCTGAAAGCACTGTTACAATGGTCTTGGAGAAGGCAACTACCAAAGATGGGCTGTCACCTTCAAGTTTTTCTTCAAGCTTGACGTCCATGGAGTCCGAAGCTTCAGGAGATGAGACCTCTGATTTGTTTAGCAAAGAGTTCACAACAAGAAGTTCTTCACTTTATACTCCAAACAAATCAGAACAAGAAACACCATCTGACACAACAGATACAATCTCAGTGTCCAGCTCAACAGATGCTGAAGGTACAAGATATCAGACAACTGAGACACATAGTAGAGAGCCTGTTTCCTCTCTTGACTCTACCGTAATTACTGCTGTACATACATTTTCATCACTGAGCACTGGGGACTCAACAGGAGAAACTGTTACTAGTCAGCAACAATACTCTGATAGAGGACAAATATCTGCTAGGAAAACCATCTGAATCCACCATCATTAATGTTTAATGTTTTCTGTTATCCTCTCTTCAGACTGAACATTTAGACAAGACATTGTCTGAAAGCACTGTTACAATGGTCTTGGAGAAGGCAACTACCAAAGATGGGCTGTCACCTTCAAGTTTTTCTTCAAGCTTGACGTCCATGGAGTCCGAAGCTTCAGGAGATGAGACCTCTGATTTGTTTAGCAAAGAGTTCACAACAAGAAGTTCTTCACTTTATACTCCAAACAAATCAGAACAAGAAACACCATCTGACACAACAGATACAATCTCAGTGTCCAGCTCAACAGATGCTGAAGGTACAAGATATCAGACAACTGAGACACATAGTAGAGAGCCTGTTTCCTCTCTTGACTCTACCGTAATTACTGCTGTACATACATTTTCATCACTGAGCACTGGGGACTCAACAGGAGAAACTGTTACTAGTAAAGATGTTGCATCTCATACAGCAACAACCACAGCTACTCTGATAGAGGACAAATATCTGCTAGGAAAACCATCTGAATCCACCATCATTAATGTTTCAGACACTCTGTTATCCTCTCTTCAGACTGAACATTTAGACAAGACATTGTCTGAAAGCACTGTTACAATGGTCTTGGAGAAGGCAACTACCAAAGATGGGCTGTCACCTTCAAGTTTTTCTTCAAGCTTGACGTCCATGGAGTCCGAAGCTTCAGGAGATGAGACCTCTGATTTGTTTAGCAAAGAGTTCACAACAAGAAGTTCTTCACTTTATACTCCAAACAAATCAGAACAAGAAACACCATCTGACACAACAGATACAATCTCAGTGTCCAGCTCAACAGATGCTGAAGGTACAAGATATCAGACAACTGAGACACATAGTAGAGAAACTGTAACTAGTGCTGTACATACATTTTCATCACTGAGTGCTGGGGACTCAACAGGAGAAACAGTTACAAGTAAAGACGTTACATCAAATATAACAACAACCACAGCTACTCTGATGAAGGAAAAAGATCTGTCAGCAAAACCATCTGAATCCACCATCATTAATGTTTCAGAAACACAGAAACAATCTCAGTGTCCAGCTCAACAGATGCTCAAGCTACAAGAGATCAGACAACTGAGACACAAAGTAGAGAAACTGTAACTAGTGCTGTACATACATTTTCATCACTGAGCACTGGGGACTTAACAGAAGAAACAGTTACAAGTAAAAATGGTACATCAAATATAGCAACAACCGCAGCTACTCTGATGATGGACAAAGATCTGTCAGCAAAACCATCTGAATCCACCATCATTAATGTTTCAGAGACTCTGTTCTCCTCTTCTCAGATGGGAAATTTAGACGAGACATTATCTGAAAGCACTGTTACAATGACTTTGGAGAAGACAACTGCCAAAGATCTACTGTCACCATCAAGGTTTTCTTCTAGTTTACCATCTACAGAGTCTGATGTTTCAGGAGATGACACTTCTGATATGTTTAACAAAGAGTTCACAACTACAAGTTCTTTATTTTATACTCCAACCAAATCAGACTATGAACTTACCAAAACACCATCTGACACAACAGAAACTATCTCAGTTTCCAGCTCAACAGATGCTGAAGCTACAACAGATCAGACAACTGAGACACATAGTAGAGAAACCGTAACTAGTGTTGTACATACATTTTCATCAATGAGCGCTGGGGACTCAACAGAAGAAACAGTTACAAGTAAAGATTTTACACGTCAAACAGCTCCAACCACAGCTACAATGAACGAGGACAACGATCTGTCTGCAAAACCATCTGAATCGACCATCATTAATGTTTCAGAGACTCTGTTCTCATCTGCTCAGACTGGACATTTAGATGAAACATTGTCTGAAAGCACTGTTACAATTATTTTGGAGAAGACAACTGCCAAAGATCTACTGTCACCATCAAGGTTTTCTTCTAGTTTACCATCTACAGAGTCTGATGTTTCAGGAGATGACACTTCTGATATGTTTAACAAAGAGTTCACAACTACAAGTTCTTTATTTTATACTCCAACCAAATCAGACTATGAACTTACCAAAACACCATCTGACACAACAGAAACTATCTCAGTTTCCAGCTCAACAGATGCTGAAGCTACAACAGATCAGACAACTGAGACATATAGTAGAGAAACTCTAACTAGTGCTGTACATACATTTTCATCACTGAGTGCTGGGGACTCAACAGGAGAAACAGTTACAAGTAAAGATATTACATCACATATAACAACAACCACAGCTACTATGAACGAGGACAAAGATCTGTCAGCAAAACCATCTGAATCCGCCATTATTAATGTTTCAGAGACTCTGTTCTCATCTGCTCAGTCTGGACATTTAGATGAAACATTGTCTGAAAGCACTGTTATAATCGTCTTGGAGAAGACAACTGTTAAAGATGGGCTGTCACCTTCAAGTTTTTCTTCAAGCTTGACGTCCATGGAGTCCGAAGCTTCAGGAGATGAGACCTCTGATTTGTTTAGCAAAGAGTTCACAACAAGAAGTTCTTCACTTTATACTCCAAACAAATCAGAACAAGAAACACCATCTGACACAACAGATACAATCTCAGTGTCCAGCTCAACAGATGCTGAAGGTACAAGATATCAGACAACTGAGACACATAGTAGAGAGTCTGTTTCCTCTCTTGACTCTACAGTAACTACTGCTGTACGTACATTTTCATCACTGAGCACTGGGGACTCAACAGGAGAAACCGTTACTAGTAAAGATGTTGCATCTCATTCAGCAACAACCACAGCTACTCTGATAGAGGACAAATATCTGCTAGGAAAACCATCTGAATCCACCATCATTAATGTTTCAGACACTCTGTTATCCTCTCTTCAGACTGAACATTTAGACAAGACATTGTCTGAAAGCACTGTTACAATGACCTTGGAAAAGACAACTGCCCAATATGTACTGTCACCATCAAGTTTTTCTTCAGGTTCACCATCTACAGAGTCGGAAGGTTCAGGAGATGAGACCTCTGATATGTTCATCAAAGAGTTCACAACGACAAGTTCTTCACTTTATACTCCAACCAAATCAGACCATGAACTTAACAAAACATTATCTAACATGACAGGAATAATCTCAGTTTCCAGCCCAACAGATACTGAAGCTATAAGAGATCAGACAACTGAGACACATAGTAGAGAACCTGTTTCCATTCTCGACTCAACAGGAAGAATCGTCACAAGTCAAGATAATACAACACATAAAGGAGCAGTAACTGCGACGGAGGCAACAGAACAATCAACAAAGTCATCTGAGTTCACCATCACTGATGTTTCAGAGACTCTGTTCCCATCCACTCGGGCTAGACTTTTAGATGATAAATTATCTGAAAGCACTGTCAAAATCACAATGACCTCAGAGAAGATAACAGTAAAAGATCAACTGTCACTTTCAAGTTTTACTTCAGTTTTGCCGTCTGAAGCTTCAGGAGATGAGACATCTGACATGTTTAGCAAAGAATTTACAACAAGAAGTTATTCATTGTACAGCACAACCAAATCAGACAAAGAACTCAGCAAAACCACAGCAACTATCTCAAGGTCCAGCTCAACAGATGCTGATATCACAAGAGATCAGACAACTGAGACACATAGTAGAGAACCTGTTTCCTCTCTTGGCTCTACTTCATCTAACACAGTACATACATTTGCATCATTGAGCACTGGGGACTCAACAGCACGAACACTCACAAGTCAAGACATTACTTTACATACAGCAACACCCACAGTGACTGTGATGGAGGAAAAAGAGTTGTCAGCAAAATCGTCTGAGTCCACCATCAAAGGTACAACAGATCAGACAACTGAGACATATAGTAGAGAAACTCTAACTAGTGCTGTACATACATTTTCATCACTGATCATTGGGGACTCAACAAGAAAAGCAGTTACAAGTAAAGATGCTCCATCTCATACAGCAACCACATCTACTATGATGGAGGACAAATATCTCTCAGCAAAACCATCTGAATCCACCATCATTGATGCTTCAGAGACTCTGTTCTCCTCTTCTCAGACGGGACATTTAGACAAAAGATTATCTGAAAGCACTGTTACAATGATCTTGGAGAAGACAACTGCCAAAGATGGGCTGTCACCTTCAAGTTTTTCTTCAAGCTTGACGTCCATGGTGTCTGAAGCTTCAGGAGATGACACCTCTGATTTGTTTAGCAAAGAGTTCACAACAACAAGTTCTTCACTTTATACTCCAACCAAATCAGACTATGAACTTACCAAAACACCATCTGACACAACAGAAACTATCTCAGTTTCCAGCTCAACAGATGCTGAAGCTACAACAGATCAGACAACTGAGACACATAGTAGAGAAACCGTAACTAGTGTTGTACATACATTTTCATCAATGAGCGCTGGGGACTCAACAGAAGAAACAGTTACAAGTAAAGATTTTACACCTCAAACAGCTCCAAGCACAGCTACTATGAACGAGGACAAAGATCTGTCAGCAAAACCATCTGAATCCAGCATTATTAATGTTTCAGAGACTCTGTTCTCATCTGCTCAGAATGGACATTTAGATGAAACATTGTCTGAAAGCACTGTTACAATGGTTTTGGAGAAGACAACTGCCAAAGATCTACTGTCACCATCAAGTTTTTCTTCAGGTTTACCATCTACAGAGTCTGAAGCTTCAGGCGATGAGACCTCTGATTTGTTTAGCAAAGCGTTCACAACAACAAGTTCTTCACTTTATGCTCCAACCAAATCAGAACAAGAAACACCATCTGACACAACAGAAACAATCTCAGTGTCCAGCTCAACAGATGCTGAAGGTACAAGATATCAGACAACTCAGACATACAGTAGAGAACCTGTTTCCTTTATTGCCTCTACTGTAACTAGTGCTGTACATCCATTTTCATCACTGAGCAATGGGGACTCAACAGGAGAAACAGTTACAAGTAAAGATGTTAAATATCGTACAGCAGCAACCACAGCTATGATGGAGGACAAATATCTCTCAGCAAAACCATCTGGATCCACCATCATTAATGTTTCAGAAACTCTATTCTCATCTGCTCAGACTGGACATTTAGATGAAACATTGTCTGAAAGCACTGTTATAATCGTCTTGGAGAAGACAACTGTTAAAGATGGGCTGTCCCCTTCAAGTTTTTCTTCAAGCTTGACGTCCATGGGGTCCGAAGCTTCAGGAGATGAGACCTCTGATTTGTTTAGCAAAGAGTTCACAACAACAAGTTCTTCACTTTATGCTCCAAACAAATCAGAACAAGAAACACCATCTGACACAACAGAAACAATCTCAGTGTCCAGCTCAACAGATGCTGAAGGTACAAGATATCAGACAACTGAGACACATAGTAGAGAGCCTGTTTCCTCTCTTGACTCTACCGTAATTACTGCTGTACATACATTTTCATCACTGAGCACTGGGGACTCAACAGGAGAAACTGTTACTAGTAAAGATGTTGCATCTCATACAGCAACAACAACAGCTATTGTGATAGAGGACAAAGATCTGCTAGGAAAACCATATGATTCCACCATCATTAATGTTTCAGATACTCTGTTCTCCTCTCCTCAGACTGAACATTTAGACAAGACATTGTCTGAAAGCACAGTTACAATGACCTTGGAAAAGACAACTGCCAAAGATCTACTGTCACCGTCAAGTTTTTCCTCAGGTTCACCATCTAAAGAGTCGGAAGCTTCAGGAGATGAGACCCCTGATATGTTCAGCAAAGAGTTCACAACGACAAGTTATTCACTTTATACTCCAACCAAATCAGATCATGAACTTAATAAAACATCGTCTGACATGACAGGAATAATCTCAGTGACCAGCTCAATAGATGCTGAAGCTACAAGAAATCAGACAACTGAAACACATAGTAGAGAAACTGTAACTAGTGCTGTACATACATTTTCATCACTGAGTGCTGGGGACTCAACAGGAGAAACAGTTACAAGTAAAGATATTACATCACATATAACAACAACCACAGCTACTATGAACGAGGACAAAGATCTGTCAGCAAAACCATCTGAATCCACAATCATTAATGTTTCAGAGACTCTGTTGTCCTCTGCCCACACTAGACATTTAGATGAGAAATTATCTGAAAGCACTGTTACAATGATATTGGAGAAGACGACTGTCAAAGATGTACTGTCACCATCAGGTTTTTCTTCAAGTTTGCCACCTACAGAGTCTGAAGCTTCAGGAGATGATACCTCTGATTTGTTTAGCAAAGAGTTCACAACAACAAGTTCTTCACTTTATGCTCCAAACAAATCAGAACAAGAAACACCATCTGACACAACAGAAACAATCTCAGTGTCCAGCTCAACAGATGCTGAAGGTACAAGATATCAGACAACTGAGACACATAGTAGAGAGCCTGTTTCCTCTCTTGACTCTACCGTAATTACTGCTGTACATACATTTTCATCACTGAGCACTGGGGACTCAACAGGAGAAACTGTTACTAGTAAAGATGTTGCATCTCATACAGCAACAACCACAGCTACTCTGATAGAGGACAAAGATCTGCTAGGAAAACCATATGATTCCACCATCATTAATGTTTCAGACACTCTGTTCTCCTCTCCTCAGACTGAACATTTAGACGAGACATTATCTGAAAGCAATGTTACAATGACTTTGGAGAAGACAACTGCCAACGATCTACTGTCACCATCAAGTTTTTCTTCAAGTTTACCATCTACAGAATCCGAAGCTTTGGGAGATGAGACTTCTGATACGTTCATCAAAGAGTTCACAATCATTATTAATGTTTCAGAGACTCTGTTGTCATCTGCTCAGACTGGACATTTAGATGAAACATTGTCTGAAAGCACTGTTACAATGGTCTTGGAGAAGACAACTGCCAAAGATGGGCTGTCACCTTCAAGTTTTTCTTCAAGCTTGACTTCCCTGGGGTTACAAGATATCAGACAACTGAGACACATAGTAGAGAGCCTGTTTCCTCTCTTGACTCTACTGTAACTACTGCTGTACATACATTTTCATCACTGAGCACTGGGGACTCAACAGGAGAAACTATTACTAGTAAAGATGTTGCATCTCATACAGCAACAACCACAGCTATTCTGATAGAGGACACAGATCTGCTAGGAAAACCATCTGAATCCACCATAATTAATGTTTCAGACACTCTGTTCTCTTCTCCTCAGACAGAACATTTAGACAAGACATTGTTTGAAAGCACAGTTACAATGACTTTGGAGAAGACAACTGCCAACGATCTACTGTCACCATCAAGTTTTTCTTCAAGTTTACCATCTACAGAATCTGAAGCTTTGGGAGATGAGACTTCTGATACGTTCATCAAAGAGTTCACAACGGCAAGTTCTTCACTCTCTCTTCAGACTGAACAGTTAGACAAGACATTGTCTGAAAGCACTGTTACAATGACTTTGGAAAAGACAACTGCCAAAGATCTACTGTCACCATCAAGTTTTTCTTCAGGTTTACCATCTACAGAATCTGAAACTTCAGGAGATGAGACCTCTGATATGTTCATCAAAGAGTTCACAACGACAAGTTCTTCACTTTATACTCCAACCAAATCAGACCATGAACTTAACAAAACATTGTCTGACATGACAGGAATAATCTCAGTTTCCAGCCCAACAGATACTGAAGCTATAAGAGATCAGACAACTGAGACACATAGTAGAGAACCTGTTTCCATTCTCGACTCAACAGGGAGAATCGTCACAAGTCAAGATAATACAACACATACAGGAGCAGTAACTGTGACGGAGGCAACAGAACAATCAACAAAGTCATCTGAGTTCACCATCACTGATGTTTCAGAGACTCTGTTCCCATCCACTCAGGCTAGACTTTTAGATGATAAATTATCTGAAAGCACTGTCAAAAGCACAATGACCTCGGAGAAGATAACAGTAAAAGATCAACTGTCACTTTCAAGTTTTACTTCAGTTTTGCCATCAACAGAGCCTGAAGCTACAACAGATCAGACAACTGAGACACATAGTAGAGAAACTCTAACTAGTGTTGAACATACATTTTCATCACTGAGCGCTGGGGACTCAACAGAAAAAACAGTTACAAATAAAGATTTTACACATCATACAGCTCCAACCACAGCTACTATGAGCGAGGACAAAGATCTGTCAGCAAAACCATCTGAATCCACCATTATTTCATCTGATATGACAGAAACAATCTCAGTGTCCAGCTCAACAGATGCTCAAGCTACAAGAGATCAGACAACTGAGACACAAAGTAGAGAAACTGTAACTAGTGCTGCAAATACATTTTCATCACTGAGCACTGGGGACTTAACAGGAGAAACAATTACAAGTAAAGACGTTACATCTCATACAGCAATAACCATTGGTGCTATGATGGAAGATGTTAAATCTCATACAGCAGCATCCACTGCTAGGAAAGATCTGTCAGCAAAACCATCTGAATCCACCATCATTAATGTTTCAGAGACTCTGTTCTCCTCTTCTCAGATGGGAAATTTAGACGAGACATTATCTGAAAGCACTGTTACAATGACTTTGGAGAAGACAACTGCCAAAGATCTACTGTCACCATCAAGGTTTTCTTCTAGTTTACCATCTACAGAGTCTGATGTTTCAGGAGATGACACTTCTGATATGTTTAACAAAGAGTTCACAACTACAAGTTCTTTATTTTATACTCCAACCAAATCAGACCAAGAACTTACCAAAACACCATCTGACACAACAGAAAAAATCTCAGTTTCCAGCACAACAGATGCTGAAGCTATAAGAGATCAGACAACTGAGACACATAGTAGAGAAACTGTTTCCTCTCTTGACTCTATTGTAACTAGTGCTGTACATACATTTTCATCACTGAGCACTGGGGACTTAACAGAAGAAACAGTTACAAGTAAAAATGGTACATCAAATATAGCAACAACCGCAGCTACTCTGATGATGGACAAAGATCTGTCAGCAAAACCATCTGAATCCACCAACATAAATTTTTCAGAGACACTGTTCTCCTCTGCTCAGACCGGACATTTAAATGAGATATCTGAAAGCACAGTCACAATGACCTCAGACCTCAAAGATGTCCTTTTACCATCAACTGTTTCTTCAAACTTGCCATCAACTGAGTTTGAAGGTTCAGGAGGTGAGACCTCTGAAATGTTTAGCAAAGAGTTCACAACCAGTTACTCATATTATGTTTCAAACAAATCAAATGAAAAACTCACCAAAACACCATATAACACAACAGAAGCAGCTTCAAAGTCTAGTTCAACAGATGCTGCTTTCACAAGCACAATGCCACCAAAGGAGACAACATCCAATGATTTTGTTTCACTGTCAAGTTTTACTTCAGTTTTGCCATCTTCAGGGTATAATGGTTCAGAGGCTGAGCCCTCTCATATGTTTAGTAAAGTGTTCACAACAAGTTCTTCACTTCAAATTACAACCAAATCAGACGATGGAATCACAAGTACTACAGCACAAAAAATGAAAGCTTCTGTGAAAATGCAAACAGAACAAACTAGCACACATACCCTTTCTACAGTACCTGCTATAGACCTGACCAGTGCAAGCTCAGTGTGGACCTCAACTGATGCAGATATCCCAAGAATAAAGCCAACAGAGAGACATCAAACAGAATCTGTTTCTTCTTTTGTCGCTAATATCTCAGAAGAATCAGTTCAGCAAGAGGTTTCCAGTGATGAAGACAGAATTACACTGACAACTAAAGCATATGATAATTATATTGTAGCCACTGATGAGGCAGAAATTCATGAGACTGGCCAAACATCAGAGCCAATGAGACCTGCAAGTTCTTCACATTCCACTTCATCAACAAATGAATTGTTTTCAAGCACAGTGCAAACAGTAGATACAGACTCATCTTCTGAACAAGGTAGTGGAGACATTTCAGAAAATGAAGTGGCTGAAGATGATGGCTCTGGTGAAATATCCTCTGCTGTTGTAGAATCAATACCTCGCCATGTTGCACCATCAGAGGACAAGACAACTGCTGTTGGTTTTGAGTCAACTCCTGCTTCTGCAGTGCAACCATCAGAAAATGTGACAGCAACAATAGATGTTACAACAACTGTGAGTGGAAAAGCTATACCAAGCTCATTTTTTACTCTCACAGAGGTAGAAGGTTCTGGTCAGCAGACACCAGAGATGTTCACCACAGCTCCCTCATCTATGATCACAAGTCAAGAGGTCATGATACCTCAAAGAGAGATTGTCTCTTCAATGACTGAATTTTCCATGATTAGTCACACAACTAAAGAAACCAGCACCCACCTTACAACAGAATCAGTTAGATCAAGTTATACAACAACAGAGCCTGTTAGTTCAAGACTCACCTCAGTGTCTTCTAGACCTTCTCATACTATTACCGAATTACAGTTGACTAAACACACCACAGAATCAATTATTAGTCCTACTGCAATTGGATCAGGTAAACTTAGTTTCACTTCAGTGGCAACAGTTGAATCTGACCACACTGCACCTTCAGGTATTCAAACGATGCCTGGTCCTTTTAAGCACATCCAAATATCAACAGTCACTGCTAGTTATGAAGCAACTTCAGCTCTTCTCAGGACAAAAACCATGTTTACATCTTCGAGTAAAAGCCAAAGCAAGCACACAACAATTTCATCTGATGCAGAGGATGATACAACAGATGATGAAGGATCAGGGGTCTCCCCTGTCATGCATGTTTCATCATCGGCCATCAAAACTCAGACTGGTTCTCCTACAGTTCATATAACTAGCACTGGCTTCACAGAACTAGACAGAGACATCACTATAACACAAAATTTAATCCCTATCATATCTGCCTCTGTAGAGAGTGAAGGCTCTGGTATTGCAGAAGATGACCAGGAAACTACTCAAGTGGATAGTTCTGGTGAAGGATTTAACAGAGTAAATCCAACAGATGAAATGTATGACAATTATACCGTGCCCACTGATGACATTGAAATCAGTGAGGCTAACCACACATCAGAGCTAGTGAGCTTTGTAAGTTCCTCCCATTCTACGTCCTTCACAACTAAATCAACATTGTTGTCTAGCACGGTCCAAACAACAGTGAGATTTTTATCTACTGAAGGTAGTGAAATAACAGCTGAAAGTGAAGTGGATGAAGATGGTGGCTCTAGTGGTGAAATATCACCATCAGCTCTTGAGTCAATTCCTCCTCAAGATACACCCACTGAGGACAAAACTACTTCAACTACAACCACACAACCACAGGAACCTGAAGCTGCAACACCTGCTGCAGAACTGACATCTGAGGCTTTATCAGTTTCAGAGACACAAAAGAGTACCTTACATTCAAGCACTCCAGATACTGACTTAAATAGGTTTGCATTATCAACCACAGAGGATGACAAGGAATTTACCTCACCACGAGATCCTACTGATGAAATATCCAAAACACTAACAACTAAGGCATATGAGGACCTAACTGTAAGAACCGACGAGGCAGAAGTTGATGAGACTGAGGAGAAAACAGGTTTCTTGAGTGCTGCATCTGTCACTGGCAGTACAGATTTCATACATCAGTCAATTTTATCTCCATCTCCCTCATTCCTAAGCTCCACCCAGTCAACTGTAACGTTTACAACTTCACTTTCAGAGGATGGCAGTGGGGAAGACTCAACTGAGGGGGATGGAGCAGAAGATGATGGATCAGGTGATGATACAACTCCTGTGACATCTTCACCTTTGCTATCAAGCTCAAAGATGACAGAAACAACGATTAGCCTTACACCCTTTAGCTCAGTCAAAAGTGGACAGTACAGTACAGCCAGAGTTGTTTCACAGGGACGCACAACAATTGAAATGCAGAGTGTGTTTTCAAGCACAAATGCTGAAGGTTTCGCTCTGGTGTCAGTGACAGCACCGACAGAGCAGGGACATTCTGGTGCTTCTGTCTCAGATTTAGCAGCAACTAGCTTTACAGCTCCAGGAACACCATCTGGTGTGATAACCAGCCACACTAAATTGCCTTCTTTCATGACACCTCAAGATCCTGTGTCCACTGCTACTCCATTGGTCTTCTCTAGGGACAGTGCTGATCAGCAAGTCACTCCAACAAGCCCAGTCTTAATATTCACAGAGGAGGAGGAAGATGAAGATAAGCTGTTTTCAACTGTAACAGAAAGTATGAGAGATCATAGCATCAAACCTGAAGTTTTCAATAAGGATGACATTATTATTGATGCAGATACTATGTCTGTTTTAGAGCAGTCTTCTCCCTTCGCCCCTACAATTGTTACAGAAGAAGCAGCTGTGGTAACCCCAATTGTCATGACGGCACAACCCTTAAGGTTTATGACAGAGGAACCAGAGGGATCTGGAATGGATGGCACTGAGTTACCTCAGTTACATGTGTCATTTGAAACCACAACAGACAGGTTAATAGTTCAACAAACCCAATCAACCCCAGACATCCTGCAGAGCAGTTCAACATATTTAGAAGAGGAAACACAAGAAACACAATCTCCCGAGGCTACTGATGCTGATGTACCTGAACACACACAAGATGGTCAGACCTCCACAGAATCCACAGAATTTACAATGGAGACACTGACTGATGTCTTCTCAGGAGACGCTTTGTCTACTGATGATTCTATTCTGGAAACTGATTTAACCCCCATGCCATCTCAAGTGTCCACAGACAGAGTCATAGAAATGGTCTCAGCTGAAGAGGACCCATCTGAAGTTGTATCAACACAAGCTTCCAAGACCAAAAACAAAACAATGCCACCAACAACCCTAAAAAGAAAGACAACACCTCTGCCACTACATACATCTTCTGAGGTGGAAGCTTCAAGTGAATTATCTGACCAATATGAACCTACTCAAACAACTATGTCCAGTCACCTTTTCACTTCATCCATTGCTGTTACAAGTAGTTCTCTTTATGTTGATTCTGTTTCACCTGAAGAGGAAATAAACTTTACTGGAGATTATGTAACATCTGCCTCATCAAGTTCTGGAGAAAGTGTTTCTTCACAACATCCAGATGAGATCACAGGCACTGAACAGCCAGTTTCTCCAGTATTGGATTTAACAAGCACTGCATCTTTCCATACTGCATCAAGTGCTAGCATGACTGAACCTGCCAAAACCACTACAAGTACATACACCAAAACAGCAGCAACAGATGATAATGACTTAACAGCTGACACAGAGGAAACATTATGCATGACAAGTGTTGATGACATTGAACTCAGTAGTCCCTCTACTGATAAGGCAATTCAGGGGAGTGATTTAACAAGCACAGATATATCATCTAGATCTGGTATTTCAGAGGAAACCACAAGTGCATTATTTTCTTCAACAGATTATGGCTCAGGGGACCAAACAATTGAAACAGTTACAGGACTGTCTGATTCAACAGACTCACCTTTAATAACTGAAGATGATTCAGTGACATCATCTATGGAGAGTGATAGTGTGATTTACTTTGCAACAACCCCTTTGCCTGAAGCAATTACAGTAACTGAAGGCGAACCATATCATCAAGCTTTGTCTGAGATGACAGTGACACATAAGCCCAACACAGACATCAGGATTGATGAAGACGTGCCATTGCCATCAACAACCATTCACACACCTCTTATATCTGCATCAAAGTTTAATACGACTATGGACATAGTAACATTAGTGGGATCTCCTTCATCTACACCCATACCAGGGCTGAGTGACAAAACAGTAGCTCCACTTTCCTCTGAGGAAGAGACAGATAACATAATAGATTATGATACAAAAACTGAACCTTACAATGTATATTCCATGCCAGATTTCATGAACAAAACAGACATCGACAATGACATTAGCTTAGAAGATGTGACTAGCATTGATGACATCACTCATCCTGAAGGTGAGAAGAGCTTCTCTACCTCACCACCTGATGCTGAGACAAGCTTTGAGACCACCTCAGAGCCTGATGTTGAGACTGGTTTTGAGACCACCTCACAGCCTGATGTTGTGACTGGTTTTGAGACCACATCACAGCTTGATGTGGAGAATGGTTTAGAGACCATCTCACAGCCAAATGTTGACACTGGTTTTGAGACCAGCTCACAGCCTGATGTTAAGACATGCTTTGAGACAACCGCACAGCCTGATGTTGAGACTAATTTTGAAATCACCTCACAGCCTGATGTTGAGACTAGTTGTGAAATCACTTCACAGTCTGATGTTGAAACTAGCTTTGAGACAACCTCAAAATCAAAAATTGACACCGACATTGAGACCTCAAAATCTGAGGAGGACAGTGCAACAAGTGTTGATGGAAACACACAAGCAGAAGTTTTGAATACTGAGACCACCTCTCAGCTTGACACGGAAACAAGCTTTGAGACAACCATGCAACCAGACATTGAGAGTGAAACTACTTTTGAGAGTGGCTCAAGAACTGAGAGTGATGCTTCAGTCACCAGGTCACCAAACAGTGGAACAAGTAGTTCAGAGAAAAGCACACCTGGAGAGGTAAACACCATATTATCTGATAAGCATCACACCACAGCAAGACTTTCTGATATCACAGCTAAACCAAGTTCCACTGCTACAAGTGAAGAAAAATTATTGGAAGAAAGAGTTGAGCATACAACCCAATCCAAACAAAATGACACAGGATTCAGGACCACCACACAACCTCAATATGATGGTTCTGTAACTTCCAGTAGTTTGAAGAGCAGCTCAGAGAAGGATTCAGTTGTCATCCCATCATCTGATGAGGTTCAGGTAGTAATTCTGTCTACTGCAACAGCCTCACCTTTTCTTCTGACACCTGAGTCTGATATAAAGATTGACAGTAAGGAAACTGCCTCAAGGAAACAAGAAGCAGCTGGTCAGATTGAGGAAGCTGTAACTCTTACAACTGAGATTCCAATTCAAGAAGAAGATCAGATGACATCATCAGTACCTACAACCCAAAGTGAGACTGCAACACCATTTTCCTCCCATGAAGACGTTTCTGAGGCCACTTTGGTTAAAAGCTCACCTCCAAGTGCACAGAATGAAAGCACAACACACAGTACAGCAGACCTTCCATACACAATGATCGGACAGACATTTGATATTCCAGGTAGGTTGTAAACACTGTTTTAAAGACCAAATTAACTGAATGCATATACTGTACTTTCAATAGTTATACCAGTATTCTTGTTTTGCACGTGCACAATGACATGCCTCTATATCTTCCCTCTCTCACTCCAGATGTTCATTCCTGTTCTGATGATGTTTGCTTGAATGGCGGTTCTTGTGTAAAAATAGTCGGTGCTCAGATCTGCAGCTGTCCACCTGGATACAGTGGTGACCAGTGTGAAATAGGTATCAGTGTTTCATTCTTTTTATTAAAGGTGCACTACAGAACTTTGAGCTCAATATTGCCATCTGTGGCGAAACATAAAATGACAAGTTACTTGACATATTTTGCATGAGCTGTGCTTCACACTGCTGTTCTGCATCGATGAATTTGATCATTTGAGCAATGAAGTAGCATATCTGATGCTATAGTACCAGACCTTCTTTACTCTGTTCATGGAAATGATGTAACTATACCAAGGTAAATGTTCAAAATATAAATTATTATTGTATACTTAACTGTTTTTGTCTTACCCTGATTCAGTAAGGTATCAAACACTTATTTTTAATTCTCAATAATGGGATTTTGCAAATTTTTTACACCCAAAAAAGTCTTCTGTAGTCACCTTTAAATTCTTATTAACTCCCAACTAATTGTAATGCACTTAAGTACATTATTTACTCACCTTATTATTTTAATTTATTTGTTTAATAGACATCGATGAATGTCAAACAAACCCTTGTCGTAATGGAGGAACATGTATTGATGGCCTGAACTCATTCACCTGTGTATGTCTTCCGAGTTATGCAGGAGCACTGTGTGAGAAAGGTAAGATTATATTTAACATATAATCTCTTGTTCAGTTCAAAGGTCACAATACTAAATCTGTCAACTTGCTAATAAGGCGTGAAGCTACTGTAGCCACAGAGACAGCTGTGGAGATGTACCATTTGAACCTCTAAACTTTTATATGAGGTCATCGCTAATAAAAAATACTCAGACGTGCTTGGCAGATATGGGTTTGGTAAATGTGACTCATGATTTGGTAGATCCTAATAGATAATAGATTTTTACTTGATGTAAGTAACTGGGTTTGTTCCAAAACCATTGCATGCTAGCAGACAGACATAATGATGCTGCACTTTCCACTATTTAAGAGGATACAGTTTTTTTAACCTTCTTATTTAAGCACAGCTGTTAAGACCATTAGACTTTCCCTTATTACTCTGTAGATGTTAATTTACACTTTACATGAGTGAGATTACTTTCTTGAGAGTTTTATTCCCTTTAAAGTATTGTAAATTCTTGTACACATTAAAATGCTAACAGCAAAATCTCTTCAGTTCAACTCGCATCAGGCTTTTGTTAAAATAAAAACAAATACATTTTTACGTCATGAGTGCATTACCATTTTGAGTACTCTGAACATGATTTTCATCTCAAACTTGAGATAGCACCAACACTACAGACGCAAAGAAGTGTATCCTGCACTGAAACTGCCTCCTGTTACTACCTGTTACTGCCTCCTGTGATTCAGATTGACTCAGATTGTAAGTGTAAGTGGTTTAGTCTCAGAGTGTAAGTGCTCAGACATAGCTACTCACAGAGAAAGCAGAAAGGCAGAAAATGCTGCTAAATGCAATCTATGCTAAATTAAGTAACATGTCATTATTTAAAGTCATAAGCCAACATAGCTTCATGTATTGTCACTTGTATTTGTACTGATATGTTATGGATGATTTAATGCTTGATATATTAATGAGAGTTTTAATAGTTTTATTCTTTGGTAGCTGTAATTTATTCTTTGTTGCAGTAGTGACACATTAGAACCTGACATTTCCCCTCCTGCATGTTAATTTGCAGAAGGTTTATTAACATGCACTAACATTAGTGGTTCTGTCAGGGCAAGTCTGCTATAATCACAGTGATTTCAAATAAGGAATCAAAGCTTTCAGCTTGACGTCGAACAGCCCTGGGTTTGTCCACAAACAGTCAGTAAGTGTGCTTACAAGCACTTTAAAGGTTTGATTTCAGTTGGACTAAAACAATAATTTGTCTTTTTAAAATATCATGTGAGTCTGACTGAAGTTGTACAAGCAGACTGTAGCAAAAAAAACCAGCTTTATCTTGATTGTAACGGCGCACATAAACATACTTGCTGTGACTGATAGGACACACTTTATTTGCAAATGTAATGTGATCATTGTATCAAATGCTGATCTAGGTACTTTAAAATCATTTGTCAACAAGACTAATAAATTGCTGGGTTCATAATATGCTTACTTTAAAACTTTGAGTTTCCCAAATGGTTACAGCCATATAAGTGGCTGTTTGTTTTTACAGGTCAGCTTTGCTCCAATACCTCTTTCTTAAACAATGCCTCAGAGCAAGGCACCCAATCTGTAGACATTCTTATGCAGAAATGAATTGGCTTCCAGATATGATAGACACATGGGTGTAGCTCTTGCTCTAATTGATCTCGTTTAGCTGACATGTAATTTAAAATGAGGATGAAAGGGAGTTATAACATGGTCCCTCAGGTCCAGTGTGAGTGGGAAATCATTCTCACTTGAAAAGAGGTTTGATTTATTGTACTGATAACAGCCTCACAGTGTAAGCCCAAAGGTAAAGGACTAATAAAAAGAAATTGACCGTAGACAATATCAAGCACCTTTTTTTTCACTTACAGCAACAGTACTATCTCAGTTTCAGTGTCTACATGTCAAGTTTATGTGTAGTACATCAACAATAATTCACACATGATTTTCTGCAGACACTGAAACATGCAGCTATGGCTGGCACAAGTTCCAGGGCCACTGCTATAAATTCTTTCCTCATCGGCATAACTGGGACACAGCAGAGCGGGAATGTCGCCTCCATGGGGCACACCTGGCTAGTGTCCTGTCCCATGAGGAGCAGCAGTACATCAACCGTGAGTATACATAAACCAAGTTATGGTCATTCTGTCTAATATCATCAGCTCTAACTTATGCCATCGATTACATTTACATGCAAACTAACAGTTATTTATTAGGAAGGATACTGTTTTGTTTCCATTTTTTTTTTCATTAGTTTTTTGTTTTACTTCTCACTACAAAAGTTTTTAGAGTTATGGAATATTCCATTGGTTCAGGAATTTTTAGCCAAAGAGTTTAAAGAAAGGTTAGTATATCACCAATAAAAAAGGGCCAAATGCTCATCCAGCCCTAGATGCAGGAAGTGTGATGTATAAGAACAAATATGCCCTTTATTTTTAACCACTGACAAAGAGTTCCTAATATGTCTGATGAATTGACCTTTGTTTCTCTCTCCCCTTGTAGGCCTCGCCCATGACTACCAGTGGATCGGTTTGAATGATAAGATGTTTGAGAATGATTTCCGGTGGACGGATGGTAGTGTTGTGGTAAGACCATTCTTCAAAACTTGCTTATTAGTTTCTCAAAGTATGTTTTGGAAAGATGGTGTTGATACACACATCTATTAGTGGACAATGTAGATGCAATATTTATAATATTTATTTATAAAGTTTGCTTGTATTTTCCATGATGCTTGCAGATTTTTTTTTCTTTAAAAAGCAATTAATTTAAATAACATTTGGAATTTTTAGCAAGAATTTGTAGATGTGAAAAAAGGAAAACAGCAGACATATGTCACTATCTCCCTGGTTCTAGAGGTGTTCCTCAATTGAATAGGAAAGTGGCTAATTACAGTCGTTTAGTCCTGACCAGGCTCTCACTTCAAAGATAAAGGCAGCATTTTGTGGGGAAGGGCCAGAAAGCCCTGGAGGGCAGGAGATAGGAGTTTTCATCTGTGGAAGTCCTCTCAGGACTGGAGGATCAAAATAAAACGAGGATAGAGGAAGGTCACAGGTGTGGACAGGTAATGGAGGTGTGAAGGATGAGCAGCACCTGGAACAGGCTGCACTAGATATAATCCAGACCTAAAATGTGAGTGTGTGACAGTTCAATCCAGTTGGCATCAGCGAGGGGTTATAAACATGTCCACAGAGTTTGCAAGCACTCATATAGTATTCTGTATACAGAAGAGTTACTAAATTAAGTGTTTATGTTTGTTAATGTATTTAAGTATGTGACGTTGGAGTTATCCAGAGGGTAAAAAATTGCCATCATCAATTTAATAAATTGTCATAAATTTCATAAATTTTCAAGCAGGAACTGCACATTCCTTTTGAAAGAGGATAATAACAGGACTTGTTGGCCGATTTGTGTTTGAAGACTAGGCAATATTTAAAGGGTTGCTGAAAGACCAGAGCGCCAACCTGTCTCGATTGGGTATAATTACTTAATGTTTCATATATGTGCAAACTTCACTGTTTTAATTTAAGTAACAACAAAAAAAAAAAAACAGGTATAGAAGACTGCCAATAAACATTTAATTCATATTATTATGGTTAAAGCAATATACTGTACAAGTTGAGCTCAGCATAGTAAGTGTATTATTAGTTACTTTCTTTATAGGTTGGTCTTTTCAATTGTTATTCTCCTTTGAGTGCATACGTCCACAGTTGAGAGAGATGACTGATGACATCATACCTGCATCGTGTGGTGTGTGCAAGGGGGAAATACAGTGTATAAAGTTTGTCCATGGTAGTTGAATATAGATGTATTACTATAAGTATACTATAACTACTACCTTCCAAATGCATAACACCACTCCCTGCAGCTCATTGCAGTTTAATGTTGATGTATGTACTTAGCGCCCCCTACTGGAGTGTGCCTGTATCCTTATCATTTTATTGACTTTCTGTACTCCATACATAGAAAGTCATACTCTGTTTATAAGCTTCCCACTTTGTTACATTTGCATAAACCAAGTTAAGGTCATTCTGTCTAATATCATCAGCTCTAACTTATGCCATCGATTACATTTACATGCAAACTAACAGTTATTTATTAGGAAGGATACTGTTTTGTTTCCATTTTTTTTTTCATTAGTTTTTTGTTTTACTTCTCACTACAAAAGTTTTTAGAGTTATGGAATATTCCATTGGTTCAGGAATTTTTAGCCAAAGAGTTTAAAGAAAGGTTAGTATATCACCAATAAAAAAGGGCCAAATGCTCATCCAGCCCTAGATGCAGGAAGTGTGATGTATAAGAACAAATATGCCCTTTATTTTTAACCACTGACAAAGAGTTCCTAATATGTCTGATGAATTGACCTTTGTTTCTCTCTCCCCTTGTAGGCCTCGCCCATGACTACCAGTGGATCGGTTTGAATGATAAGATGTTTGAGAATGATTTCCGGTGGACGGATGGTAGTGTTGTGGTAAGACCATTCTTCAAAACTTGCTTATTAGTTTCTCAAAGTATGTTTTGGAAAGATGGTGTTGATACACACATCTATTAGTGGACAATGTAGATGCAATATTTATAATATTTATTTATAAAGTTTGCTTGTATTTTCCATGATGCTTGCAGATTTTTTTTTCTTTAAAAAGCAATTAATTTAAATAACATTTGGAATTTTTAGCAAGAATTTGTAGATGTGAAAAAAGGAAAACAGCAGACATATGTCACTATCTCCCTGGTTCTAGAGGTGTTCCTCAATTGAATAGGAAAGTGGCTAATTACAGTCGTTTAGTCCTGACCAGGCTCTCACTTCAAAGATAAAGGCAGCATTTTGTGGGGAAGGGCCAGAAAGCCCTGGAGGGCAGGAGATAGGAGTTTTCAT
This sequence comes from Sinocyclocheilus anshuiensis, assembly GCF_001515605.1. Classification (NCBI taxonomy): domain Eukaryota; kingdom Metazoa; phylum Chordata; class Actinopteri; order Cypriniformes; family Cyprinidae; genus Sinocyclocheilus; species Sinocyclocheilus anshuiensis. Next base: position 1,285,164 of record NW_015546086.1, read on the forward strand.
CTGTGGAAGTCCTCTCAGGACTGGAGGATCAAAATAAAACGAGGATAGAGGAAGGTCACAGGTGTGGACAGGTAATGGAGGTGTGAAGGATGAGCAGCACCTGGAACAGGCTGCACTAGATATAATCCAGACCTAAAATGTGAGTGTGTGACAGTTCAATCCAGTTGGCATCAGCGAGGGGCTATAAACATGTCCACAGAGTTTGCAAGCACTCATATAGTATTCTGTATACAGAAGAGTTACTAAATTAAGTGTTTATGTTTGTTAATGTATTTAAGTATGTGACGTTGGAGTTATCCAGAGGGTAAAAAATTGCCATCATCAATTTAATAAATTGTCATAAATTTCATAAATTTTCAAGCAGGAACTGCACATTCCTTTTGAAAGAGGATAATAACAGGACTTGTTGGCCGATTTGTGTTTGAAGACTAGGCAATATTTAAAGGGTTGCTGAAAGACCAGAGCGCCAACCTGTCTCGATTGGGTATAATTACTTAATGTTTCATATATGTGCAAACTTCACTGTTTTAATTTAAGTAACAACAAAAAAAAAAAAAACAGGTATAGAAGACTGCCAATAAACATTTAATTCATATTATTATGGTTAAAGCAATATACTGTACAAGTTGAGCTCAGCATAGTAAGTGTATTATTAGTTACTTTCTTTATAGGTTGGTCTTTTCAATTGTTATTCTCCTTTGAGTGCATACGTCCACAGTTGAGAGAGATGACTGATGACATCATACCTGCATCGTGTGGTGTGTGCAAGGGGGAAATACAGTGTATAAAGTTTGTCCATGGTAGTTGAATATAGATGTATTACTATAAGTATACTATAACTACTACCTTCCAAATGCATAACACCACTCCCTGCAGCTCATTGCAGTTTAATGTTGATGTATGTACTTAGCGCCCCCTACTGGAGTGTGCCTGTATCCTTATCATTTTATTGACTTTCTGTACTCCATACATAGAAAGTCATACTCTGTTTATAAGCTTCCCACTTTGTTACATTTGTGGTGTTCTCGATTAAAAATTACTGCCCTACAAAAATTGCTTATCAATTTATTGTTATGCTATATTATTACCAAATTGTGGATTTAATCTTTTTATCAACTTGTTTTCTTTCAATTAGCATAGGTTTTGTATTTCTTTTTGTAACTGGTTGATTGTAGACCTCATTAATCTGAGCTTATGCACCTCGGTTTTTGAGTGAACATTGCCAAGATCCAAGAAGAAAAACAAATCCTGTGCTAACTGAACGAAAACAAGTTGACAAAAAAAAAGAAAAAAAGAATGATAATATAACATAATAAGAGATTGACAAGCTATTTTTTTAAATGAAAATGTGCCTTAATAAATGTTCTTAAAATCCAAATGTAGATGAGCTATAATAGTGCAACTGCCATAAATATTATAGAATTCAGTATGATTCTTCAAGTTTACAAGAACCACAAATGTATGCAGACATCCCGTTGCTTACTGAACAAATGAGAAACCATACATATGGATGTAAAAGAATATGTAAAGCACAAGCAGTATATTGCTGTTTTGAGCCAGGTACAATTTCTTTTAAACACTCCAAAAATACACTGTCATAACTCAAAGTGTATCATAATCAGGGGTTAAATTGGGCCGGGGCTGTCCGGGGCTGAGCCCCGGCACATATGCTTACCCTGGTAACTCATCAGAGGACTTTCCTCGTACATTTTCAACATTATAGGCTATAGTTTTAAACACTTCACTCGTTCTTACTAATCCAAGCAATGATGTGACACAGGTGTTTTTATATGTATCTCTGAAAGGAACCGAGTGTCTTCAAAAGGTTTCGATTGCATTTAAGCTTTATCTGAAAAAGGAGCGTTCATGAGTGCAGCGCTGCTTTGTTTACAGCCATTACCGGGGAAACCGCTATATTTGTTCTAAAAGCGCCTCCTACTGGCAGAGAATCAAATTGGATTTTCAATAAGCCTGTCTGCTGTTTTCCCCATCTGCTCATAAAACCCTGTTTTAAATGAATAAAATAATTTATACTTCTGACTGAAAAAAAAAAACTACTTCTGAAAATGGTTTAAAAACTGAAATGTGAGGTTTATCATTTTAGATCTATTTATTTTTGTTTTTGTGAGAACCTGAATCTCTACTGTAATTAAATCATGTGTTTACAGTCATTTTACAGTTTAATATGTTACCATAGACATTGCCCTACCCTGCTCATATGGTATTAATAAAAAAAAATAAAAAAAAATGTTAAGGTCTTAAAAAAAGGTCTTAAAAAGTCTTACATTTGATTTTAAAAATCCTACAGACAAATGTAGCATTGCACTCTGCCAGCATCTAGAATGATTTTGATCAGCATTTTAGTGTTCATAACAGAGGGCTCTCTCAACTTGTTATATTTTACATAATTTGTCAATTGATATAATTGTTAATTGTTACAATATAATTACAAAATAATTGTTAATTGTTTGTTAATTGATTTTGTATGCTTTGCATACACATGTGTGTACCCCTCAAAAGCCTGAAACCACAGAGCCCCCCCACATAACAAATACCAATTTAACCCCTAATCATAATCATATAATTATTATAACATATCTGAAACTTATTTCTATAGGATTATTGTCTTCCTCTCATTGCCATTCTCATCTCTATCCATATTCTTCCCCTGCAGCAATATGAAAACTGGAGACCAAACCAGCCGGACAGTTTCTTTTCCTCAGGAGAGGATTGTGTGGTAATGATCTGGCATGAGGATGGCCAGTGGAATGATGTTCCCTGCAACTACCACCTCACCTTCACCTGCAAGAAAGGCACAGGTGAGCTTTTAGCACCTGGATGAGGGGTATTTAAAGAATAATAAGTCATGCATACAGTAGGTAGATATTTATTTTCAGTTTAAATTCCATCTGTGGTATTTGAACAAAATTATATTTATAACAAGGAGTACAATGGGGAATCTGTGAAACTTTGACTGCTATACCCTAATATACTGTATATCTATGGTCGTTTATAGACAGGAATCTAACATGAGATGAGTTGTTTCGGATTTTTCTGCAGTGGTTTAAAGCAGACAAAATTTTAAAAAATAACATGTCAGATTCTGTACTCCATTGCTAATGGTTACTCTGTTATGTGCCGTTGTCAACAGTGTCCTGCAGTCAGCCTCCTCTTGTCCTTAACACCCGCACATTTGGCCTGCTGCGCCCACGCTATGAGATCAACTCACTGATCAGGTACCAGTGCATGGATGGCTTCATCCAGAGACATGTTCCCACCATTCGCTGCAGAGGAGACGGCACATGGGATTTGCCAAGGATTTCCTGCATGAGTCGTAAGTATTCTGTGAAAACCCAACACAACTTTTTTACAACAACCATCCCTTTAGAGCTTGAATGATCATTCTGGCCTAGATACTATAAACAATACAGTGGTGTGAGTTTATTATATATATGAGTTTATATATACACTACCATTCAAAGGTTTGGGGTCGGTATGCTCTTATGCTCACCAAGGCAGCACTTGATTGAAAATACAGTAAAAACAGTAAGATTATGAAATAGTATTACTAATATTATAATTTAAAATAAATGTTTTCTGTTTTAATATATTTTGAAATGTAATTTATTCCTGTGATGGCAAAGCTGAATTGCTTTAGTCTTCAGTGTCACATGATCCTTCAAAAATCATTCTAATATGTTATTTTGGTGCTCAAGCAGCTTATTATCATCAATGCTGAAAACTGTTGTGCAGCTTAATATTTTTGTGGGGAAAAAAATCCTTACTGACCCCAAACTTTAAAACAGTAGTGTACTGTACAATATATATTCTTATAGATTAAAATGGCTTAGTTCTAATTTAATTTAATGTACTTATATTTCCTTTCCAGCCTCCAACTTCCAAAGGTCATATGCAAGGTATCAGACATACAGAGTTTTTCGCAGTCACCGGAAGAGATCAGCAGAAAAGTCTGCTGATGTTCTCCAAGGACACCATCGCCATGGTGTAAAACACAAACAGTTGCTATGGTAACACCACCCTAATGCAAGGACCCTTTTAATATTTTTTGATAGCATAAGACAGATCTGCCTGCTGGCTGAGAGAAAAGATTATAAAAGAATAGATTATGAAAAGGACCAGAAAAAGGGTCAACACAGAGTGGAGTATCACTGGAATGAAACAGTAGCTTTTATCTTTTAAGAGAGATGGTTTTTAAGAACTACATAATGGACACATATTCAGCTGGCCTCTGAAAACGAAAAGATTATCTGACCTGCCCTCCATCTGTTCTGCTTCTTTTGGGGAATACACAGTGCCTTCATAAATTATAACTTTCAATCCAGATGTAAGTGAGCTATAATAGTGCAACTAGCATAAATATTATGGTTCATGGTATTTTAGCCTATAAACATAATGGTACATTTTGATACACACTTTGCCACATGATTCTTTCAGTCTTTTTTCAAGTTTACTAGAACCACAGGTGTATGCAGGCATCCTGCTGCTTACTGAACAAATGAGAAATCATACACATGAATGTGAAAGAAAATATATTTATATAGGCAGAGTGAGCAATGGCTCACATGGAGGCAGTGTTTGTTGTGGTATAAAAAGGCCAATAATCTCATTAAAAAAACTGCATCCAATGCAGTGAATGGTTTTGATATCTTAAAGTCAACACAATATGGTTTAATACTTTCAATACTTTGACTTTAAGCTATTAATTGAAAAGCCATGAAGATTTCAGGTTATGAATGCACATTTCAATTCACATACATTTAATTCCACCACCATTCATCTATAAACCAAAGAAACTTACTGTATTTACTTAACATCATTTTCATCAACTTTCATGTTTTTTCACAGACAGTTTAAAACTACTTTAAAGAGAATGTACTTTGTGAGATGTTTAAAAGACTTGAATGAATGCCTTTTTAACAAGATATATAATTATAATTTATTATAATTATATATCTATAATTTATATAGCCTATAATTTATTTCTCGAGGTGCTCCTTGTCTTTTCATTGTTGTAGCAAAATACAACACGCTGAGGATTTCACTTGGCCAAACTGCACATTGACAGTGTGTTAATAGCTGGCATTGATGTGGCTAATAGATGAAATTTGGAACTCACAGAATTTAGATAGATTTCATTTTGACATTTGAGGTGTATCAATGGACCAAAAGAAGAGGATTCATAGTAACAGCTTTAACAGCAATTTTTGTTGAACTGGTCATCCATTTGTTTTTTCCAAGCATTTTTTTCTTTTCTTTTGTGTGCTTGTATGTTTTTTTATTTTTGAGGTTTATTGTCAAATGTGATTGTCTGGAATGTTTGTGAAATGGAAAAATTGTAAGGAACGTTTTTATGCCTTCTATGTAAACAAAGTTTATTATATTCTACTTGCATTCCTGGTCTTTTTCGGTTCTGATATGAACTGAGTTTTGGCATATAGGAAGGGCTTAATGGTAGACATTAACAATATGGGATGTACAGTATTTGATTTAATTTTAAATGGACAAATCTAATATATAATATACGATTAATCTATACAACAATACAAAAATATAGACTGTGACAGGAGTAAGTGAACTGTATGTTTAGTGTAACTGAAGTATGTGGTTCATCAGCACTGCCTGATGTTAACCACCAGATGGTATCGGTTCACTAACATAAGAACATTTGAACATCCGAATAATTCTACCAGATGTACCATTACTGTAAATAATGTTTTGCAAAGCTGAATTTCTCTAAAACATTAATGATACCATGCCAGTTTTAATTACTGTAAAACCTTTTAAATATAGAAAACACCTTAAAATTGTCTTTGGCTATTTTTTATTATTTTTAATTAGTTTCTAGATGAAAAGGAAATAAAAGAAAACAAAGATAAAAGGATATAACCAAACACTTAGGTAGCCTGTGAGGTTGTTTTTTTCTTTTATTTTCTTTTAATGGTTTCAGTGGTGAAGTTAAACTTCAGAACATAGATCGTTTTGTAGTCAAGACCACCTAATACGAGACCAAGTTGAGACCAAAACCAAGACCAATGTGTGTTGAGACCAAGGCAAGACCGGACCAGCACTACTCAAATTCATCTGGAAGATCCACATTTAATTCTGACCCAGCATGACAGTATAAATCATTGGTTCTCAGCCAGGGGGCTGGGGCCCACTAGGGGGCCTCAACAAACTTCCAAAGGTGCCTTAAGATGACTTATTTAAAATGATTTTAAATAAGACAAAACAAGCAATAAGATAAACTAAAACAACAAAAACAAAACATTTAAGATATTTCTTAATATTTGGTTATTTTTTTATAATGAATAGGCCTATACATCTTTCTAGTCATGCTAAATCTAGCGTAGCATTAGTTCTGGCAGGTCACGTTAGTCAAGCTCGCATCAGCTGACTCTCAGCTGAGACCCATCTACCTATAGGAATACGACACCTATCTAAGCATTCAAATATAATGTCCCTCAGTATTATTAGCAGTTTTCGCATTGCTCAATAGCTAATTACCCTCCTCCATCCCCAACTCCTCCTCTGTCAGTCAGGATTCAGCCTTCTGATTCTCCTTTGAATTAGACTAATTCTAAAATGTGTACATAACATTATAGAACTTTAATGATATCTGCAATACATTTATGTTGGTTCTGTTCTGTTTACCCTGGGGGGTTATCGCTGCTCTCCCTGCTCTCATCCATGCTAGGCTGCATGGATGCGCAGGGAGTTCTTGCCCAGAACAGAACCATACCGCCAATCCAAACTGTATGCTAATTGTCAATCATCTTTGATGATAGTGGTCCTGGCAGAAATACTAAAATATGTTGGGTGAGTGGAGGGGGGCCTTCAAATATTGTTGTGAACAATAGGGGGACCTCAAGTCAAACATTGAGATCCACTGGTATAAATCTAATTATTTATTATTGTTCTTTAGTTATTTAATTAGTTATTGATTGCATTTGAAGAGGAAAGTTTTACATCCAGTCAGAATAATGATGGTTATAAATAAATGTAGTGATTTAGTGATATCCCCATAGTTGTGTTCTTGACCGGTTAAAACAAAATCCCGAATCTTCTTAGTCTAAGGCCAAGACAAGACAGAGTACAAATGCGGTCGAGACAAGACCAAGACCTTCAAAAAATGGTCTTAGGACTGGTCTCAAGACCAAGACAGCGTACTACAACACTAAACATAGATTTGGGACATAATTATTTGGGTTGGATTGTGTGCCAAAATGTTCTTGAGCTAGGCATTTTTTCTAAATAAAAATTAAAATTTTCTAGGCTCAAGTTTCACAAAAAAAAAAAAAAAATGAAAAATCGCCAATCCAAACTGTATGCTAATTGTCAATCATCTTTGATGATAGTGGTCCTGGCAGAAATACTAAAATATGTTGGGTGAGTGGAGGGGGGCCTTCAAATATTGTTGTGAACAATAGGGGACCTCAAGTACAACATTGAGATCCACTGGTATAAATCTAATTATTTATTATTGTTCTTTAGTTATTTAATTAGTTATTGATTGCATTTGAAGAGGAAAGTTTTACATCCAGTCAGAATAATGATGGTTATAAATAAATGTAGTGATTTAGTGATATCCCCATAGTTGTGTTCTTGACCGGTTAAAACAAAATCCCGAATCTTCTTAGTCTAAGGCCAAGACAAGACAGAGTACAAATGCGGTCGAGACAAGACCAAGACCTTCAAAAAATGGTCTTAGGACTGGTCTCAAGACCAAGACAGCGTACTACAACACTAAACATAGATTTGGGACATAATTATTTGGGTTGGATTGTGTGCCAAAATGTTCTTGAGCTAGGCATTTTTTCTAAATAAAAATTAAAATTTTCTAGGCTCAATTTTCACAAAAAAAAAAAAAAAATGTATAATGATAAAAATATAGAGTTTAAAATGAAAACTAAGTCTGACAGCTAGAAACTAATGTGATGAGGTACACTTGTGTTCATTCTGCTAGAATACCTTTTTGAATTGACCATACATCCACTATGACCTTGGGATCAGTTGCTTAAAACTTATCGCGAAAAGGTTATTAGTTCTGCAGAAAGTAAACATCTAGCATAATTTGCTGGAAGTTACCATTTAGTTTGATATTTTGTTTTGTATTGTAATTACATTTAGATATTGCACTTAGTGTACAACATGGAATCTCTTGTCAACTTTGTGGATTATAGATTTGTAAATACATCACACAGTGTAATGTAGAAGGAAAAACAGAGACACTTTTGATGCGCCTTGTGTTTTTGAAGTCCCATTGCCATATTTTAATTTGACACGAATGTATTTCCCTGCTGGTACCACTGTGTCATTGTTCGTTAATACTCATGGTTTTCTCATTTAAGACTTGGAAGACACTTTGCTATTTTCCATTGCATAATTATTTTATTTATTTCGTTTTTAAACAACTGGAATTAATTTACATGTAAAAAAGGCAGAATTAGTCACAGAACATTGCATAATTGTTGCAAGCTTTCTCTGCAAATGCTTCCAAAGCTTCTCATAGATCTATAGTTGAGATAGTGCTACTCTAAATAAACTAACAATAACCTCATACGCACACACACACACACAGGAATTATCTATCATTAATTCATTACAATGATGGAAATGCATAATGGTTTAGATACAAAATATCTGTAACACGATAATAACGCTCTGTTCTCAAAAGCAATAGTAGATACTATGCAATCCGTTTATTTCAATTTAATTTAATAGTATGTGTTGGGAAATTTAGGCCATGCCTAGCCAAGCTGGCATTCATACTACAATGAACACTGTGTTCTCAGCTTCTGGGCCTTCAAAATCCATAGTTATAGACACTGTAGAATTATCACAGCATAATGGAGAGTAAAACAAAAGCCATTTAATGTTTTAATGGGTTTTTATTTTTCATTTAAAATGTGCTTTGATTCATAAACCATACAATGCATTTCAGATTTAAAAAAAAAAAGAAATTTTGTGCATAAAAAAAAGACAAAATCAAGCAAAATGTCACTTATGTGCACTGTGGAGTTATAAGTGTAGAATCTTTTCCCCTCCCATAAACAACATATATCATTACAAAGTGGCAAGTAATAGATGTTTCGTTCATCAGTAAACAGATCTCATTATCTAAAGTCGTCCACACTATGCCTGTCACAACATTCCAAGGTTACTGTTAGAATCAAACTTAGGCATGATGTTGTACATGGCTTTTAGTGCTGTTCCTCTTTCTCACAGCATTACAATATTAGACTTATTCATATCTACACTTAAGCAGGCTCAAGTTAGTCTTGAAGTTAGTTGAATATACAACTGGGTCCTAAAATAATCTCTCAGTGTAAATTCTCTTTGTAGTTCTCTGCCATATAACAAAGTTAAATTCATCATTAGCAGTCTGTCAAATTCTGTTACTGTTTGTGATGAAATACTTGTCAAAATCTATGCAGGGACAAATACATTTAAACAGTTTTTAAAAACTTCAAGGCCATCAAAGATAAGAACTGAAAAATAACAAGCTTCTCATGATTAGATAGGTAAGAAAATACATCACAATATTTCAAACAAAGAGTAGAAATGAGGAATGAGTGTTACAATGAAACAATATAATTAGTTATGAATATAAAGCCTTGTAACACAACAGGCCAAACACATTCATTTTATATTTCAACAGATAAAATAAGATCACAGTTCAGAACATTGAATAATACACCAACACAAGAAAAATAGTTTTAAAGAAATTAGCATTTGAAAAGTTTTAGAAAAAGAAAGGTGTCAGGTCCATTTACGATGCCTTTGCTTTTCTGTTTGGGCAAGTTTCAAAAACTTTCTGTCAAGTTTATACTATTTAGTAATATTTAAATATTTTATTGCAATATCACAATGGAGATTTTTGACAAACTCACACTTAACCTACTAAAAGCGGATTTGATCAAAATGCTATGACTTCAAATTTCCTTCCAGCTGAATATCCTTTCTGAATGCAATTTGTTGTGCATACATGTGGTGTACAATCTATATAAAATGTATATGGTAGATAAAATAACTGTTTACGTTAATATTGAGAATGTATGGTCTTTATAGTATCCTCTCTATAATTGTCACAGTTATGGCTAGTTCATGCAAAAAGTCCTTCATAAGTGTGGAAGTGGAAACCTGTGTATTGCTGCTCTTTGGCTGGTGATGTGACGTGAAGAGCTTCACGGCTGAGGTTTGTAGCAGTAGACACCGTACAGCTTCTGCTTTTTGTCGGGGAAGCCAACAAAGCGAACCGCAGCCTCTGTGGGACTGCAGTTCTTCCTAGGCCTGGAGATCGGATAACGAACGCTACCGTCAGCCAGCCAACCGGCATCACAGCGGTCATACCCCTGCAGCTTCCAGGCAGCATATATATGGCCCACCTTTGCGATCTCAGCTCCATCTCTCTTACACGTGTTAACGGCCTCATCAAAGTTCAGCTTTTTGGGCTGGATCAGATAGTAAAAGCGTCCTGTGATGTAAAACAAAGAGTTTCATGGTTGTGGACACAGACACTACTAAATGGTATGCTCAATTTTATACTAGAATTGAATTGATTAACTCACCTTTAAGGCTGGCTGTGAAGCAGAACACGTCATAACGGCTGTTGGACTTGTCCTGTCGGCCATAGTTTCTCAGTCCGGCTGAAGTCCTCACGCCTCCGCAGGGCTCTCTGGGTTTGGTGATGGGGTACTTCACGGTTCCGTCATTGAGCCAGCCAGCATTGCACCAATCCATCCCATTTCTCCATTCCCCATAGAGCTGCTCGAAGGAGGCGACCACAGCGTCCTGCTCCAGACATGCGGTCTCAGCATCTTGGAAGTTGAGGTTGTACCGCCCCAGACGAGGGGAGTATGGGAGACAAAATCAAGCAAAATGTCACTTATGTGCACTGTGGAGTTATAAGTGTAGAATCTTTTCCCCTCCCATAAACAACATATATCATTACAAAGTGGCAAGTAATAGATGTTTCGTTCATCAGTAAACAGATCTCATTATCTAAAGTCGTCCACACTATGCCTGTCACAACATTCCAAGGTTACTGTTAGAATCAAACTTAGGCATGATGTTGTACATGGCTTTTAGTGCTGTTCCTCTTTCTCACAGCATTACAATATTAGACTTATTCATATCTACACTTAAGCAGGCTCAAGTTAGTCTTGAAGTTAGTTGAATATACAACTGGGTCCTAAAATAATCTCTCAGTGTAAATTCTCTTTGTAGTTCTCTGCCATATAACAAAGTTAAATTCATCATTAGCAGTCTGTCAAATTCTGTTACTGTTTGTGATGAAATACTTGTCAAAATCTATGCAGGGACAAATACATTTAAACAGTTTTTAAAAACTTCAAGGCCATCAAAGATAAGAACTGAAAAATAACAAGCTTCTCATGATTAGATAGGTAAGAAAATACATCACAATATTTCAAACAAAGAGTAGAAATGAGGAATGAGTGTTACAATGAAACAATATAATTAGTTATGAATATAAAGCCTTGTAACACAACAGGCCAAACACATTCATTTTATATTTCAACAGATAAAATAAGATCACAGTTCAGAACATTGAATAATACACCAACACAAGAAAAATAGTTTTAAAGAAATTAGCATTTGAAAAGTTTTAGAAAAAGAAAGGTGTCAGGTCCATTTACGATGCCTTTGCTTTTCTGTTTGGGCAAGTTTCAAAAACTTTCTGTCAAGTTTATACTATTTAGTAATATTTAAATATTTTATTGCAATATCACAATGGAGATTTTTGACAAACTCACACTTAACCTACTAAAAGCGGATTTGATCAAAATGCTATGACTTCAAATTTCCTTCCAGCTGAATATCCTTTCTGAATGCAATTTGTTGTGCATACATGTGGTGTACAATCTATATAAAATGTATATGGTAGATAAAATAACTGTTTACGTTAATATTGAGAATGTATGGTCTTTATAGTATCCTCTCTATAATTGTCACAGTTATGGCTAGTTCATGCAAAAAGTCCTTCATAAGTGTGGAAGTGGAAACCTGTGTATTGCTGCTCTTTGGCTGGTGATGTGACGTGAAGAGCTTCACGGCTGAGGTTTGTAGCAGTAGACACCGTACAGCTTCTGCTTTTTGTCGGGGAAGCCAACAAAGCGAACCGCAGCCTCTGTGGGACTGCAGTTCTTCCTAGGCCTGGAGATCGGATAACGAACGCTACCGTCAGCCAGCCAACCGGCATCACAGCGGTCATACCCCTGCAGCTTCCAGGCAGCATATATATGGCCCACCTTTGCGATCTCAGCTCCATCTCTCTTACACGTGTTAACGGCCTCATCAAAGTTCAGCTTTTTGGGCTGGATCAGATAGTAAAAGCGTCCTGTGATGTAAAACAAAGAGTTTCATGGTTGTGGACACAGACACTACTAAATGGTATGCTCAATTTTATACTAGAATTGAATTGATTAACTCACCTTTAAGGCTGGCTGTGAAGCAGAACACGTCATAACGGCTGTTGGACTTGTCCTGTCGGCCATAGTTTCTCAGTCCGGCTGAAGTCCTCACGCCTCCGCAGGGCTCTCTGGGTTTGGTGATGGGGTACTTCACGGTTCCGTCATTGAGCCAGCCAGCATTGCACCAATCCATCCCATTTCTCCATTCCCCATAGAGCTGCTCGAAGGAGGCGACCACAGCGTCCTGCTCCAGACATGCGGTCTCAGCATCTTGGAAGTTGAGGTTGTACCGCCCCAGACGAGGGGAGTATGGGAAAACAACCCCTGTGAAAGAAAGTGAATCTTTCCCTAAGGAAATGTTCAACTGAGTTTAACATAAGGGCTGTTTTGATGAATATATTTTTTTCACCCCAATGAATGAATAAGAGCGATATCAGTGAAAGCCTTAGCTTTAGTTTTCTAAGAGCCTCCCTGCTTAGTTGAAAAGATTTATGTGGTACAGCGTTAAAGAGAAAAAAAAATAAAAGAGAGAGAAAATTACTTGCAGGGCTTTGGCTTTTCAATCTTAGACTCCATTGTTCCAAAGTTAACAATGGCTAGTTGTGCCAGCCTGTTTCATTATGCTGATGCACCTCACTTTTCTGTGTAAAGATCCCATTTGTTTCTCTGGAGCCAAGTCTGCAATGGTGGTCATGGCCAAGAGCAAGAACTACAGGATATTAATGGAGAATGAGCAAATGATAAGTGGCAAAAACAAGTGTTGAAAGAAGAGTACGAGAGTATCTTCACATTTCAAGTGCTAATGTTGAAGACTATTTACTGAAATGAACAGCTCAAATATGACTTATGAAGAGGGTGTTGTAGCGTCTGCGTAGAATCATGCATGATCTTTGGGGTTTTATGGCCTAAGAGACCCTTTTAGCTTTTGACATTTGCATATAAATTACAGTCCTGGTCACAGACTTTACACTTATATGGGTGCTAAATGGCCAGTGGTTCCCCCCCACTATCAAGGAGATGCTAAACAGTTTCACCACTCTCGTCTGACCATTGAATTTCAAACACATTCCAAAGAGACGTAAATGACCCCCGTGGCCAGGCAACGATGGGCCTGGCTGACCAAGCAAAGTAACACACACACACACAAACACACACACGTAAAGACCTTTTACTCTATTATAGTTACAAATATATCTGGTATATTGCATGTGTTGTTTGTACGTTTCCCTATTAGATTAGCTGAGTTACCACTCGTTTATTTGTATTAGTTAAAGCCCTAAACACTGATATTCAGGTGTATGGATGTATCTTTGGTTTAATCTATTCTAAATGTTTGTTTGTTGGTATCAATATTATCTGCTCTTTATTCCTCAAACAATGATGTACAGTATGTGATTGTGAAACGCATCATACGATTATTACATTAGAAAGTCTAAGGCTACATGAAGATTTCCAAGACATTAAAAGCTCCTAGAGACACCGCTGCCAGCCTTGTTTCTAAGCTTAAAATGTGTTGTACCAGAAAACCCTCAAGGGTGTTGAAGAAAAAAAAGCTCAATAAAATGTTTGATCAGAGCAGCTGAGAAAAACCTGCATTGTACAGCCAAAGACTTGCAAGATGACCTGATGAAGGAGAGCGAAACATTTCAATGCAGAGTATAAGAAGAAGAACATTAGACAAGCATGGCCTTCATTTTTTGAGGCATCTTGCTGAATACCAGTCTTGATCAAGAAGATCATAAAAGGTCGACTTGAACATGCTCAAATTCATTTGGATAGACCTGTGGAGTTCTGGAAGAATGTTTTATGAAGTGATATGACCAAACTGGAACATTCTGGACCCATGGATCAGCAGTATGTCTGTTGCAACAAAGGCAAAGCTTATAAGCAGAAGAACATCATCTTCATGGTCAAACATGGAGGTGGCCCAGTCCTGTTATGGGGGTGTTTTGCTGTTGCAGGAGGTGGAAATTTTGACTGTATGAAGGACATCATGGATTCTTTGAAGTATCAGGCAATTTTGGCAAAGACTGTGATGCCTGTGGTGCAGAGGCTGAACCTTGATGATAAACACTTTCCCGCAGGAAAACAATCCCACTCTATACATCTAAATCTACTTAAGCTTGGATCAGGAATCAATAGAATGTTTTTGCATGTTCAGTCTTCAGATTCAAATATCATTGAAAATATTTGGTGGATTGCAGTAGATTGCAAAGATTGCAGAGGTGACAGAAGTGTAGCGTCTGCTTAGAATCATTGAGGGTCATGGGGGCTTTATGTCTTAGAGACTCCTTTTAGCCTTTTGACATTTGCATATAAATTACAGACCTGGCCCCATATTCTACAGTTATATGGGTGCTAAAGTGCCAATGGTCTTTCTCCCATTATCAAGAAGATGGTAAACAGATCAACTCTCTGGTCTCCCCATCGACTTCAAACACATTCCAAAGAGACGTAAATGACCCCCGTGGCCAGGCAACGATGGGCCTGGCTGACCAAGCAAAGTAACACACACACACACAAACACACACACGTAAAGACCTTTTACTCTATTATAGTTACAAATATATCTGGTATATTGCATGTGTTGTTTGTACGTTTCCCTATTAGATTAGCTGAGTTACCACTCGTTTATTTGTATTTCATTCTGTATATATGTGTTTTGCTTAGTTAGTTATATGTTAGATATAGTTTCATTTATTAAATCCCTTATATTCACGATCGATTGCCTCTGTTTGCTGCTCACAATTCGAAGTCAATGAATGTTTTGAACCCTTGCTACATATGTTAAATTACTGCTAGCACTGCATAAATAAGGAAAGTATTCTTCCTTGGCCGGGAAAATAATCTTTCTTTGAATTGATAAATGATTATTTTGTCTGCTCGGTGGACGGACAGATCAAGTAATGGTAATATTGATTCTGCTACAGTTAATTCGAAGATCTAATCTAAATATTTATTATTAATCATAACCAGTTATAATTAGTCATAAATATTTCCCTTTTGAGCTGATTTACTACAGTGTAGAGAGTGAATTAAATATGTTTATACAGCAATGGCAATGTGTTGCAGTGCATATATGCCACTACAGAGACATATGGAAAATCTCTACTGTTTTATCTCCATTTTCATTAGTAAGTGACTTTGGAGGAGAAGAGCCTGCTAAATGAATAAATATAAATGGTACAGGTGAAATGATAACTTATATGACATCATGAAATAATAAAGTTACCTTGCAATTCAAGGTCCACTTCAACAATCTTGTCATTCATGCCGTTGATGATCTCACACCTGTATGTGCCATAGTCGTTAAGATCTAGGTCTGTAATAACCAAGGTAGCATCATTGTCATCCACCTCCAACAGGTAAACGCGGTTCTGGAAATTTCCATAGGTCTTCTTGTGGGCCCCCATGGAGATGAGCACATTGGTTTCTGAAGAGTCATCCTCAAGTTTGGCCCACTTGATTCTGTTCCCGAACAAACTGGACTGACCTTCCAGTCTGCAGGGCAGAGTGATATTGTCACCTCTGTTGGCGTAGACCTTGGTTCTTGATCCACCATCTGAAATAAAACAAAAGGAAAAGCCTTAGTTCACAGAAGGTCTAATATATTTATTTTATTTTATTTTAGATTTACAAGGACAGGATACAAGACTTTAGAGTTTAGTACATTTTTTATTATTATTACTTGACTTGACTCAAGATGTAATTACACTGAGTTATATTAAACTAATTTCCTACCATTTGGTTTGATATAATGGCTATCCATATATTTTGTCTTAATGTTTTGAAGAAGCCTACAGTTTTCGCAAAAGAAAAACACAGTGCCACACAAATCTTACCCAAAGAAATAATCTAATTATGATTCACTGGAATCAGATGGTGTGCTTGTACATACACGTGGGAACCACAGATATCCTTCTCCTATTTTGTGTCAATGAAGATGGATATTCCCCCCATAAAGCTCAACATTTTGCTCACAGATGTTGTGTCTATATCTCTGGTAGTCTAGTAGTTGCTATGTCTGCTTGTGGTTAGGGGCATAATTGTCTCATTCAGCCCCTTAAGATGTTTCCTGATCTCTATTTGAGTCTTGGAGGCCCCAATCCATCACAGCTCTCGATGGAACATTTGATGGATATCAGGGAAACTAAAACCGACCCAAGAGTTCTCCTGGCTGGCTATACCCCACCATCAAAGTGTCGATTACACAGCAGACATGATTAGATTTAGCTTAAGGCACCATTCAGTCTCTCATTTTCCCGATGGTTTGAAATGTCTACAAATACATTTTGGCAAATTATTCAAAGCATTCAAAATAATTTTTTGTTTTGGAAAAGAATACTGTTGTACAGCAAGGACACAATAAATTTATCAAAGATGACAGTAAAGACATCTATAATGTTACAAAAGATTTCTGTTTCAAATAAATGCTGTTCTTTTGAACTTTCTATTAATCAGAAAACTGTATCATGGTTTCCACAAAAATATTAAGCAGCACAACTGTTTTCAACTGTGATAATAATAAGAAATGTTTCTTGAGCACCAAATCAGTATATAACAGTGGTTTCCCCTTCAGGAACTCGAGCTGCGTCGAGATTCGCTTTGGGAACGTTCCTGCGTGACCGCGTTCTGAAGCACGTGTAAAATCAGTCCAATGGAGCAGCGAGACGTCACGAGCGGGGTGACGTGAGCGCCAGGAAGTATAAAAGCGCATCCGGCAGAGCGCAAGTTAGCTTCTGCTCTTCAGTAGCGCTCTGTGTATGTGTCAGTCTATTTACTGTTGTCTGTCAGTCCACAAGCATTCAAAAGAATATGTCAAAGTCTAAACTAATATCTATGACGAGCAAACGGCATTACAGACATTGTGTGCCTCCCTGCCCATGCTATCTGGCAGCGGGGGATACACACGATCTGTGTGTTGTTTGTTTAGGAGCGGAGCATGCACGGTCAGCTTTCGAGGGAGCTGATTGTCATCACTGCGAGTTACTCTCGCTGCGTATGCTCCGCTCTCGCCTGGCTGTGTTTGATGAGTGCAGCCAGGCTCGCGATCCCGCTGTTGCCGAGGCACGGCGTAGACTGTTGCGGGTGGATTTAGTGGAGGGATCCGAGACGGGCTCGTCCTTTTCTCGGTCCTCACCCGCTAGACCTGCGGCTCTCTCTCAGGGTTCAGAAGCCCGCGCTGCGGTTTCTTCCCCCCCCCAGAGAGAGAGAGCCAGACGCTTCATCTATCTTCCTCCGAGGAGGTGGATGTGATGAGTGTCAAGACAGAGGAGACTGTGGACTCGCCACCACAGTCCCTCGCCGAATCTCGACGCAGCTCGAGTTCCTGAAGGGGAATGTCTCTAGGTTACGTATGTAACCATGGTTCCCCGAGGGAACGAGACGCTGCGTCTCTTTGCCATACTCCCTGCATCCCTCCAGGCGCTACTTCATCGAAGCTAACTTGCGCTCTGCCGGATGCGCTTTCATACTTCCTGGCGCTCACGTCACCCCGCTCGTGACGTCTCGCTGCTCCATTGGACTGATTTTACACGTGCTTCAGAACGCGGTCACGCAGGGACGTTCCCAAAGCGAATCTCGACGCAGCATCACGTTCCCTCGGGGGAACCATGGTTACATACGTAACCTAGAGACGTTTTGAAGGCTCATGTGACACTGAAGACTGGAGTAATGGCTGATGAAAATTCAGCTTTGCCATCCCATGAATAAATGACATTTGAAATATATTTAAAATAGACAACACTTATTTTAAACCGCAATAATAGTCAAGAGGCATTTATTTGTCATTTGCACAGTTACACTGGGGAACTGGACATTGAAATGCTTGTGACGAGGCTCAGAATTACAGTAATTTTAACAGCCATATACCATATACGATTAGGCACGGACAGGTGGAGGGCATTGGCAAATCAAAGTGGCATGTGCTATTTTGCAGGCAAGACAATAAATAAGTATAATAGAAATAAGTGGCAGTAAACAAATATATGAGAGTCCTTAGTAAGAGTACTGAGATAATAAATACAAAGGCAGCAGTAACAAATACATTAACACAGTACAACAAATACAAGAAAAAAAAGGGAAAAAAAATTCACAGATGTCACAGTGTCAGCTGTTAAAAGTGGCAGTTATTACGTGTCAGAAGTCGCAGAGTTGGATGAAGGACTACTGGCTGTTAAGAAGTCTGATGGCTTGAAGATAAAAGCTCAGTGTTGGGAAGGTTACTTTGGAAATGTAATAGGTTACAGATTACAAGTTACCCTACTTAAAATGTAATAAGCAGTGTAACTTTTCAATTACTTTATTAAAGTAATGTAACTGATTACATTTGATTACTTTTTGATTACTTTTGTAAATTTCTAATGTTTTCAACTGTATAATTTTCAAACATAAACCAGGCAGGGTTAACCTTACAGTAGTACTTAACAGTAAACACTGATTCCTGTCAGACTTTCGAAATACTTCATCACTTGAATTAAGATTATAATATTTTAATTTTAAAGGAGACATTGGATGCAAAATTCACTTTTACGTGGTTTGCATAAATGTATCTTAGCAGTGTGTGGACACAACCAGCCTATAAATTAATTAATTAGTTGTTAGATGCTATGCATAAATTATATAGATTTAGTAAATGTGATGCAGCTGTTGTACCAGTACAACAACAACAACAATTATTCATTGTTTATTAGTTATTTTGTTTCCTTCAATGCACTGTTAATTAATTTACCCAATGATAAAAATCCATTCACTCCTTTTTTTTAATCCCCAAAAAAATGTGATGTAGAAGAACGTAAGAGTGTAAATTTTTTCCTGACATCAGAGCCACTGAGGACGCAGTGCATTAGTTTTGTTTTTGATGGTAATGCACCACCGAATACACCTATAATTTTACTCCAGACTGCTTTCTGAATGAGGGACAATTCAAGGCATGTTTTGTTAAAAAGTTAAAACTCAAGGATAGAAGAGTACCCATTGTTTGTGATCCAGCTGCACTTCCAGAAGTAGTAAGTGTCACACCTTATACTTTTTTATAATTACTTGCAAATCGCCTTTGCTCTTCCACGAAAGAGAGGGGTGGGGGGTGGGGGGCTCATTAGCATTTAAAGGGACATGCCCCGAAACAAGCCGCTGTAAACAGAGCAAGGTAAAAGGTAAAATGTTGTGAGGAATTTTAACCAAAGTATGTTGCAGACCTTCATGAAAAACCTAAAGAATCATACCAACTTGTGGAAGATGGGCATCCGATGTCCCCTTTGAAGCACAGCCACCACAAAATCAGACTTACTTTGAGATCATTATGAGGTTAAATGCATATTTAAAATCATAACAAGAAATATTTTATTAGCTATGATACTGTTTTTCAAATCAAATCTTTGTAAATCCTATGACAGGAAATACTGTCTGGAATCTAACAATGCCTTGGAGAAAACAGTTCATCAAAATGAAGCATAGCTACATAAACCCATAAAGGAAATAAAAGAGTTATTGAATAAGCATATTCTAAACTCCTGAAACATTGGTGTTTCATATTTTAGAGCAGTCACTGCAATTTATGAAAGAAATCAATTAAATCTGTATGTGGGAGTGTGTGTGAAAAAAATCAGATGTAACCCCCTTTGTAATCCTTAAAATTTTCATAAGTAACTAATTTAATTACATATTTTTTCTTAGTAACTGTAACTGATTACAATTACTTTTATTTTGTAATTAAATTACGTAATTCCGTTACATGTAACTAGTTACTTCCCAA
>NW_015546086.1:1305666-1312122 GCF_001515605.1 Sinocyclocheilus anshuiensis
TGAGGGACAATTTAAGGCATGTTTTGTTAAAAAGTTAAAACTCAAGGATAGGTCAGTACCCATTGTTTGTGATCCAGCTGCACTTCCAGAAGTAGTAAGTGTCACACCTTATACTTTTTTATAATTACTTGCAAATCGCCTTTGCTCTTCCACGAAAGAGAGGGGTGGGGTGAGCAGAGCTCATTATCATTCAAAGGGACATGCCCTGAAACAAGCCGCTGTAAACAGAGCAAGGTAAAAAAAAGGGTGTTGTGAGGAATTTTAACCAAAGTATGTTGCAGACCTTCATGAAAAACCTAAAGAATCATACCAACTTGTGGAAGATGGGCATCCGATGTCCCCTTTGAAGCACAGCCACCACAAAATCAGACTTACTTTGAGATCATTATGAGGTTAAATGCATATTTAAAATCATAACAAGAAATATTTTATTAGCTATGATACTGTTTTTCAAATCAAATCTTTGTAAATCCTATGACAGGAAATACTGTCTGGAATCTAACAATGCCTTGGAGAAAACAGTTCATCAAAATGAAGCATAGCTACATAAACCCATAAAGGAAATAAAAGAGTTATTGAATAAGCATATTCTAAACTCCTGAAACATTGGTGTTTCATATTTTAGAGCAGTCACTGCAATTTATGAAAGAAATCAATTAAATCTGTATGTGTTAGTGTGTGTAAAAACATCAGATGTAACCCCCTTTGTAATCCTTTAGTAACTGTAATTACGTAATTCTGTTACATGTAACTAGTTACTTCCCAAAACTGTAAAAGCTGTTCTTCAGCCTGGTTGTCCATGATCAGATCTGGACAGCATTGAAGCAAACAGGTGGTGAGCAGGGTGAGTGCAGTCCTTGATGATGCTGTGGGACTTTCTCAAGCGGGGGGTCTGGTAAATGTCCTTTAAGGCCAGGAGTTTATGACCAGTAATGAGCTCAGCTGTTCTCAACACTCTCTGAAGAGCTTGGTAAAATTAAAAATTGTCTAGAGAAACTGAGAAACAGAATGATGGGATTCTTTTAAAGTTGTAATGTTTTTTTGGTAACACTCATATTTGTAATATTTCACAATATTACTGTTTTACTGTATTTTTGATGAAAAATGCAGCCTTGGTCAGCATAAGAGACTTCTCTGTCTTAATTCATGATATCTAATGCATTAATTTCAATGTATTAAACCATTATTGTAAAGTGTTACAAAAAACATTACAACTTTCAAAGAATCCATTCTGTTTCACAATTTCTCTAGACAATCTTTAATTTTACCACGAAGTGGAAGTTTATGTACAGTATCTTCAATCACATTGTCTTCCAGCCTGTGACTTCCGCAGAGCAGTTCTTAGCCTTAGTTCTGACAGCCTCAGGCATTTGTGCTTCTGACCAGCATGTTCTACAACTAACATTAACATTCCGATACAGTGTATCCGGAGGAAAACCTTTCCCACATGTTTGAAACAAATATGGGACTCATTAGCAGGCACTCAAGACTTTCTACCCTCTGCTTGCCTTAACTTAGTCCACTATTACTTCTCACTTAGCTGAGCTGGAACCTTTCCAGATATAGTAACGTGTCTAACCTGTGCTCAGAATGAGTATACATGGGCTTAACATCTGATTGTTTAATGGATCAGAAGCCATGTTAAACTATACTGTTTCCATTTTTAATTACAGCACATCATTCACATTATGACCAGATGATGAGAGATTCTCCTCTTTTTCTAGAAGTAATTAAAACTGAGCCCTTACACTCATTAACACCCCACATCTGATCCCTTTTTACACTTTACACTGTGAGTCATGCACTCTCTCACTTTCTTCCTAATAATCTCTCATGTAGGAGACAGTGTGCCAAAGTTACAAACTGGAACCAGAAAGAACAGATGACAAAATTCATACCTAGGCTTTTTGGATTTGGTCTCCATATCTCTTTGTTGGCAAAATACATGTACATCATTGCAGGTGAGATTTTACACAACTCTCAAATATCACCCCAAACCCACTACCTGATAATGTTCTCCATATACACGACTCCCACCAGTCCCCATGAGACCCCCATCCCCCATCTCCACCCACCCTGCTCTTGTAAGCAAACACAAGGAAAGTGTTTACTCTTGAACGTCAAAATGGAGGCGGTTTAAATATTTAAAAGTGCCTCTTTCCCACCCTTTAAGAACTCAGCAATTTGGTTTAAGACAGGATAAATATTTAAACATAAAAGGACATATTGATTGATTGATTGATTGATTACAAAAACTGTAATTGAGAATGTTATTATGTTATACTTGCATAATCATGACTGCAGGGGTCCTGATAATGTAGTAATAATATACATTTTTATAATAATAAATAAAATAATTAAAACAAATGGCAATAATTAATATATTTTTGAATAATATTAATTGTTTATTCAATAAAAATCATTTAGAAAAAAGGTCAATTTTTGTATGAAAAAAATATTAAAATGACGAAATGAACATATATGAATGAAATCAATGCTTGTCATATATAAAAAGAAAAGAAATGATCATTCAAGCAGTAAGAAAAAAAAAAGTCATCAGACACATTTGTAAATTAAAACATAAACAGAGAGGGTGCTATAAATTTACATGAAACATTCATTCAACATGGCCATTTAATACACGTTTGGGCCCCATTGGCATCTTGAACACATCTGCTGCATAAAACGTGGGGTTGGAGCCCTTTACACAAAATGATTCTCTGTGTGAGGTACACAACTCTAAATGCATGCAAACACACTGATTAGGGCTTCATGTCTGTGTATAAAAGTGTCATATGGAATCGTTCCCTCTCAGTATGACAGTCTTGATGGCTAAACTTCACTTTGCTGAGCAAGCAGAGGTCAGTATGAGGCATGAACATGAATTATTGCACACAGCTGGACGGCACTCCCTCTATCGTAACCATCCTCATGCACTGATATGTAGGGTCTCTCTCTCTCTCACCCATCACACACAAAGCCATCCTTTCTTTTTCACACACCCCCTACTCAACCATGCCTGACTAATGGCTGCATTATATCTTGAACAGAGCCTCTATGAATCGGGCCCATCTTGAGCAGTATCTAAGAGCCCATAACCATACAAAACTTTCACTCCTTCCTCCAGTCCCCACTTCTTCTCCATCAGCCCCAGCATAACCCAATCCATGCAAACCCATCACTTTACAGACCATTATCTTAGAATGAAAAGGACTGCATTCAATAAGGGCCTCCTTACATTTTCAGGGGCTGTTAATCTTGCTGTAGCTTCTGCCAGATACATACATTCAGTACCATCAGTGTAAATTCAGAGGATTTGGCAACGCCCATACAGTCGCATACTGGGAATAAAAAGGTCCACTGCGTGTATCTTCAGCTACCAATATGCTCCTGACATCACTGGTCATCAGAAGCCAATCTCGCATTTACCCTCAAGGAAAGGTATTAGATCTGCACTCAGATGTGAACAGCAGAGCCACTTTACACAGTCTATTCGGTGATGGCTCACAATCCCCACTATCTGTCAACAACTGTTAAACATCTGCTAAATTACCTGCAGCAGATGGTTTAGAGCTTATGAAATACTGTGGTGAGCTGAATCTCTGTGGGTGTGTGTTCATGTGTATAGTGGGAGGAGTCTTTTAGAGATGAATAGTGGAATATTACAATTAAAATCTGGTTCATTATGTCTGCATCGTCAACGTGATAGCATTGAGGAAATTATGTTCATCCATGGTAAATCATTTTTTGTCTTATTCCTCATCCTCTTAAGCATCTGACGATTTAATAAATAACCAACTTTTTACAATTTAGGCTGTGCAGTTTTTCAGTATTGCATTCATCTACCACACTCTTATATGCACAGACACAGAAACGTGCAAGCTGAACCGTAATTTCATTCATTCATTAATTCATGCATGAAGGGATCAAAAGTGGTTCTTACCTTGTGCTTCGGCATGTAGACTGCTTGCACAGACCACCAATGCAAAGGAAAAGAGAGCGATCATCTTGTATTTTTTGTTCTTAGCCTAAAGGCCTCTTGACTGAAAAAGCAAATGAACAAAAAACGGGGGGAAAGAAAAAAACGCAATTAGGTGATAAATCTGGTGAGTGTGGAAAAATACTTTCTTCCCGTTGTTGTCGATGAAGAGGTGTAGGTGTTGGTAGTTGTGCCACAAGAAAGATTGGGCTCCGCAGAGGTCCATACAAAAGGCTTATATTGAAGCCTTGGCCAATTGTGGCCACTCCCCCTCCCCTTAGAGAGAGATGAAGCCCATCACCCTACTTTTGTGTGTGTGTGTGGACTCCCTCATTTAAGAACAGCTTCCCTTTCTGCCATGCATGGCTCTCCGTTTAGATTTAAGGAGAGATGTGTGGACCACAATGTGTTGTTTGTGGTACATTATGGTTAACAGTAATTATTTAAGAATGTCTTTAAAATGAGAAAAAGGAACTTCAAAGACTGGAAATATTATTTTTAAACCTAATAAAGGACTATGTGACACACTATGTTGGTTTAAATACAACTTAGGCACTTCAAATGTTTGCTGGATTACCTTTATATAGTTACTTATGCATCTTATCTAATATCATTCTCAGCATGTAGTTTAGGCTTTTCAAAGCAAATCTGTTCAATAGCAATCATGTCTCACTGGGAACAATGGGCTCCTCACTAAGAATATATTAATACAAAACACTGAACATCATTCATATGCTCTCCAAATGTTGAATTACACAACCTGTCCACCTGCTTATGATACATGTCTAGTGCAGTGTGACTTTGCTGATTGAATTTTGATTTGCTCGTACCTGCTGTGCTGTGATATTTTATGTCAAAGCCTGCCAGACAGATTTATGATCAACCAAGGAATCCAAGAAACACCCACCCTCCCATCTGCCCCTCTCCATGGTTCCTCTCCCTTTTCAGATTACTTAATGGAGGCTTGTATTGATAAGGTAGGGATGTGGTAAAGATATGACCCACTTCACCTAAACAAAAGTATGTCTGGATGCTAAAAACACCTCATTATCATATGAGAGATAAGATGAGGATGTGGAAGGAGAATGTGTGGTCTGTCAGGATGTTTTCTTAGTGGTCCCAATGGAGTGATGGTGAAAGTGAGTAACCTGTTCAACACAGATGATGTTTTAAGCCTCCATCACAGCTATTTCAGCTGTGATTTACAGATTGTAGGTGAGGCACCCTCCACCCCCACAGGGCCCCGTCGTGTAGACTAAAGCTCCATTGAGTCATATGTTCCCCACCGTGAAAGACAGGGGCCATTATGCCAAAACCATCAGAGTGACTGATTTACACAAAAACTATGGAAAATGAGGAAGGGTCAGTGGATCGGAACACGACTGACTGGAAATCTCACCTCAGCGAGGATGACTCATTTTCATTTATGTTTCATGGGTTTTCACTTGCGTACTGAATGGTAATAATGTGGGTCTTAAACACTTACTAATGTTTGATTACCCCAGATGAAGTCACGAGTTGCTTATTATTTTGTTCCAAATGCTTAAAGACAAAATAACCAATTTACTGAAATAATAATTGTGGTTATGAGATGTGGGCAATTTGATTGCTTCTCTTTACTGGTTAATTCAGGAAATTGAGGTCATTTTCATTTTTGCTAAAAGTGTAACACGGTGTAGTTTTCGGTTGTTAAGCTGGTAAAATTCACTGCTGAAATCTTTGAATGACTAGTGTACAATGGCAGAAGAGTACAAAAGCTTTAAAAGATGCTATACAGATCTTTAAATGCCCTGTTAAAGCCAGTGAACAAAGGAATTCAGGATATATAACCAATAAAAGGATTTTATCTCTATTAAAGACAAAAAGTGTAGAGCTTAAGCTTGGCCTAAATCCTTCTGCTCTATTTCATTATGAAAGTTAGGCTAGGGAGTTGAAACCATGTCTGGTTGTACTGTACGGTATGTGGCTATAAGTCATAGTGCACATCTGGAACATTTATGGTACGTTTAACCATGCAATTCATTCGGGTTTGTTCAGGTCTTCACCAAGAACTAATTTTTACTCTTGAAATGCCCCTAATTCTTGCCTAGTGATGGCAACACAATAAAAACACAAGCTTTTACAGCAACACCTACCAAACAAGCTTCCCAGTGTTTAATAGATGACGTATGTTAAATCTCACACTGAAGGAAAAGTTCACTAAAAAAGCAATTACTTACCCTCATATTACTTTTTCTTTCTTTCATGAAACATAAAATGAGAAATTTATAACATAATGTCCCAGATGCTCTTTTCCATTCAATGAAAGTGAATAGTGGACGTGGCTATCATTTTTATGATTTTTAGCAAATACTTAAAACACAAAAATTTCAGTCTGTTCCTCACACAGAGCTATCATAATGGCCTTTCGCACCGCGGGAACCTTTTCATAGTACCAGAACTAATTGTGGAACTACCCACTTTTTGCCGTTTTCGCA
>NW_015546086.1:1312169-1313529 GCF_001515605.1 Sinocyclocheilus anshuiensis
GGGCCTTTCGCACCGCGGGAACCTTTTCATAGTACCAGAACTAATTGTGGAACTACCCACTTTTTGGCATTTTCCCACCGCCGGAACTGGGTGCGATTTTAGTACCGGACTGCCTTTTTCGAGAACCAAATTAGCTCCTACTACGGAGCAGGGTCTAACCAGCACAACTGGTACTAATCGTGACGTAAGTAGACATTGATTGGCCAAACGCGTACGAAAACGCCCTCACCTGCCATGATTTAAAATGCCGTGTAAACATACTGTAAACATTGTGTCAACTTATTTCGCAAATATGGAGAACAGCGATAGATGGACGGACGCTGAAGTGCAGGCTTTTGTAGCAAATGTAGCACTGCCAGTTGTCGTTGGAGATTCTTAGTTCTCCTTTCCGTTCTTTCAATCGCTTTACGTATACGTCGACATTTCATGTCCATTATTGTGAAACCCGTGTTGTTCTTCTTTGTTTCCGTTGTTGAACGCCGCGCACAAATACGCCGTGCTTGGTCAAAATATTAACTATTAAAAATATATAAAATATGAAAAATTAAAATGAGTAATTTTTAAAGATACTTTTTGGGATACTTGACAAAAATGAACATTCTGTTATAAATAATAGAAATGAATTATTCTATTAATGTGCCTTCATCAATGTTTATATGTTAATAAAGCCTATAAACTAAATCTGTTCATCAACTGTGTCTCTTCAGAAAACCTGATTAAGCTGCTCCATTCATATGGATTTTATTCTTTTTAATCTCTTCATTAACTTTTTTAAGCATCAAAGTTTTGATGGAATAGACTTTCAATAGAGGGACAGAAATCTTTTGGATTTGTCATTTTTGGGTGAACTAGGCCTTTTAAGTCAGTGACACAGGGCACACAGAAGGTAAAAGATCAAGCAAATGTAGAAACATTACACTGAATGAGAAATCTTGTCTCAAAAATAAAGTCTGAAGGCTTACAATTATAGTCTCACTTCTCACGTTATTTCTTTCTGCAATGATTAAGGAATAATAATTACACGTCAGCAACATGTAGGTGATCTATTATTTTAAACCCTCCAAACTGATCCCGTTTCCCTTAGAAGCATGGGTCTGCTTATGGTTAAATTGCCTTTGTGCACAGATTAATCTTGATAAGCAATGGCAAAAGATCCCGATTTGATATACTGCATGGTGCTTTGCAGTGGGAAAGCTCCCAAAACAAACAAGGTACTCTACTCAAGTGTGTGTGTGTGTGTGTAGGCAGGGCCAACAGTGGAGGAAAATCATGTAGCTTTCCCTCATAACATACAGGGTTCCTATTGCACCAGTACAGTTATTAAAGGGGTCATATGATGCGATTTCAATTTTTCCTTTCT
>NW_015546087.1:0-10643 GCF_001515605.1 Sinocyclocheilus anshuiensis
ATATATATATATATATATATATATATATATATATACACACAGTGCATTCAGAAAGTATTCAGACCCTCTTCACTTTTTTTTCAGTTTTATGTTGCAGTTTTTCTCATTAATAAGTATTCAACAACACTTGCCTCCCATTTCTCTTGATCATTGCTGAGGTGTTTCTACACCTTGATTGTGGTCCACCTATTTTGGACGTATTTTTCATTTAATGATGCGCCAAATGTTCTCTATAGGTGAAAGATCTGGACTGCAGGCAGGTCAATTCAGCACCCAGACTCTTCTACTATGAAGCCATGCTGTTGTAATAGCTGCATTATGTGGTTTTGCATTGTCCTGCTAAAATACACAAGGCCTTCCCCGAAATAGACGTCATCTGGAGGGGAGCATATGTTGCTCTAAAACCTTTATATACCTTTCAGCATTCATAGTGCCTTCCAAAACATGCAAGCTGCCCATACCGTATGCACTTATGCACCCCCATACCATCAGAGATGCTGGCTTTCAGGGACGTGCACGGCCTTTCAGCATTCATAGTATGGAATGCCAATCCTACCATAATTAGAAATAAATAAATGTACAAAGAAATGTAACAAAGCAAAAATAAATATATAAATAAATATACAAAGAAAAGTAAAAAAGCAAAAATAAATTATTTATAATTGTATTTCCTTATGTATTTTCATTTTTTTCCACATTTTTTTTATCTATACATTTATTTCCACTTTTATGTATTTACGTATTTATTTCTTTATTTCCACTTTTATTTATTTCTACATTTATTTATTTTCACATTTATGTATTTCTACATTTCTTTGTCCGTAGGGTAATGAGGAGGGCGTGTTTTACCTCAGGAATAGCAATCGAGCCAGAGTAGGCGAGGAGTAAGCTTTGAGGCTACAGTGACACCTTGTGGTGCCCAAACGAAGTACAAGAAGCGTAGTCTACATGACATGCCTGTTGATAGTGTGGGATGAATGACTTGGGCAATATGGCCAAAATCTTATATCACGGGTTATTATTTCAGTTTCACGTGGGGGTTGTTTCGGCTGGGAAGCGTGCAATCTGTGATCACGTGCATTTGCTGAAGCTCACGAAAGCGTGCAATCGCTTTCTTATGTGCGCTGTTTTTTTAGGTTTCACTTTGAGGCCACAGTGACACCTTGTGGTGCCCAAACGAAGTACAAGAAGCGTAGTCTACATGACATGCCTGTTGATAGTGTGGGATGAATGACTTGGGCAATATGGCCAAAATCTTATATCACGGGTTATTATTTCAGTTTCACGTGGGGGTTGTTTCGGCTGGGAAGCGTGCAATCTGTGATCACGTGCATTTGCTGAAGCTCACGAAAGCGTGCAATCGCTTTCTTATGTGCGCTGTTTTTTTAGGTTTCACTTTCAACGCATAAAACGCATGTTTCCAAGATTCGGAATAGAAGGAGGCATCAGTTACTGTTGAAGATATGTCGCCTCGCGCCACTTCCTGTGTGGACAGTCACCGCATCAACTGATTATAATGGGTCCTCTTGGTGTAGACACGGCTTTAGATACAGATTAATCACACGTCTTAGGCTGGAAATATCCAGAATTAGGTCAAACAAAAGGTGTCTATGGGAACGGAGCTAGTGAAACACACACACCATGCATTGAACATACAAGCATCATGCTCATCCAAACAGTGCCTGTCCTGTGCCCTCAGCTTCTTGAGCTAATTGCATTTTTTTTATGTAACTTCCAAAAACTACATTGACAAAATCAGAAACAAACCTGTAAACTGATGTCCAGGGGCATCTTTTTTAAAAACCAGTTTAAATGTATGCATAATGAATATGGAATGCCACGGTCTTAATTCCAATTGATAAATTCAGTTAATATAATAAAGGGCTGATACTAGTAAAAATCTCTAAATAAGGCTTTAAAAATTGATTATAAATTGATTTTAAATTGGCTAAAAACACATCTCTTCCATCTTTATTTGACCCTCTAATGCTAACTCATATTCATAAATCCTCAAGGGAATGTCTCTGAATTAACTGATGCTCGCGCCCCCCTGAAAAATGCCCCTTTTAGACACCATTTACTAACTGCTAGTTTTCTTTAAAAAAAAATAAAAATAACACTTGCTTCTCTAATCTTTTTGCATTCTATCTATTTGTTTTCTTTTTATTTATTATATGACTAAAAAAAAAATAAATTGCTACGTGTACTGCATTAAGCTAACTGAGACTTGTTATAGCACTTGCTTATCATTGCTCTTTTGTTGATTTTGATTCTGAGATAACAACATGCCAATCCGTGGTTGGATTTCCGACACGGTTAACCGTAAATCATCTTACACTGTCAATAAGCGTGACTGATATTCGAGCCAACTCTGCTCTAACTGTCGACTAGCAGTGGGAGTCAGATTGCCCCCTAGTGGATTTGCTAACTCATATTCATAAATCCTCAAGGGAATGTCTCTGAATTAACTGATGCTCGCGCCCCCCTGAAAAATGCCCCTTTTAGACACCATTTACTAACTGCTAGTTTTCTTTAAAAAAAAATAAAAATAACACTTGCTTCTCTAATCTTTTTGCATTCTATCTATTTGTTTTCTTTTTATTTATTATATGATTTAAATAAAAAACTTGCTACGTGTACTGCATTAAGCTAACTGAGACTTGCTATAGCACTTGCATATCATTGCTGTTTTGTTGATTTTGATTGCTTCCATTGTCCTCATTTGTAAGTCGCTTTGGATAAAAGCGTCTGCTAAATGTCTAAATGTAAATGTAATATAAATGTAAAAATCCAATCAGTGTCAACAAATGCCATCAGAGCCATCATTACTGAATGCATTTACACTGCAATTAGCCTACAAATGCATAAAATGTTATGAAATTAATGTTTTAAATTTTGAAGGCAGAAATATATCAATATGTCAATCAATTAAATTATACGTTTAATATGAATCTAAAACAGACACTAGATGGCGGCAAGTCACTGTCTTAACGAGACTCGAACTATAGAGAATCCATTCAACTGATTCCTTCAAATAGGTTACGCTGTTTCCGAAAACACCACTACTTGTTGCCGCGGTTCAGCTGTGGATTTGTTTCTGTGATAATTATATGTAGGCCTAATGTGTTTTTAAAAAAAGAAAAAATCTTTTCATGACAAAATGATCAAAAAGATGGCAGGTAGGGAACATGTTCGGGGGAGCATGACTTCTTATGTTGAGAGAACGACATTTATTTCTTGTGGCCATGCGTGTATGCTGCCTTCACGTGCTATCGGAGTTATTATAAATATGAGTTTCCTAATCGGAAATTGGACGTGAACGGCCTCTCAAGTCGTATTTATTACTGGGAAATTCGGAAATAATTTTGATACCAGAGTTTCTGAGTTGGACGTGTCATAAACTTTAAACATGGTGGAGGGGACAACCATTGCTGCTGTCAATGCTGTTCTCACAACAACTACATCCCTTTGTCTTGTCGCTAAAGTAGTGTATTTACAGGGGTGTGAAATAACGAATTACAAATACTCACGTTACAGTAATTAAGTCGTTTTTATCAGTAATTACTTTTTTGATATCCTTAATTTCTCTATTTGTTTTGTGTTGCCTTTGATATATTCTGTATGTTAAAAATTGTCTAAGGTTCGCATTATTTCCGTTGTTTATGCGGTTCTTTTATTTTGAAACGGAATCTGCTTTTCACTGCTCGGAGAGTAATGAGAAATGGTATGGAGAGCGAACGCTTCATGACGGTTTAACAGAACTCGTGCACGAAAGGATGGTTTATACGTTTATTCAGCACCCCCCGAAAAGGCATAAGGTTTGTGTATTTGTATACTGTTAGTTAAAACAAATATTTGTGAAAATCGCTGATAGTTTAAAAATTGTGTACTTTTACTTTTACTTGAGTACATTTTTGTACAAGTGATGTATCGGTAATTTTACTCCGCTATTTTCCTCCGTTTGTAGTCGTTACATGCTTATTTTAATTTTGTATTTATCCATCAACGTGATTGAATAGATAGTAATAGCTAGGTCTCGTGACTTTCGTCAAATCAAATTGTGCATAGAAAGCTTTAACCACCGTTTATCATGGCTGCTGGAAGTGCATTCTTCAAGCATCAATTCAGTCGCATCTTCCTTTAACTTAATATGTTAAGGTAAATTTTGGATTTCTGCTTACTAAATGATTTGTGTAAATAAAACTTCAAATCATCAGTAAATTTTCGGCCATCATTCGGACGGGGTCTGCTACAATAACTTTCATCTTTTCTTCAACTGAATACTGTTTCCGTGCTGTTTTGATGTATTTTATTATAGGCTAGATATGAACGATAATTCGAAGCATATTGTATGTTTTATAACCAGTGAAATAAGCATGTATTTGACCGCAATTCCAGAATTGTCAACAAACTGCATGCAGAGCAGTGAATGTTAATATGATTGTCAACCAGTGGGATGCTACATTTAATTCTTTCCGACATTAAAGCACTTGAATACAACAAGCTTGTGATCATGACTTCATAAGTGGGAAATAGGAAATGTCTGATAGCACGTGAAGGCAGCATTAATGCACGAACCTGTGTGACCATAGCAACCTTGGATATTCAGAAATGGATATTATAAATACATTAATATTTTGTTTTGAATTTAAGAAAGTGCAGAATTAAGCATTATTATATTAACCCATACTGCACATACCATGCAGGCCAATATGTTGTCACGGTCTCTCGGGGAGGAAGGAACGAAGGAGACACTGGAGAATATGTAAACTAGAATTTAATACAAAATAAACAAAGAAACACGGGAACTGCAGGGATGACATTAAGCAGACAGAATGACTTTCAACAGTAGACAGAAAACACTGGGAAACACAGGGTTTAAATGCTCAGAAACTAATGGGACACAACTGGGAACAATACGAACTAAACGGGGAACACCTGGACTCAAATAATAACAAATGAGGACCGGACACAGGAAGAACCAAATAAGGGCAAACAGGAACATATGCGTGTCATATGTAGGCTAATATTCTTCCTTTCTTTATTATTATTATTAGTAGCGTTAGTATTATCATCATCAGCATCATCATCATTATCATAGCCTATATCCAAAATAAAATTAAATAGGCTAGCCTATATGAAATAGGCATGTGGAATATAGGTCTAATAATTTTATGATGCATTGTGATGCTGATGCAAGCGATTCTGCATAAATGTTACTAAATAGGCCTATCATACATATTAACTTACTGTTGTAAATAAAGTAGGCTACTCTTGTTATATGCTATATTAATTAACTACTTACGCTCGGGGGCATTTTTGTGTATTTTCGCCTAAATTTGACATACCCAAATTCAAATGTTTACCCTACACACATACAATGGAGGAAATGAAAAAAAAAAATGGTGTCATTGTATAGAAAACCCTTTGAACTACAAAATATGGTTGTAATTCTTCATAAATAATGGCTTTTTTTGAAAGTCTGTTATTCAGGTTCTATTTGCTCCAGCTCCCTGCAACTTATATTGTTTGATTCCACTAGGTGCCAAGATGTACCAGAAAAAAATAATCTTTCAAATAACAGCTTCTAAACAGGGGTTATTGAATTATAACTGAAGGGAGTAAAATTGTCCCTTTTTAGTGTCTTTGTGAGTTTCCTTTGCAAAAACAGGTTTTATAAATCATATTGCCCCCAGAATCCTATTTTACTATGTGCCATAGCACTTTTATTGATTATTGACTGAATTATGTTTCATTTTTATGTTTGTCTAAGTCAGTGTTTATCCACCCTGGTCCTGGGCGCCCCCCAGCACTGCACATTTTGTGTGTCTCCCTAATCAAACACACCTGATTCAACTCATTAGCTCATTAAAGGGAACTCCAGGACCTGAAATGGGTGTGTCAGATAAGGGAGACATACAAAATGTGCAGTGTTGGGGGGTGCCCAGGACCAGGGTTGAGAAACACTGGTCTAAGTAGTAATATACAAAATGGCATAAGCGAATTATACCAAATATCAAATTTTGTGTTTTATACAATCAGTTTTTTTCTTTCAGGAGACACAAGACTCTATAAATTGTAAAATCCATGTGGTTTATTACAATCTAAAACAGAATCCACATCCTCCAGCTTTATATCATTCCATTTATGTTCATAATTTTAGTCTCTTGTCCCCTACATCACCTCTGCTTCAGCATCCTACCTCTGTCAGCATCCTGCCTGCCTCAGCATCAGCATATAGCCATCAGACGCGAGCTGCGCCGCTAGCTCCGCGCTAACTGCTTCTGCCATGAGCTCGCAGCTGCTATCTGGTCTTCAGAATGTGAAACAAAGAAATAGCCGTTTATAAACACAGCACTGTAATAATATCCATGTATATTTACTGAAACGCATCCTGTACTGTACTTTACTGTCAATACATCATTTATCAGATTGTTAGCTGTGCTTTTACATTTCAAAATAATGATTCTATCAAAAACTGAGCAAAAGCGCTCATATGTGCTCACCAGACGCGCCTCCTCTCCTCTCCACCGCGCCGCTGAACGTTCTTCATCATATATAAATTTCATTATAATGTTCATAGATTGCCATTATCCGAGCCACCGATGCGTTTGTCTTCCAGCGTGCATTATCGACTTCAAAACAGTCAAAGAAAACTACAAGACCCATGCTCAAAACAGCTCCAGTGCTGACCCGGATCCTCTCTCTCCCCCCTCCTGTCTATTGACTCAGAGGTGTCAAATTTCACGGCTCTAACCCAGCAAGCAATTTTGCGTTTAAAGGACGTCTATTAGCTGTCTAAACACAGCCCAGACGTCTAGGATAAAACAAGGCTAAATTTGGGCTGTCAGTGAAAATTTAATAGACATCTAATCATAGCCCAAGAATAGACTAGTCATCAATTAGACCGCTATTAATCTCCCAAAACAATATGATTTTATTAGAAAGTTTTTTTTTTTATGTTTTAGAAAACCAAGATCTCACAGTTTTAACTGACCACAAGGCTATTGTCTCTCTTGTGCAGGACCAGGAGCCAGTGAGTCCGATTACAGGCCTGACTTTAAATGAGGCAAAACAAGTATGGAAGAACGCTGCCCACTCTGCTCTCCAGAACAGGCACAAGGATCTGGCATGGATGGTAGCCCATGAGATCCTCCCGGTCAGGTTGGTTATGCACTCCAGAGGCATGGCCAAAAACGCTGTCTGCCCACGGTCCGGATGTGGTTCCCCGGAGACCATATGTCATCTGCTTTGGGAGTGCGGCGCTGCATGGGACCTGTGGGCCAAGACCGGCCCCCTGTTTCTACCGTGCCTATTGGCAAGTGGGGCCCAGAAAGGGGACCAGCTCGCTA
Organism: Sinocyclocheilus anshuiensis; assembly: GCF_001515605.1. Classification (NCBI taxonomy): domain Eukaryota; kingdom Metazoa; phylum Chordata; class Actinopteri; order Cypriniformes; family Cyprinidae; genus Sinocyclocheilus; species Sinocyclocheilus anshuiensis. The sequence continues at coordinate 7,353 of NW_015546087.1, forward strand.
TCCTTGGGGTGGGCCGGGGCTTGAAGGATCGGACACCACAAGAATTTACCTCGCTCTGGCTCACCTTGAACGTCATCAAGGATGCCATCTGGGCAACCAGAAACCTGCTGTCGGGGAAGCGCGTTACGGTACCCTTCCATGCATGTGAGCTAATGGTAACATCAATGCTGCAGGGGTACCGGATGATGATATTCGGGGGGCCGGGGACGCACGGAAAGGGACCCTGGCTGCCCATAGATGCACCCTCACCAATCTGGCAACAGGAACAGCGGGCCGGGGGAAAGGGGATCTCCGCTGGGCACCAGACACCAGGGGCCGACTGCCTGTTCTGGAGAGTGGCGTAATGGCCAACTTATTAGGGACGCACCCTGGTTCTGCACAACAGGTGATATTTTTATCATAACACTTTAAAATGTATTCCTCCTTTTATTGCCCTGTCTATTTTATCATTGAGCCTTGGACTTTTTAAAACTTTTGAAACTTCGGCGCTCGCAAATGTGTGGTGGGACGGCTGCCGTTTATTGAGATCTCTGTTCTGACACACCCACCTGAGGTCTTGGAGTCTTCCACTAACGAGCAGATGCGTCGAATCAGGTGTGTTCGATTAAAGGGAACCATCTAAAATGTCCAGTGCCAGGGGGCTTCCGGGACCAGGGTTGGGAAGCACCGGTCTAAAAGGCTGCAGCTCGTGCCAACGCTTGACAGTTTGCAGGCTCGGTAAGGCACAGCGCAGGCCAGTAACGGAAGGCACCTGTCCTTCATTTGCTAGGGGTGGGGGTCACCGTTGATGAGGATGGTAGAGAGGGAAATGGTACCTCTGACTGCCGGGCTGGGTCTTGATATTTAACTGATAGTGGAGACATCATGATTAAGAAGGTGATTCACCCAGGGCGAGGCTCGGCCATTTCTCTGCAGCCCTGCTGATCCCTGTGCATTCTCCAAATGTTGGAATCTCGACTGCATAATTTATGATAGTGGGGGCCTGTGTTTGCACTCTCCCCTGAAAGTGTTGGTTAAACAAAGCAGATGGGTCTTTTCTCACTTTTCTCCCCTTCTTTGTCCATTTTGGCTGTTCAATGATCCAGAGAGATGTTCAGAACGAGGAGTTCTGTCATATGGTGCGTATGTATTGTGCGTGTGTGAAAAAAAAAAAGTAATTTACGCTCTTGAAAAGTCATAGAAAAGTCGATTTCTCACAGAGCTCACTTTTCATGTTGATCGAACTGTCTGTTGCCCAGCTGTAGCTGTTTTCATGTTTGTTTGGTTGTCCTTTTCATATAATTTTTCCTTTTTTCATCGTACAGCTCCACCAAGTGGCCAATCGCAGCGCCCAGCCATCCCCCAGCGTTTCAGGTCTCGGTGAGTTACCGCGGCCAAGATGGGCATTTCCAGCTTCCTCCACACTGTCATCGCTTCTCAGGTTTTTGGCTAAGATCAAGTGTTTGTGGATTAGATCCTTGGAGAAGGATGTATGGTGGGTACATCTGCACCCTCAGTTCCAAGAGCGGGATTGAGAAATACACTGCGTTTCCTGTTGAAGGATCAAGCGATGGATATGATGGAAAGAGAAGTTTTTGCACGGGTTGTTCTTTTGGACAAGATGAAGTTGAAAGTGGAAGATGTTTACTGTTTCCAGACCAACAGACAAGAAAGGTGTTTTGACGTGACTGTGAATACAGGGGAGCTATGCAAAGCAGTGATGAAGAAGTTTGAAAAGAGTGACAAGGTAGGCCTTTTGGGGCGATTCAATGTGACAAACTTGGACAGACCAAATTTCAGAGTCATCACCCTGCACATGTATTATCCATATGTCACATATGAGGCTTTATGGCTTTTTTTGCAAGATATGCTGAAGTTCTTACCACCTGCATGATATGTGAGAGACAGTGTAGGCTTATGGACTGGGAAGAGACAATTCCAAGTTCTTTTAACTGAAGAGAATGGATTGCAGGGGTTGATCCTCCAGCACAGTTTAACAACGGAGCAGACGAAGGCTATCTGTTCTACTCCAGACAGCCTCCTTTTTGTAGGAGGTGTAGACGCTATGGACATAATGATGGCGGGTGTAAGGGAAACAGGTCAATTTAGCTCAAAGGGAATCATTTAAGATTTTAAAGGGAATTTGGACAGAATCACTGTTTTACGGCTGATCACTGAGACGGCCAGCGATTCATTGAACGAGCCGTATAACATCAATTCTGCAATGGATATTAATATCCAAAGTATAGTGAAAACACTATTAATTAGCACAGTAACAAGATCGGCAGTTTAAGACATTAACTTGTAAGCACAAAACACAAGATACTTCTCTTTTCAATATGACTAAGACTTTATTGGATAAATCTAAGACATGTAAACTAATCTAACATATAAACACACGCACTCACACATTCGCACAAGTTGCAGGAAGAGAGAAAATGAGGAAAGAATGAGTTTAAGAGAATGAAAATGTGAAATCCCAAGTTTACAGCAATATGTCCAATTGCATAGAGCACTTGCGTTACCTGTGTATGGGGTTCCCTTTGTTGTCGTCCTTGCAGAAAGGGGGTTTCCCGCGGTTGCTGATTGGCTGGAAGTTCAGTCTTGGGAAGCCAATGGTTGGGCGTTGGGGCGTTGGCTGACGACGCAGAGCTGTGGGCTGGTTAAAGTTTTAGATGGCACTTGAGGCACGGCGTTAGGCAAAACTTAACTCAGGAGAACACGAAACTCTCAACGGAAAATAAAATAAACTAAAGTAAAGAAACAGAAGTAAAGTTTGACGAGACTAGGTGGCGTTTCTCCTCATGGTTTTGGAGGAGCTGGCGTGTAAGCCAGAGCACGCTCAAAGAGCGCAAAAAGCGATGACTGAAAAGCACGGCTAGAAGCCATGACCAAAAAAGCTAAAGAGATAAAAAGGCGCGATGACTAAAAAGCATAGCTCAAAGCTATGACTAAAAAGCCGCATGGCTAAAAGTGATGACTAAAAGCACATAACTAAAAAAGCAATGATTTGATGGTGTCCTGAGTATTTAAACTAGGCTTTTGGACACATCCCAAATGGTGCCTTGACTAATTAGATATTGTCTTTGATCGAGGTGTTGTATATTTCTCCTCCCAATACATAAATCAACATGTCATCTCATCAGTCACATGGTCCGAGTTTTCCCGCTCTTGCAGAGTATAATTTTGGACATGATTTCTATAACAAGAATATGATACATTTGACAAAGAATTGATTGGAAGAAACGTTTCAAGCAAAAAGATTCAAACACACACATATTAAACATGAATATGATCCTATAACATATTCAC
>NW_015546087.1:10911-13552 GCF_001515605.1 Sinocyclocheilus anshuiensis
ATACATGATATGGAGTTAAGCAATGGACTGATATTACTTTATAAGCCTTTTTGAGTTCCTTTTGGTGCATCTACATCTGTAAAAGACAGTTTCTGTACCATTTCTCTGAACATAAGGACATGTCCTGTGAAGACCAGAGGTTAAGAGGTCTTTCATAAGGAATCTCAGTCTGTTCTTTGTCTTCTAGGTGGGGGGAAAGTAAATCCAAAGAGCTCGTGATTGTAATTACTATCATTGGTTTACATGTGATGGTCATGCTGTGCATCTCTGACCATTAATCTTGATTACTTGCCCCAAAATTGGCAATCTCCTTCCTGAGTTATGATCAATGTGTTCTTTTGTGTTAATGTTGAAAGCTGTTCTGTGAAAGAGTTGGTTAGTTAGGCTTGCCGAATCTTAAATTGTCTGAGTCGGTCTGATACCCTACACGGGTGTGAAGAGCAAAGGTGTCTGCGGTGTGCCCAGCTGGGTCACACAGCAAAAGAGTGCAGTGTTCCTAAGACTTGTCACAGCTGTGGCTCATTAGACCTCTTGATGAGAGATTGCAAAGATGGCCGAAAACAGTGCAGAGAAGGAGTGAGAGAGGAAGAAAATGTGAAGGACAGACAGTTGGGGGAGGAAGGCCAAAAGATGATCATTGATCAACAGGTGATGGAGGAGAACACGATTGGGGCCGGGAAGGAGATGGGAGCAGGTGGTATGGAGAGAGGCAAAGACACATAGGAAGTGGAAGTGGAAGATGTGATGGCGGCTTTCTTGGAGGCATTGAGTGGGGAACAGTTCAAAACCCCGAAGCAGTACACGGACAACGTAGAAGAGGAGATAGAAGTGGAGAGGAAAAGTGTCTCGGCTGGTGCGAGTGGGGAAGAAAACCAACTGGTCACAAAAGCTGATAAGAAGAAGGGGGAGACCAAGTAAGAGGATGAAGCCTGCGACTGTTCTAAAGTTGAGTTTTTCAGAGGAATTGTTATCCACAGACAGTCAAGAAGGGCTTGAGATGGACAATGCAAGGCCCTTATTTCAGCTGACAAAGGAAATGGACGTTAGGGGGCATGAAGATCGGGAAGAGGAGTCGTCTGGCCACAGGGCAACACCTGTAAGGTGGGCAGATTTAGCAGTGAGTTAGAGTGAGGCCACAAGCCTGGAAGGACAAGAAATGGAGGGGACATTAAAGAGTGAGTAAGGGTGTCTACTGAGGAACTGACTGTGGGGACTATAAATGTAAGGGGTATAAGAGATTGAGTTAAACGATGAGCTGTGTTTTCTTTTTTGCATTATTGTATATGTAATATTTATTTTTTTGCAAGAAGTTCATTTAAAAGGTACTGAAGATGCAAGGAAATTTACTGAAGAGTGGGGAAGGGGAGGTGCACTATGGATTGTGGGAGGGTTTTTTCTTCAGGGGTGGGGATATTGTTTTGGGATCAGGAAATAGAAGTTGAGAATCATTTTACAGTTTACATTTAGTCATTTTGCAGACGCTTTTATCCAAAGCAACTTACAATTGGAGAATACATAAAGCGATTCTTCTTAAAGAGGTGTTTTCAGCATTCCGGATAGGGGTGGGAAGATCATTCCACCCGCCAGGAATGGTGAACGAGAATGTTCTGAAAAGTGATTTTGAGCCTCTCTGTAATGGTACAACGAGGCGTCGCTCACTAGCGGATCTCAGACTTCTGGAGGGGATGTAGATTCGTAGTAGTGAGTGGAAGTAGGCAGGTGCTGACCCTGTAGCTGTTCTATATGCAAGCATCAATGTCTTGAACTTGATGCGAGCCGCAACCGGTAGCCAGTGAAAGGAGATAAAGAGAGGTGTAACATGGGCTCTTTTGGGCTCGTTGAAGACCAGTCTTCAGCCAGTGCAAGGAGATAAAGAGAGGTGTAACATGGGCACTTTTGGGCTAGTTGAAGACCAGTCGTGCAATTTGAATTTGAATGATTTGTAGAGGTTTGATTGTGCTTGATGGAAGTCCAGCCAGAAGAGCATTGCAGTAGTCCAGCCTAGAAATGACAAGGGCCTAGACAAGAAGTTGTGCAGCATACTTTGTTAGGAAGGGCCTGATCTTTCAGACGTTGTGCAATGCAAACCTGCAAGATCGAGCAGTCTTTGCAATGTGGTCTTTGAAGGTCAGCGTTGTAGCGTCTGGACCAATCAAACACACAATATATATTTTGTTAGCTATATTTAGCAAATACTCTGTAACACCCCTCAGTTAACAAGCCATATGAGGACCTATGGACCCTTCCCCCAAAATGCGTAACACCTCAGGAAAGCAGAACAGGCCTCTGGTTCCATGGCAACCGGTCTTTGAAGGTCAGCTGGTCATCAAAGATTACACTAAAATGTCTGACTGAAGTTGATGGGGTAATTGTAGAAGAACCTAGCTGGATGGTGAAATCATGCTGTAGAGTTGGAGTGGCAGGGAAGGCAAGAAGCTCAGTCTTTGCCAGGTTGAGCTGGAGGTGATGTTCTTTCATCCATGCCGAGACATCCGCCAGGCAGCCTGAGATCTGTGCAGCTATCGTTGGATCATCTGGTTGAAATGAGAGATAGAGCTGTGTGTCATAAGCATAGCAATGGTATGAGAAGCCATGTGCCTGTATGATGGGACCCAGTGATGTAGTATATATGGAGAAGAGG
>NW_015546087.1:13565-15096 GCF_001515605.1 Sinocyclocheilus anshuiensis
GTGGTATCCCTGTGATGCCCGGTGATGAGAGGGTGGACAGGAGGATCTGATGATTGACAGTATCAAAAGCGGCAGATAGATCCAGCAGAATAAGAACTGATGATTTGGAATCAGCTTTTGCCGTGCACAAGGCTTCCGTGATTGACAGTAGCGCAGTCTCAGTTGAATGGCCACTCCTGAAACCTGACTGGTTAGCGTCCAGTTTGTTGTTCTGTGAAAAGAAACAATGATACCTGGTTGAAAACAACTCGTTTGAGAGTTTTCGCTATAAACGGAAGGAGAGAGACAGGTCTGTAGCTATCTGTAAGTGAAGTGTTTAATGTAGGTTTTTTGAGCAGTGGGGTTACCCGAGCCTGCTTGAATAAAGTGTGGAAAGTGCCTGTGAGGAGAGATGTGTTGATGATATGTGTGAGTGGTGGTAAAAGTGTAGGAGAGATTGCTTGGAGGAGGTGCGAGGAGAGATGTGTTGATGATGTGTGTGAGTGCTGGTAAGAGTGTAGGAGAGATTGCTTGGAGAAGGTGCGAGGGGATTGAGTCTAGAGGGCATGTTGTAGGATGGCTGGAGAGGAGCAGTTTAGATACTTCTGCCTCAGTGAGGGGACAGAAGGAGAAGATGGGAGTGGTGGCACACAGGTAGCAAAATGTAGTTTAAATGTAATGAAGAAATGGTCAGAGATATGAAGGGGTTTTACCATAATGTTGTCTGCAACACAATTGCGTGTGTAAATTAAGTCAAGTTGGTTGCCTGATTTGTGTGTGCTTGTAGTGGTAAGTCGTTTGAGATCAAATGAAGCAAGGAGTGAATGGAAGTCTGTAGCATAAGGCTTGTCCAGATGAATGTTGAAGTCGCCAAAGACTAAAATGGACTGCTATCCTCCGGGAATGAGGACATCAGCCCATCCAGCTCCTCTAGGAAGGTGGCTAGAATTTGGCCAGGAGGGTGGTAGATTACCACAACCTGGAGTTTTATAGGAGCTGTTACAGTAATTGCATGATATTCAAATGAGGTATAATTGCATAGGGGAGAGTGGGTTGAGTATTTCCAATTGTTAGAAAAGAGCAGACCAGTGCCCCCACCCCGGCCAACCTGACGGGGGGTATGAGAGAAAGAGAAATTGTTAGAGAGAACAGCTGGGGTTGCTGAGTCTTCTGGACGAATCCAGGTCTCAGTCAAGCCCAAGATGCTAAGTGTGTTGTCTGCAATACAATTGCGTGTGTAAATTAAGTCAAGTTGGTTGCCTGATTTGTGCGTGCTTGTAGTGGTAAGTCATTTGAGATCAAATGAAGCAAGGAGTGAATGAAAGTCTGTAGCATAAGGCTTGTCCAAATGAATGTTGAAGTCACCAAAGACTAAAAGTGAACTGCCATCCTCGGGAAATGAGGAAAGCAGCCCATCCAGCTCTTCTAGGAAGGTGGCTAAAATTTGCCCAGCAGGGTGGTAAATTACCACAACCTGGAGTTCCCTTTCATGGGAACTTCGAACTGCGTCCTCTAGGGGTCGCTATGGGGAACGCCTCGTCGTGACCCGTGT
>NW_015546087.1:15192-16926 GCF_001515605.1 Sinocyclocheilus anshuiensis
CATGGCTGTCGTCGGCCAACGAGTTGGTGTTTTTTCAATGTATGCTTCAGACATGGGTCACGACGAGGCGTTCCCCATAGCGACCCCTAGAGGACGCAGTGTCTTGTTCCCTACTCAGGGAACCATGGTTACATAAGTAACCTGAGACGTTTTATAGGAGCTGTTACAGTAGTCGCATGAGATTCAAATGAGTTATAATTGCATAGGGGAGAGTGGGTTGAGTATTTTCAACTGTTAGAAATGAGCAGACCAGCGCCCCCACCCCGGCCAAACTGATGGGGGTGTGAGAGAGAGATAAATTCTTAGATAGAGCAGCTGGGGTTGCTGAGTCTTCTGGACGAATCCAGGTGTCAGTCAAGCTCAAGATGCTGAGTGTGGATTGTAAAGAAAAAGCATTAATGAAGTCTGCTTTGTTGACAGTTGACTGACAATTCCAGAAACCCACAGAGAAAGAAAGATGTGCAGTAGAAGATGTACAGATAGGACACAGGTTAGCAAGATTGCGTTGCTGTCTGCGAGTGATGTTAGAGCGTTGGTGCGAGACAACCGGAATGTTTTGGAAACACACGATAGAGGTGGAAAAGAGAGGACAGAAAAGGAGAGTTTGTAAAGGGAAGATAAAAATTATACCCAAGTGCGTTGCCGGTTTTGTTGCTCGGTGAAGTTGCGCAGGTAGAGTCGCAGGTCTTTACACTCATTGGTCTTAGCACGAGGAGGGCTGAACGCTTCCGCTGATGCTTCCGCGTCAGTGCACACACATCAGATAAATGCATAGTCTAAGACACTAAAGTGAAAACAGCTGTGGCCGCCTTCTAATTAGCACAGCCAATAGCCTATAGTAGGGCAGTTGCTCAAATCAAAACTACAGTATGCACTTCAGTGCAGGAAGGGAGCAATGCAAATAACACAGGCTCCTTCGTTTCACAACGGAGGGTGGTTGGGGCAAATTTAAAGTGGAGAGGGGGTGAATATAGATTACTTTCAGTGTACTCTCCTCCCTGTCTGCCGTGCTGCTGAGTGGTTTGTGATTGTAGCTCCATGTAGCTTCACTTTTCTGTTGAATCTCTATCTTACTATCACTCTCTTTTGTTTAAAGTGATAAAATATAAACTTAATTCCCACCATATATCCAATATTATCTATCAAACTAATCTGACTAATTTGATCATTCGCTTTAAATTTTAAATCATGACTGTAGCGTGCGTACATCATGCTAGCATTCGTTAGCCGGTTAGCTTGTCACTCACATTTCCATTTGCGTTCCTATTCACGTCTATCACAGTTTTCTTTTTTCTCTTTCTCCGTTTCTTTTCTCTCTCGTGCCAGTTTTCACGAGTTCTTCATACAAAAGTGGTAAGTCAGAGTCATTCATCAATCATGGTGAGTAATGGCTTCTTCTTCTGCTATTGTTGTTTGCACCGCTTGCCACATGTATAGTTTATCTCTCTCTGTCGGTGACGAGGGATTCACGTGATAAATGCACTTTAATTGAAAATGTGAGAGCTGTAGATATGGCTTTGGATGCGACTAGCTCAGGGAGTCCTGTACATTCTGTACATTGTGTAACAGAGCCTCCGCAGCAGGGCAACTGGGTGACTGTGTGGCGGCATAGTCGCGGGTCAAAACACAGCTCTTCCGTTCCGATCAAAACATCAAACAGGTTCTTCCCACTCAGTGATGCACCCGCTGAGAAACCTGATCAAAGTGCTCTAGTTATTGGCGATTCTATTGTAC
>NW_015546087.1:20858-28713 GCF_001515605.1 Sinocyclocheilus anshuiensis
GAATCATTCATCAATCACGGTGAGTAATGGCTTCTTCTCCTGCTATTGTTGCTTGCACCGCTTGCTACATGTATAGTTTAGCTCTCTCTGTCGGCGACGAGGGATTCACATGTGATAAATACAGTGAAATAGTTAGGCTGACAGAGAAGATTTCAGAATTAGAGACACGCATCCAAACTTTAATTGAGGATAGTAAGAATGTGAGGGCTCTAGATACGGCTTTGGATGCAACTAACTGAGGGAGTCCTGTACATTATTCGCTTCCGGTTAGAGAGCCCGTGCAGCAGGGCAACTGGGTGACTGTGAGGTGGCATAGTCGCGGGTCAAAACACTGCTCTTCCATTCCGATCAAAACATCAAACAGGTTCTCCCCACTCAGTGATGCACCCACTGAGAAACCTGATCAAAGTGCTCTAGTTATTGGCGATTCTATTGTACAGAACGTGAAAATAGCGACACCAGCCACCACAATGTTTACTGGGAGCCAGAACGCCTGAGATCTTGGCGAATTTAAAAGTGCTGGCTAATGCTAAATATAAATTCAGTAAGATTGTTATTCACGCCGGCGCTAATGATGTTCGACTTCGCCAGTCGGAGATCACTAAAAATAACATTAAAGAGGGCAGCGCAATGGTGCCGCCGTGCAAGGCGAGAGTGTTCACGAAGCACAAACAAGTGATCATTTCGACCCTTTGCCCAACGGGGATGGGGGTGGCAGGGCAGGGCAATATCTATTATTTCCTGATTATTACTGATGAACTGATCAAAAAGTAGGCTACTGTTCACGTGCATTTTACTACTATATAGTATAGTAATATAGTAATAATTTAGTACTTTCTCCTGTTTTATTGTTGGTTTCCTCTTTTCTGATCATTTGGAATGAGGATAAAAAGACAAAAAAAAACAAACAAACATGCAAATAAGTTCAAACATCAATTCAATATCTATTATTTCCTGAATATTACTGATGAACTGATCAAAAAGTAGGTTATTGTTCACATGCGTTTTACTACTATATAGTATAGTATTATAGTAATATTTTTTTTCTCCTGTTTTATTGTTGGTTTCCTCTTTTCTGATCATTTGGAATGAGGATAAAAAGACAAACAAACAAACATGCAAATAAGTTCAAACATCAATTCAATATTTATTATTTCCTGAATATTATGACATTCAAGAGGGCCGCCCGCTGATGACGTCATAATATGCAAATTAGATGAGTATATTTACACCCCACATAAACTTTTGGTCATGCCCAACATTTTTCTAATTTACAGTAGACCTCTATCTTTAAGCCCTTTCAAGCCACAAGCTTTTGAAATCTTGATGTCAAAATCCAGCATTTTTCCAAAAAACCCTGCGCCTAAAGGGTTAAGGAAGATTAAGGAAAACAGTCTGGCCTAATGGTTATAGAGTCGGACTCATAACCCAAAGGTTGTGGGTTCGAGTCTCGTACTGGCAGGGATTGTAGGTGGGGGTAGTGAATGTACAGCGCTCTCTCCCACCTTCAATACCATGACTGAGGTGCCCTTGAGCAAGGCACCGAACCCCCAACTACTCCCCGGGCGCCGCAGCATAAATGGCTGCCCACTGCTCCGGGTGTGTGTTCACGGTGTGTGTGTGTTCACTGCTGTGTGTGTGCACTGCTGTGTGTGTGCACTTTGGATGGGTAAATGCAGAGCACTAATTCCGAGTATGGGTCACCATACTTGGCCACATGTCACGTCACTATCTAAGCTCCTAAAAGAGGTGCTTCCAGAAGTCAAATATCCTCTTGTGACTATTATTAATTCGTCATTGTCATTAGGATATGTCCCCAAAACCTCTATATTTCTTCGCGGCCTGGCAAAACATACCAATTTGAAAAACTAATGGAATGCATAGTCGCATAAAAATGCATAAATGCATAATGCATAAAAAACTGGATGACGAGTAATTTCTTACTGCTAAATTCTGAAAAAAACAGAGGTGTTAATTTATAAGACCTAAAACCTCTGCATGTAATAACCTAGAACACTGTCTAACACTTGATGGCTGCTCTGTCAATTATTCGTCATCAGTTAGGAACCTAGGTGTGCTATTTGATAGCAATCTTTCCTTTGAAAGCCACATTTTTTTTAATATTTTTTTTTAACATGTTTTTTCAATATTAACATGATAAATGTACAGTGTGCTTTCCAGAAACATAATCAGTTAACAGCAAGTCTATAAGGTATTGTGACTTGAATTTTACTTCAAATAGACTACACTAGCAGCTCATAAGCAATAATAAATAAATCCAAAATAAATAAAGTGGAAAAGAGTAATTAAAATAATAATAAAACTAAATAAATAAAAACATAATACCATCTATAAGTGTTAATATTGGTGACTAAATAGTCACAAAATTAAGCAGTCACAAACTGTGAAAAAGTACACGAATATATATATATATATTTCCCCTATATGTTTCCCCAGATATCTCCAATAACATAACCCTATAATGAAAACATGTCATTTAGAACAAAAAAGAACATTAGAACACAAAGAACCAAGACCATTCTCTATGAATTTTTGAGCCCACCTCCAAAAAGAGGAAATCTGACTACCCAAAAAACCCTAATTGACACACAAAACCATTTTCTTCATGTCTGGGGGCAAGTGATCTATAAAAGGAGACCATACATTCTGAAAACTCTGTATATTACCCCTGAGTACAGCTGCCAGCCTCTCATGGGGCAAAACCGCAAAGATCTCTCTGTACCACTGTGTCACAGAGGGGGGAGTGTTTTTTATCCACCTAATAAGGATGCATTTCCTTGCCACAAGAGGCAATTTATCTAACAACTTATAACTTTTTGTGTTAAGTGTCAGTGACATTGCCTGTCTTTTAGATGGGAGCCCCAAAAGAAAGAGACCAGGATCCGTTTTCAATTTTATCTTAAGAATGGTGCTAATTTCATAAGCAATAAAGTTCCAGAATCTCAATATGAATTTGCACCTCCAAAAACAATGAAAGTATGTCCCCAACTCTGTATGGCACTTAACACGAAGAACCGGTATAGAAGGATCAATTTTATTCATTAAAACTGGTGTTATATGTAATCTATGTAATATCTTATATTGAGTCTCTCTAAGCCGGTTACAAGTAAAAGTGGATCTAACACCTTTCATAGCTTCCTGCCAGTCAAGTCAAGTCAAGTCACCTTTATTTATATAGCGCTTTTAACAATACAGATTGTGTCAAAGCAACTGAACAGCATTAATTAGGAAAATAGTGTCAATAATGCAAAATGACAATAGTAAACACAAATTTTTCAGTTAAAGACAGTTCATCAGAGCTCAAACTCAAAACACACGGCAGCAACAAACAGGAAGTCATCTATATAATCATCGTCTATATAAGCATTACACAGGTCTTCCTCCCATTTACGAGCCACTGTGTTCAAGAGTCCAGAGATGCTCGAGTATAAAAAAGAATAAAATCTAGAAATAAAATGAGCAGCATCAGTTGTGTTGATGAGTAAACTCTCCAGACTGCTAAGTGCTAATGAATCTGGCACTTCTTTTTGCTTTGAAATAACATAATGCCGAATTTGCAGATAACCAAAGTGATGTTAATTTGGAAGATCAAACTTCTGTCGTAATTGTTGGAAGGACATTAAAGAGCCATCCTGGAATAGGTCTCCTAGTACACGAATCCCCTTCATGTACCATGCTTTAAAGAGTGGTGAACCTATACCAGGAACAAAATCCTGATTCAAATAAATTGGATTCAACATAAACATAGTTTCACCTCTCCCAAAGAACTTAGAGATCTGTCGCCAAACTTTAATAGAATTCATAAAGTATTGGATTTTTCCTCACGGTCTCATCATACTTATAAGGACAAGCAAACAGGCTCCAGACAGAGAGTGGGGAGCAGGCCCAGGAATCCACACTAGGACACAGATCATAGTAAGACCTAAACCACTCCCAAATGAGTCTGGCATGGCAAGCCCAGTTGTAATATAAAATGTTTGGCATAGCTAAACCACCTAACTCCACTGGCATCCGCAGAGATTTAAGATTTTGTCTAGGCTTTTTGCCATTCCATATAAATCCAGAAAATGCGCTTTCCAGCTGAGCAGAGACTTTCCTGCTTAACCATAGGGGTAACATCTGAAGAGGGTACAATAATCGAGGGAGAATATTCATCTTGATTAAACTTATCCTACCCAGCAGTGAGAGAGGAAGAGCTTGCCAGCGGTTTAAATCTCTTTTCACAGTATGAATAATCGGGGCTTAATTGAGTTTCCATAATCTATTCAAATCAGTTGACACATTAATCCCGAGATAAACTAATCCAGATTTCGACCATTTAAAGGGGAAATTAATTAAAGTTTCAGTATTAAAATTACCTAATGGTAATGCTTCCGATTTACTTAAGTTAATTTTGTACCCTGAGATTAAGCTAAATTTAAGCTAAAAGCTGTTGGTTGGTATACTGTATAACATTCAAGAGTCTTCTTATATTTGTGATAGAAAAACGCTTCTGTATAAAGCCATTCTGATCTGGGTTTATAAGATTGGGAAGAACCACCTCGAGTCTCCTGGCCAGCAGCTTAGAGAGTATTTTAGCATCAAACCCAATTAAGGTCTATAAGAGCTACAAAAATCTTTTTAAGAATTAAGGAAATATTTGCTAAGTTTAAAGTGGGTGGAAGCTGACCATTTTTCAACGAATCTGCAAACATTTCAGTAAGTGATCCTACTATTTCTTTTCCCATTTTTTTATAGAATTCTGGGCAAAAACCTTCCCTCCCCTTAAAGAGTTTATAGAGTAAAGAACTTCCTCTTCTGTGATTGGCCTACAAAGGTCTGCTTGTTCTTCCGCTGTGAGAGAGGGGAGTCTAACGTTATTAAGAAAAAGGTTCGTCCTTTGCTTTATCGAGTGACATTCTGATGAGTAAAGATTTTGATAATATTCTTTCATAATTTTATTAATGTATTTGTTTTCAAACCTAAGAGCCCCAGAGGTATCCCTTAAGGATGAGATTACATTAGTCTCTGTCCTCCCCCTAGCCAGCCGCGCAAGAAGACGACCAGGTTTATTCCCTGATTCATAAAGTCTGTGTCTGGCGAAGAAAAGAGATGATTCAACCTTCTTGGTTAATAGCTGATCTAAAGCCAGACGGGCTGCATTAAGCTGTTTGGGACACACCTTCGGAAGGTGACAATTTGAAATCGCTCTCCAAAATCTGAATTTTCTTTTCAAGTTCCACTATATTTTTCATTGCTGCTTTCTTTTTGGCTGAGGTGTAAGATATAATTACACCTCTTAGATAGGCTTTTGCCGACTCCCATAAGACTGACGGAGTGACTTCAGGGGCTTTATTAATTTCAATAAAGATTTTCCACTGTTGTTTGAGGAACTGCATAAATTTAGGACAGCTCATTAATGAAGGGTTCAGTCGCCACTGTCTATTGTATGGATCTCTATATAGAGGACAAACAGTCATTATGATGGGAGAGTGGTCAGACAAAGTCCTAATGCCGATGGAGTAGTCCACCGTTCTGTCCAATAACTCCTATGATACTAGAAATAGATCGATACGTGAAAATGTTTGATGGGGCTGAAAGTAAAAAGTATAATATTTCTCCCTCATATGAGCTAACCTCCAAACATCAAACAATTCCAGATCCTTGCAAAATTCTAAAAGCCTAAGACTTTTCTTTAGTCTGATACTTCTTGGAGGAGACTGGTCTATGGATGGGTCTAGAACGCAGTTAAAATTCCCTCCCATAAGTATAAGAGAGCATGAAAATGAAGAAATGTCAGCCAGTAACTTAGAAAAAAATTGAGGCTCATATACCATGGGAGCGTAGATGCAACCAATCAGCACATGCTCCCCATATAGAAAACCTGAAAGGAGTACGTAGCGACCTTCATTATCTGTAACTGATTTTTCAAGTTTAAAGGAAAGATTTTTATGAAGAAGAATGGCAACTCCCCTACTATTGGATTTATAAGAAGAAGAAAAAAACCTGGCCAACCCAGTTTCTATGCAACTTCATGTGCTCTGTATCAGAGAGGTGGGTTTCTTGTAACAATGCAATCTGACATTTCTCCTTCTGAAAAAAAGAAAGAAGTTTTTGCCTTTTAACAACATGGTTAATACCTTTTACATTAAGGCTAATAAATTTAAGATCACTCATTATCAGATTTTACCAAAATATTGATATAATCTTAATACTGAAATACAAGTATACTGAATACTGAAATACAAGTATTTTGGGTTATTAGAACAGCACAGAGAATGGTCATAATAATGAACACAAAAACACACAAAACAAAACCATAACCATCCCACCCCTTCACCAGGAACGAATACAAACATAGTTTGATAAACCACTCCCACTCCCGAAGTCAAACTTGAATGCAAAAGTGTGGAGAACGTGAAAAAAAAGTAGCCACATCACACAGACGGAGTATAACTATCTATCTTTTCTCTGTCTTTAAATTAACAGAGAAAAGCATCTTTAAAGTATCTGTCCGTCCATCTGTTTACCTACAGTAAAAAAAAAAGGGGACACCGTGCTCCTCCCTCCATTCGTGCAGTCAGTACAATGTTAGTCCAACCCGCTCAGATATGCCTGTGCATCTTGTGCACATTGGAAGGAGTAGTCTGATTCGTTAAAGTTGAAGCAGCGGTTAGCAGGGTAGCGCATCACAAAACGGACTCCTCTTTGAATGAGCTGACCGCAGACGTCGTTGTATGCCCGTCTCGCCTCCCTGACCTTGACTGACAGATCCTGTGTAATAAAAATGTCACTGCCCTCATATGTGAGTTGATCCTTCTTAGCAGCTGCCAGTATTTTAGCCTTATCCGAGAAGTTGTGAAGCTTAATCAACACAGGGCGTGTATGGTTGGGTTTGAGCGGACCAAGTATTCTATGCGCCCGGTCAATTTTAACAGCCCCATGTTTGGTTTCAATTCCCATCATCTTAGGCAGCCAAGTCTGGAAAAATTCAACAGGTCTGCGACCCTCCACGCCTTCTTTCAAGCCTATGATACGAATATTGTCTCGCCGGCTGCGATTTTCGGCGTCCTCTGCTCTCTCTGAGAGGGACTGTACAGTTTTTTCCGGTGCCGCTATCTTGTTGTGAAGTTCCACCACTTTGTCTTCAGTCTGGGAAACACGACTCTCCGCTTCCGTGATACGTTTCGTGTTATCCTCTAAACAGGTTGTAATTGAGTCTAAAGTCGACTCAAGACGAGCGAATTTCTCGTCCAGGAAGGCACTTAAATTATCAGTAACAGCCTGTGCTAGGCTGGACTGTTCGGTTGAGGAACCGCCATCTTTGTTACCTTGATTAGCAGCCGATTGGCTTTTTGTTGTCGTGCGGCCCCGTCTAGTTTCTTGTTGGGAGGCTGCGGGACCAGTTCCTGACATGCTTAGGGGTTAAATGCTGCGAATTAAATTGAAACAGCCAAGCAGTTCAATGTGAAAAATATGAAAATAGCGCGATGGTCGCGGGAGCTCAGTGAAACCGTGCCACTTAGGTCGAGAGCATCAAGTGACTCCCGAAAGCCACGTTTCTAGCTTTTGTAAAACTGCATTTTTCCATCTCAAAGGTATATCTAAATTACGACCTATGCTCTCAATGTCAAATGCAGAAACGTTAATTCATGCGTCCATTACCTCAAGGTTAGATTATTGTAATGCTTTATTGGGTGGTTGTTCTGCACGCTTAATAAACAAACTCCAGCTGGTCCAAAATGCAGCAGCTAGAGTTCTTACTAGAACCAGGAAATATGACCACATTAGCCCG
Source organism: Sinocyclocheilus anshuiensis (assembly GCF_001515605.1). Taxonomy (NCBI): domain Eukaryota; kingdom Metazoa; phylum Chordata; class Actinopteri; order Cypriniformes; family Cyprinidae; genus Sinocyclocheilus; species Sinocyclocheilus anshuiensis. The sequence goes on from NW_015546087.1 coordinate 28,654, forward strand.
GTTCTGTCAACACTGCACTGGCTCCCTATTAAACATCGTATAGATTTTAAAATCTTGTTA
>NW_015546087.1:31633-33665 GCF_001515605.1 Sinocyclocheilus anshuiensis
AAATCCAGCATTTTCAAAAAAAAAAAAAAAAAACCTGGCGCCTAAAGGGTTAAAAGCTTGCTTATTACTTGTAAAGCCCTGAGTGGTTTAGCACCTCCGTATTTGAACAAGCTTTTATTGCATTATAATCCTCCACGTCCTCTGTGTTCTCAAAACTCTGGCAATTTGATAATGCCTAGAATATCAAAATCAACTGCGGGCGGCAGACCCTTTTCTATTTAGCGCCACAACTCTGGAATAACCTACCTAACATTGTACGGGAGGCAGACACACTCTGTCAGTTTAAATCTAGATTAAAGACCCATCTCTTTATCTGGCTTACACATAACACACCAACACATTTCTAATATTCAAATCCGTTAAAGGATTTTTAGGCTTCATTAATTAGGACAACCGGAACCGGGAACACTTCCCATAACACCCGATGTACTTGCTACATCGTTAGAAGAATGGCATTTTTAACTTTAAACCGCATAAACACATTTCATTACACCAAATACAAACACCAAAAAAAATTTTTAGCAGCATCATATGACCCCTTTAATTGTACACTCGAAAAATGTAAGTATTACTACTCAGAAGTTAAGATTACCCCAGAATGCATTGCTAGCCCACCCCAACACTTATGAACAATAATAATGATAAATGCTGACCAATAATTAGCAAAATGTCATTTGTTTTGTCATATGCCATAGCTATGCATGACTACACACTAGACAAATACAATGTGAATACATCTAAATTTTCAGTTGAGTAATGAATTAATGCACAAGTTAATGAAACAATTATATTGTATTTACTGAAAACAGGAAACATGAATAAATTAGTAAAAATAAATAAAAGTAACCATGAAAATAAATAAATACAAGTCATCGACACATGAAACGAAGCTTTATTCAAACATTGTTCAAACAATCATGTATTTACAGACGGTGAGCCCATATCTACTGCATCTCAACACAGCTGTGCCAATTCTGCAGCTTTATTCTGATGAAGCAGCTGACCACTGTGTCCACCTTCACCTGTCTCTGCCATCCATCACGACCCTCACTGCTGCAGTCAGACTGAATCTGATCATGGATGAGAAAGGGGCATCGAGGCTATTGTCTTGAGTACACAGAGGGGATGAGGAAGACCATGATGATGCTCCTGATCCACACATCTCAACACAGCTGAGACAGTTCTGCAGTTTTATTCTGACGAAGCAGCTGACCACCTTCAGCTATCTCTGCCATCCATCACGACCCTCACTGCTGCAGTCAGACTGAATCTGATCATGGATGAGAAAGGGACATCGAGGCTATCATTGTCTGAGTGCACAGAGAGGATGAGGAAGACTATGATGATGCTCCTGATCCACACAACCCTGAATAAAAGCAGGAGAACGTGTGGGACAATCTGACTGCTGTCACTCTGTCTGCTCCAAACATTTGTGTGCTGCTCTCCATGAGCACCACTATCTGTAAAACATTTAAACAGAGTAAAACATTTTACAATTAATGTTGTCAGCATTTAATTTCATATGTTTACAATTACATGCTAATTTTTGTCATAGCTTCATTACTTTTGCAGTGTAGTGGGCTAAAGCACTGCACTGGTCAGCAGAAGGTTACTGGTTCGATCTCCGCAGTCGTCACAACCAGTGTGTCCTTCAGCAAGGCTCTTTACTCCAGGTGGCTGCAGGGGGATTGGGGTCCCTGTAATAAGAGCACTGTAAGTCACTTCGGATAAAAGTGTCTGACAAATCAATAAATGTAAATGTGATTTTTGTAAATCCTTTTTTGTGTCTTGGGCACAAACGCTCAATAAAGCTACTTATTTCTTAAAGTTTATTTCTTCAAGGTACTACTATAATATAAATGCATGCATCTATTTCATACAGTTTCTATTTGGGGGGTTTAAAGGGTTAGTTCATCCAAACATAAATTCAATCATTATTTACTCGCCTCACTGTTCAATCATTGTTTTGTTTTGTTTTTCTGAACACAAAAGTTGATTTTAGTTAAGTTTGTCCTGCTGGTTTCTGTTCATA
>NW_015546087.1:34031-34351 GCF_001515605.1 Sinocyclocheilus anshuiensis
GACGATAAAGAATTAACTTGACGGAGCTCAAACTCAAAACACACGGCAGCAACAAACAGGAAGTGACGTATGAGAGTCACGCTCTCCATGGGACATCTAGCCATTGAGTGACGACAGTCTGCTATGTATCTAATCGCCACGGTAAGTAGGGAGGGGACCAGAGCATATTACAGTGTCTGACATCATGCTTGCAAGTTCACACACCTCTTTAATGTTATTTTTAGTGATCTCCGACTGGCGAAGTCAAACATCATTAGCGCCGGCGTGAATAACAATCTTACTGTATTTACGTTTAGCATTAGCCAGCACTTTTAAATTTG
>NW_015546087.1:34704-35519 GCF_001515605.1 Sinocyclocheilus anshuiensis
AAGTTTATGTCTATGGCGATTCACGCAGGTATGTGTTACTCCGCAGCGGTGACGACCTGACCAGGCTACAATAGTCCAAATATAAGTAATTATTATAAGTGTACCGTAGTGATTCGGAATAAGACAAAAACACGGTTTGGAAGATTAATTCATGATGTACTCGCTCATTATATACATTTTTTGCAGATTTTGAACAGAAAAAGTTACATAGTGCTGCTTTAACCAGTTGGGCAAGAAGTAACAGCTGTTCTTGCGTTCAGTTTTTTTTTGTTTTGATGTTTTTATGTCTTACTATCAGCCATGATTATTCTACTCTGCTAATTAAAAGGCTGTTTATATGCATATTGCCAAAATGTTATTAGTCGCTTAGTCGCAGAAAAAAAAATTCCTCATGAAGTGGCGAAAGCACGCAGTCCGTGACGGACAAATCGTTAATGGCTGGTCTATGTGGTAATATAGTACATCGGGCAGAACATTCATATGCTCACCTAACATTCATTGACCTCAAATATGGCTTATCATCTGAAATATGTATGTAGAAGCAACTTTACATGGCAGCTCAATCTAATGTTAGCCTAGACAAAAGTGCGCTGTTCACGTGTTTGTGCAGAGTGTGGAAGCTGAACAGTAGCACGTTTGGGCTATGCATGACAGATGGAGGCGCCGGTGCGATCATTTGCTCTTAAAATACTTCATCATTTTTTGGTCATATAGATAAGAGTAATGCATCTTTTGTATATGTAAGGCAAGGCAAGGCAAGGCAAGTTTATTTGTATAGCACATTTCATACACAATGGTAATTCAAAGTGCTTTAC
>NW_015546087.1:39377-46229 GCF_001515605.1 Sinocyclocheilus anshuiensis
GACGATAAAGAATTAACTTGACGGAGCTCAAACTCAAAACACACGGCAGCAACAAACAGGAAGTGACGTATGAGAGTCACGCTCTCCATGGGACATCTAGCCATTGAGTGACGACAGTCTGCTATGTATCTAATCGCCACGGTAAGTAGGGAGGGGACCAGAGCATATTACAGTGTCTGACATCATGCTTGCAAGTTTACAAACCTTTTTAATGTTATTGTTAGTGATCTCCGACTGGCGAAGTCAAACATCATTAGCGCCAGCGTGAATAACAATCTTGTATATTATATATTAGTATATTATAATATTATTATATCCTTAATATATAGCTGTTCTCGCGTCCAGTTTGGTTTTCTTTTATGTTTGCATGTCTTACTATCAGCCATGTTTATTCTACTTTGTTAATTAAAAGGCTGTTTATATGCATATTAGGGCTGCCCCCTAATAGTCGACTAACCGTTAGTCGATGAGAAGAGGTTTGGTTGACCAAAATTTTATTAGTTGCAGAAAAAAAATTCCACACGAAGTGGTGAAATAACAGGCAATTAAAGGCTCATTATTATGATTTATATGGTTTATTAATAAAAGTGCGACTAATAGTCGACTAATGCTTAAAAATTAACGACTACTAGTCGACCAGAAAAATCGTTAGTCGAGGGCAGCCCTAATGCATATTGACTAATTGTTTACGAGAAGCATAAGAGGCTGACAATTAGCTGAATTCTTTACTTCTGTCTATTCCTTAGTAAAAGTTTGTCTCAGCAGCTTTGTGAATAGGTTTTATGAGAAAACGCTTAGCTAAAAACTTTTACTGCTATTTAGGAGAACTCAGTGGTAAGCTAAAATGTTTTGTGAATACGGGCCCAGGACAACTAGATGAGCCCCAGAGACAGATCCCCTGTAAAGACCTTGTCTCCTAGACAGCCATTGGGACAAGACCACAGGAACCAGATGAGTCCTCTGCACAATGTGACTTTGCTGCAGCCTGGAATTTAACTGCTGGTTTCGTCTGGTCAGGGGAGAACTGTTCCCCCGACTGAGCCTGGTTTCTCCCAAGTTTTTTTCTCCATTCTGTCACCGATGGAGTTTTGGTTCCTTGCCGCTGTCGCCTCTGGCTTGCTTAGTATCTGTGCAATCAAGTCGACGATATCGCTGAAAAAAAACTATTTAAACTGAACTGAGCTGGATGATGACATCACTGAATTCAGTGATGAACTGCCTTTAACTGAAAATTGAGTGTTTTCTATTGTCATTTTGCATTATTGACACACTATTTTCCTATTTAATACTGTAAAGTTGCTTTGACACAATCTGTATTGTTAAAAGCACTATATAAATAAAGGTGACTTGACTTGACTCAGACAGCTGAGGAGAGGAAATACATTTTTGATATGTTGTTAGCGGTTTGTGCCACCAATAAACAAATTATAATGGGATGGATGGGGGGGGGTATATAGTACTATCCCCTACTATAAAGGGGATAGTAGTCTGCAGGTGTTGGAAGGGATTCTGGCAAAGGCATGATTTGGTTGATGGAGGGCAGAGGGTTAATCCTAGAGCATGTATGACAACGTGAATGAACTCTAGAGGGGTGGAGAAAAGGTTAGATTATGTATTTTTCTCAAGGAATATTGTTTTGGAGAGGGGAGGAGTGAGGCCTGTTTTCTTTTGTGTTCATGAAATGGTCTGGTTTGGAGGATGAATATAGAGGTATTGAATGAGAAAGAATTTTGTGAAGAGTATGCAGCATATTTTGGGGGGTTGGAGAAGCTAAACGTTATGTATAATGATGTAGTGGGCTGGAGGGAAATGGTTAAGGAACTCTCAAAGGCATGGATAATTAGATACTTTAAAAGAAGAACTGGAAAGTTTTGGAGACAAGCAAGAGATTTACAGAGGGAGTTAGAGTTGAAATTTGAAGAGTACAATGTAGGGGTACATTTGATTGGGTAACCATTAATACACTTAAGAGACAGTTAAGGGGGATTTATGAAGATCAAGCCAAAACATTTATGTTTAAAATAAGACAGGAGACACGGGAGAATGTGGAGGGTTGTATTTCTGCTCTTTTCAGATCTGTTAGGGATCGTAAAGAGAAACAAGTGATAGTTGAATTAAAGGATAAAAAAGGGGGGAGTTTAACTAAAGCTGAAGAGATAAATGGATACGTAAGAGACCATTTCAAAAACGTTTTCGGTGAGAGGGAGGTAGTAGTAGAGAAAAGTGAAACGTTTGTTAATTTTCTGTATAAAGTTGTTCCCGAGGGATTAAGGGTTGGTTTAGTTTCTCCCATTACAATAGGTGAAGTTGAGGGTGTACGACAGAAAATTGGGCGTACGGTCGTTTCAACGCAAAACTTGGAATTTATCAATATGGACGCGAGCAGTGGCTACGATCAAATCTCACGTCAGGTCTGAGCTCGTGTACGCAAGTTTTGACATAGGGTGAAGGTCCATGTACGCTTTACCCTTTTGATAACTGAAATGAATGATGACAAATAGAAAGATTACGTTTTTTTTCGTTTAGTATAACAAATGTAAAAATGAATTTCAATGCGATTTCTTATTTTCATTACATGAATAAAGTAGTTATTTTCAATTAAATAGGCTTATTTATATGATCATTTAATTGTTTGAAATTGCAAAGTGGCCGGGTGCTTTGGTGTAAAAAAAAATTACTTTCAGGACATTTTAGGCAACTTCTGAGATCATTTACGACAATTAAAATGCACGATTAAAAGTAAAACATTTTAACTACAATAATCAATATAATTACAAGCAATGGGTAAGTTTACCTATTTGCAAGGTGATAGGTTATATGCTAATTCTGTCACCTATTTAAACAACATGTTTTGACTGTCATCAAACATCAGCAATGGCAGATCTGGCTCTGTTAGAGGACCTTTATGTGCCCCTAAGACGAGAGAGGGTTTTTCTGGACCACAGGGATCTTTTTATGGAGAGTGATGAGTGGCTTCTAAGTCGCTTTCGTCTCCCAAGGCATCTCCTTGTACAATTGTGCCACGATCTGGAACCTCAGTTAAGGAAAGAAACCCAGCGTTCACATGCCATTCCTGTGCCTGTGATGGTGCTCTCAACTTTGGGGTTTTTGGCCACCGGGACCTTTCAGCGGGAGATAGGTGATAGATCTGGGATTTCACAGCCAACATTTAGCAGAACTATGCCAGCAGTGTTGGCAGCTATTAAGTCACTTTCTCGCCGGTATATACAATTTCCCTATGATGATGGTCAGCAGTCTGTCATTAAGAGAGAATTTTATGAGATTGCTGGGTTTTCTAATGTGGTTGGTGTAATTGACTGATGAACGCATATTCATTCATGGATGGTGCCTTTAGCCGCACATGAGTACAATCGCAAAAATTATCACTCAATAAACGTGCAAATAATTTGTGATGCCAAACTATCCATACTAAACATGGTGGCCTGGGGGGGATGCACGATTCTTTTATTCTTCAAAATAGCAGTGTTGGGACAAAGCTACGGGAGGGCGCACGGGTGAAGGTCCGTGTACGCTTTACCCTTTTGATAACTGAAATGAATGATGACAAATAGAAAGACTACGTTTTTTTTTCGTTTAGTATAACAAATGTAAAAATGAATTTCGATGCGATTTCTTATTTTCATTACATGAATAAAGTAGTTATTTTCTATTAAATAGGCCTATTTATATGATCATTTAATTGTTTGAAATTGTTTGAAATTGCAAACGGGTGCTTTGGTGTAAAAACAAATTACTTTCAGGACATTTTAGGCAACTTCTGAGATAATTTACGACAATTAAAATGCACGATTAAAAGTAAAACATTTTAACTACAATAATCAATATAATTACAAGCAATGGGTAAGTTTACCTATTTGCAAGGTGATAGGTTATATGCTAATTCTGTCACCTATTTAAACAACATGTTTTGACTGTCATCAAACATCAGCAATGGCAGATCTGGCTCTGTTAGAGGACCTTTATGTGCCCCTAAGACGAGAGAGGGTTTTTCTGGACCACAGGGATCTTTTTATGGAGAGTGATGAGTGGCTTCTAAGTCGCTTTCGTCTCCCAAGGCATCTCCTTGTACAATTGTGCCACGATCTGGAACCTCAGTTAAGGAAAGAAACCCAGCGTTCACATGCCATTCCTGTGCCTGTGATGGTGCTCTCAACTTTGGGGTTTTTGGCCACCGGGACCTTTCAGCGGGAGATAGGTGATAGATCTGGGATTTCACAGCCAACATTTAGCAGAACTATGCCAGCAGTGTTGGCAGCTATTAAGTCACTTTCTCGCCGGTATATACAATTTCCCTATGATGATGGTCAGCAGTCTGTCATTAAGAGAGAATTTTATGAGATTGCTGGGTTTTCTAATGTGGTTGGTGTAATTGACTGATGAACGCATATTCATTCATGGATGGTGCCTTTAGCCGCACATGAGTACAATCGCAAAAATTATCACTCAATAAACGTGCAAATAATTTGTGATGCCAAACTATCCATACTAAACATGGTGGCCTGGGGGGGATGCACGATTCTTTTATTCTTCAAAATAGCAGTGTTGGGACTAAGCTACGGGAGGGCGCACTGCAGGGCCAGAGTCATCTCCTTGGTGAGTAACTACTGCTTCAATCATTTTAAAGTATCGCAATGACTTAACTTTTGGGTTTGGTTAAATAGGAGAAAAAGGTTATCCCCTCACGGAATACCTTGTTACCCCACTGGCAAACCCTGCAACAGAACAGGAACGCAGGTTCAACACTGCGCACATACGCACACGAGCCACAGTGGAGCGCTGCTTAAGGGCAGATGGCTCTGTCTTGGATCAGCGGGGGGGGACGCTACTGTACACTCCGCAGAAAGTCTGCGACATCATCCTTGCTTGTGGTGTTTTGCACAACATCGCTCAGAGTAACGGGGTGCCATTTGATGTTCAGATGCTGCAAGAGGAACGTATGCCCAGAGAGCCGTGGCCAGCACAACCTCCTATGAGGGCATTACAAAGACGTCAAGAACTAATTTATCTCTTCTAAAATGCAATTGTTTGACAAATAGCCTATGCATTGTAATGAAAACACATTTTTTTTTATTATTATTATTATTTGTGCGACGTTCGTTTCAGGTTTTCATTTATCTGTTTTAATGTATCGTTTATTGCTAGAACTGAGCGATTGATTTCTGTGATCGCCTGACATATTTCAGTTTGTTTCCCCACGAACCAGAGGTCGTGGTTTTGGAACAGTTTGGAGGGTGGAAGACGCACACTGGTTCACAGCTCGAGGTTGCCTGGCTTTGTGTGGCAGGCTCCAGGCTGGTTTGTGGGGGCTGAGTAGGCCTACCGCTGGTACTTGTCTCTAACAGATCTGAAAGAGAATAAATAAGTGAAACACATGAAACTGTGTGTGCTTGATTTAAGCCACCTGAAATGCAAGATTAGCAGCATTAGCTTTTAAACCTTTCTCCTGGATAGAAACATGTTCATCTGTGTCTCCTCTGCCACTTATTCCCGTGATTGAGGCAGACCCGATGAGCGCGGCCACGCCCTCTTCAATTGGAGTCAGAACAAGGCTAGGGTCTGGCTGGTCTCCTCCAGTCTGCGTGGTGGTGCGTTTTAGGGCCGCAATACGCTTTTTGGTCGCAAGCTTTAGGTCGGACCATTTTTTCTTCACCTAAATGAAGAAAACTGTATCAACAACATTTTACAATTGCACCGCAAAAATGAGCAGTAATTTATCTACATTTGTTTTTACATGAACACATTAATGTACTGTAACTCAACTTAACAGAAGTTCTTTAAGACTGAAGTCAGATTAATTTTGTTTAAATTTAAATGCATTATACAACCAAAGTGTATATTTTAAAAGCAACAACAATACTTTCAGTGTAAAAAATAGGGATACAATAGTTTTTTTTTTAAATACTTGCGGTGATATTTACAAAATATAAATATGCAATAAATGTCCAATAAAAAAAAAATATCCAAACCTCAGCTGGTGTTCGGTTCACTACGCCAACACTATTGACTGCAGCAGTTATTTCTCTCCAAACTGCATTTTTTTCTGCTTCCTTTCACTCCGCTTTTCAAGCTGCCAAACAATACAAGTTGGTTGGATTGAACTTGCGAGGTTAAAGTTTCAATTTCTACATCGGAAAAATTCCTCTTTTTAGCCGGATTACGTTTCTCCATGTCGCTAAATCTAGGGGCGAGGCATCACTACCCTGAATTTATAGGGGCGTGACATGTAAATTACGATCGATTTCAGCCGCTGGATTTATCAAGGTGCGATCATTCGTACGATGAGATTGGCGGCATACAAATGTTTGATGAATCACACGTGAACCTTGTCGTAAGCTGATTTGTGCGCTTGGATCGGCACTCGTTTCTACATTAGATTGATAAATGAGGCCCATTGGGAGGAGTTAAGTGAGACGATGCTGAAAATGTTCAAAGAAAGTTTTAGTTTAGGTTTACTCCCCCAACATTGAGAGAGGGTATCGTCTCTTTGTTATTCAAAAAGGGAGATAAATCTGATCTAAAGAATTGGCACCCTTTGTCCTTACTGGGTACTGAAGTAAAGATATTGTCAAAAGCGATTTCTTTTAGACTCCATCCTAGTATGGCAAGTCTAATTGGGAATGAACAAACATGCGGGGTAAAAGGTAGATCCTTACATCAGAATTTATCATTAATAAGAGATACCTTTCTTTACACACAAGATAAATGACATAAATTACATTTATGTGTTGTGGGATTGGACTTAGAAAAGGCCTTCGATAGTATAGACCAGTGGTTCCCAACCCTGGTCCTGGAGGCACCCCAACACTGCACATTTTGCATGTCTCCTTTCTC
>NW_015546087.1:46269-46944 GCF_001515605.1 Sinocyclocheilus anshuiensis
CTACTAATGAGCTGATGACCTGAATCAGGTGTGTTTGATTAAGGAGACATGCAAAACATGCAGTGTTGGGGTGCCTCCAGGACCAGGGTTGGGAACCACTGGTATAGACCACCTTTTTTTTTTTACACAAAATGTTACAGAGTTTCGGTTTTGGGGAATCAACTCTTAGATGGATAAGTTTATTATATACTGGATGTCAGAGTTGTATATTGGTTAATGGCCATTGATCACCACCTGTTATCGTCCGTTCTGGAGTGAGACAGGGATGTGGTTTATCTCCTTTACTTTTTGTATTAGCTATAGAACCATTAGCTCAAGCTATTAGGCAGAGTTCTGAACTGAAAGGATTACTAATACCAGGGAGCTTAGGTAAGGAAGCAAAATTATCACTTTATATGGACGATATCACCCTGTTACTTACGAATAATCATTCAGTAGAAAAAGCACACCAAATGAAGATTGCCCATATTTTTTAAAGAAAATCTCCTCACTTACATTTACATTACATTTACATTTAATCATTTAGCAGATGCTTTTATCCAAAGCGACTTACAAATGAGAACAATAGAAGCAATCAGACCAACGAGAGAACAACAGTATACAAGTGCCATGACAAGTCTCAGTTAGTCTAGCACAGTACACGTAGCTAGGTTTTTTTTTATTAAATAAGAGAAT
>NW_015546087.1:57320-63770 GCF_001515605.1 Sinocyclocheilus anshuiensis
TTTCTGAGGGTGGACAGGAGGATCTGGTGGTTAACTGTGTCAAAAGCAGCAGACAGATCCAGCAAGATGATTACTGAGGATTTGGAAGCTGCTCTTGCCAGTCTCAGGGCTTCAGTAACCGAGAGCAGGGCAGTCTCAGTTGAGTGGCCACTTTTGAAGCCAGATTGGTTGCTGTCCAGAAGGTTGTTCTGTGCAAGAAACAGAGAGTTGGTTGAACACAACTCGCTCAAGTGTCTTTGCAATGAATGAAAGAAGGGATACCGGTCTGTAGTTTTCTAAAAGTGCTGGATTTAGAGTGGGTTTTTAAGCAGTGGGCTTACCCGAGCCTGCTTAAATGCTGTGGGAAATGTACCAGTGTGAAGAGAGGTGTTGATAATGTGAGTAAGCGAAGGTATGACTGAAGAAGAAATGGCCTGAAGGAGGTGAGTGGGGATAGGATCAAGTGGACAAGTAGTAGGATGATTGGAAAGGATAAATTTGGAAACGTCCGTCTCCGAGAGTGGAGAGAAGGAGGAGAGAGAGTGTGGCAGATAAAGCAGAGGGAATTTTAGTGATAGGTGGAGACTTCAATTGTGTCTTAAACCCATACATGGACAGGTTGCCAATAGAAAAGAGACCCCAATCACGTAAAACAAATACAGCTTTGGGGATGATGAATGAACTGGGGTTGATTGATATTTAGAGATATCTCCACCCAAAAGAAAAAAACTTTACATTTATGTCTCTGTCACGATGCACACACACGAGGAACGAGGAGACGCTGGAGAATACGTTTAACAGGACTTTATTACCACCAAGGAACCAAGGGAGACGAACACAGGAAGACGTTCACACGAAGACGTTCACAGGAAGACGTACAACAGCGGACAGAGAACTTGGGACTGGGAACACATTTTATACACACACACAGGAGGAGGGGATGACGAGACACACCTGGGAGCAATAAACCATCATGGGGAACACCTGGGACAAATTAAACATGGGAAAGGAATGCCTGGGGAGCAAGACACAGACAAAACATGGAACAGAGTCTGACAGTCACAAACACACGAAAGCTATTCTAGACTGGATTTTTTCTGCATTTCAAAAACAGAATTGCGTAGAGTAGTGGAGTGCAATATAGAGCCCATTACTTTGTTTATGTTGCCCCAGATTGAGATTTAAAACAACAGGGCCATGATCTGACAGTTCAAATACTGGAGACTAAATGTCTCAAAATTGAATGACGTAACACACAAAAAGGAAATACAGAGGGAATGGGAAGATTATATAAAAATAAATGATAATGGATATGTCTCTCCTGTGGGATGCCGCCAAAGCAGTAAGAGGAAAGATTATTGCACTTACATCCAGAAGAAAAAAGAAAAGGAACTTAAACAATTGGAAATTGAGAAATAAATCAAAAGGTTAGAATACGAACATAAAAACACTGGAAATAAAAATTCTCTAGATCTATTGAAGCAAAATAGGCAGAAGGTGCTCGAAGATATACAATCAGATAATATTATGAATTTGGTAATAGGGCGAGCCAGCTGCTTGCTTTCCAACTATGTAAGGCCCAGTCTAGTAGAGCTGTCCCGAAAATTAGACATCCATGTACGGGTATTATGACATCACAACCTAAAGAAATTTCAGATGCATTTAAAGATTATTATTTTAAGATATATAGAATATAGAACAGTCAAATAAGGAAGAAAAAAAATTCTGGATTCTGTTAAACTGAATAGACTGACTGAAAGGTGAGGTGTCTGAAGTAATGGTTAGTCCCATTACAGAGGAGGAAATTAAGAAAAATATTGGTAAACTCAAGAATAGTAAGTCGCCGGGAGTAGATGGCTTCCCTGGAGAATTTTATAAAGCTTTCATAAATGAATTAACCCCAATTCTGTGTCGAATGTATAATTACACATTAGAGAAAATAGATACTCCAAAGTCAAGGGCTGAAGCAGTAATAACAGTTATCCATAAAGCTGGGAAAGACCCCACTCAGTGTACAGGCCCAAAAGCCTTCTCTGCCAGGATCTAAAAATTTTAACTTAAATTTTAGCAAAGAGGATTCGGACACATATTAGAAAATTAGTGAAGCCTGACCAGACAGGATTTGTTAGTGGACGCCATGGTACTGACAATGTTAGGAGGGCTCTAAACATACAGATGATTGCAGGAAAGGTTCCCTCAATGTTACTTAGTTTAGATGCGGAAAAGGCATTTGATAGATTGGATTGGACATATTTAAAACAAACACTGGCATATATGGGGTTTCATGACACATTTACAAGAAGGATGCAAATATTCTATCATAACCCTAAATCAAGAGTTAGAGTGAACGGTCACTGTTCAGAGTTCTTTGATTCTTTGGGGGGGGGGGACGAGACAAGGATATGCTATGTCTCCTGTTTTGTTCGCTCTAAGCATTGAACCATTGGCTGAGAGGAATAGCTGATGAGGGTGGTAATTGTCGAAAGATTGCTCTATATGCAGACAGCATATTATTATTTATTGAAAATCCAATTTCTTCAATACCAGCTGTTGAAGATTGTCTAGAAGTATATGATTCCATCTCTGGATATAAAATCAATTTAACTAAATCAGAAGCACTTATGATTACTGGAGTCTGGCCGGCAGAACTAAATGATAGAGCATCTTTTAGATGGTCTAATCAGGGATTCAAATATTTAGGAGTTGCCATTACACCTAAAATTTCACAGTTGTATCAGGCAGATTATGACAAGTTAATTCACACAATTAAAAAATGATTTTCTACGGTGGGAGGTGGTACCACTTTCACTGTTTGGTAGGATTGAGACAGTGAGACTGAATATTTTACCTAGACTGCTTTTCTTATTTCAGTCCCTCCCCGTATGGATTCCGGCATCTACATTTAATGTGCTAGATAAACTCATATCCAAGTTCATTTGGCAGAACAAATGACCCAAAATAAAACTAAAGATGTTACGAAAAAATATAAAGGTGGTTTGCGTCTCCCTAATTTAAGATATTATTACTGGGCCGTTCAGCTCACAGCAATAGTGGATTGGATTAACAATGATGTTGAAAAAGGATGGGTTAACATGGAACAGGGCTCTGTACCAAATGCCCCTTTGTCAGCATTAGCCTTTATGACACCCCAGTCTCAGAAAAATATGAAAATAAAAAAAATTTGGGTTAAGCAAACTCTGAGTTTGGACAACAGTTAAAAAAAACTGAGAGGAGTGGCAACCTTATCAAGAGCTATGGCCATAGCAGATAACCCTGAGTTTCTACCTTCTAGGCGGGATGCTACTTTTAAAAGATGGTCTGATAAGGGTCTTATAATAATTGATCAGTTATTTAACGGAAGTACATTGCACTCATTCTCTGATCTTAAAGAAAAATGTGTTATCATCAAGTGATTTCTTTCGATACTTACAAATAAGATATTATATTACAAATCATAAGGAAAGGGAAATATTTAAAGAAGCCCCAACTAATGTGGAATAGTACTTCATTGATATAAAGAAACAACACCCATTATACAAAAGACACGTGTCGCACATATACAGCAGAGTAATGCTTGATTCAACAGATAATACACTTAACACAAAGACAAAGTGGGAGTCTGAACTTAACAAAATTATTGAGGATGAGACTTGGGAAACCGTATTTATAGAATGTCATAAGGGCATCAATAGTCATATTTGGACAGAAATATTTTTAGAACACCATTGGTGATATCAAAATCAGAAGCAGAGAAATGTTGGAGGGGGTGTGGGAAGGTAGGAGATCACACACACATATTTTGGAAATGTCTGAAAATATCTACATTTTGGCGAGGGGTAAATGTTGAGATTATGAAAATTCTGCATATAGACTTGCCTTTTACTCCCGTTTTTCTTGCTTGAAGGGATACCCCAGGATTTATGTAGTAAAAACCAGAGATATATACTGCATATACTCTTATTAAAGGGGTCATATGATGTTGTTAAAAAGAACATTATTTTGTGTATTTGGTGTAATGAAATGTGTTTATTATTATTATTTTCCCCATACTGTACATTATTGTTTCTTACCCCAGGATTTATGTAGTAAAAACCAGAGATATATATTGCATATACTCTTATTAAGTGCAAGAAAAACCATAACAATTAATTGGATGAAGCCACACCCTCCAAAAATGGCCCAGTGGATAGAAAAACTTGAATCTATTAATAGAATGGAATACATGACTGCCCAACTCCAACTGAAACTGGACATTTTTAGACAAAGGTGAACACCTGTTATTATGTATCTGGACACATTGAAAATGAACTGATCAGTAAGGAACCTTGATTTATTCCCTGTTGTATTATTTGACAATGTTGTACGTGTCTTCTTTCTGTGCTTCTTACTTGTTTGTATTATTATTTCTCTTTTTCTTTGAGTCACTGCTGTTGTCAAGGAATGTTTAGTTTGTTGTTTGTAATTTGCTTTAATGTATAAAAGTTAAAAAAGAAAAAGCATTACAGTTACGTGAGTGTTTTACATTGGGTTCTATCCAATTTAAGTATAAAATCTCACTTTTACTTGTATTAATTGTCATACCAGTAGCCAAATTAAATTTTGGTCTGAAAACCCAAGACAAAGTCATTAAAAAATTAGGGATGGTGTGGTGTAGAGATATGGAAGAAAGGAACTGGAATCCCAGATTACAGCAAATAGAGTGGAAAATAAAACAGTGGGAGGAAAGAACTCTCAGTTTTAGGGGTAAAGTGTTAATAATTAACGCAGAGATTATAGAACTGATGAAGGCACGGTTTGATCTTCGGCTGAGCAATCAGCAGAAAGGGGCGTTTAATTCCCGCCCACATGTAGAAATTGAATATTCAAGCTGTTTATTCATTTTTCCACCCATGAACGAAAAACGTCCTACATTTTTACAAAGGTTTTGATGTACTGTAAGTTTTAGGAATGTTAACCTGTTAAATTAGTTTTAGAAAAGGTTTGAAAATGTGAAAACCCTGTTTTCCATGTTTAAAGTGGAAAAATTGACTAACAACACACAAAGTGGTGATTGTTAGAATGTTTAATGGAACTGTAAATGGAGAATACATTTGTCTATTGTTGGGCAGATATTGCACTGTGAAGGGCCAGGCTATGATGAGGATGGGATCTGGAATTGCTCTTGGAGGGTGCCTATCAAACAATGGGAAGACCCCCAAGGCTTCCAAGGCCTAAGACATTTGCCATCTATGATAGTTCTTGGAGAAAATAGAGGCTATATTCACTATCAAGGAATGCCCAAGCTCTGTCGCAAGTGTGGAGAGCTCGGGAACCTTGTGGAAGCTTGTCAAAACATGTTTTGTCGAAAATGCAGAGAAAGTGGGCATACTTTAATAAAGCAAATCTCTCCCATGAACTGCCAAAATACAGACAGTATGTTACATGTCCCACCAGAGACAGTAATATATTGGATCACTGTTACACCACAATAAAGAATGCATATCACTCTGTCCCACGGGCAGCTTTAGGGTTCTCTGATCACTGTTTGTTCATCTTATACCGACCTACAGGCAGAAATTGAAATCAGCTAAACCTGTATTAAGGACTGTAAAGAGGTAGACTAATGTAACAGAGTGGGTTTTACAAGCCTGTTTCGACCTCACTGATTGGAGTGTTTTTGAAGCTGCTGCAAATTATCTGGACGAGCTCGCAGAGACTGTAACATCATATATCAGTTTCTATGAAGATATGTGCATTCCTACCAGGACTCATTTAACTTACAAAAACGCCAAACCATGGTTCACTGCAAAACTCAAGACAGCTCCGTCAGGCCAAAGAAGATGCTTACAGGAAGGGGGACAATGTCTTGTATAAACAGGCCAAATACACACTGGAAAAGGAGATCAGAGTGGCAAAGAGGAATTATTCTGAAAAACTATGGACTCAGCTCTCTTCCAGTGACTCGGCATCAGTGTGGAAAGGTCTGAAAGACATCACCAACTACAAGACACCATCCCCCAGCACTGTGGAGAATCAACAACTGGCAAATGATCTGAATGAGTTTTATTGCAGGTTTGAAAAAAAAAACACCCACACCCGCTCTGAACACCTCTCCACACAACCATTCACACCATTAACACCTCCAGCAACCCCCCCTCCCCCACACCCGCACTTCAGATCAGCGAAGATGATGTGCGCCAGGTCTTCAGAAAGAACAAGAGAAGAAAGGCACCAGGCCCAGATGGTGTGTGTTACGTCCTCCGGACATAAGTGTTTTTTTATTGTTTATTCTGATTGTTCAATGTGCAGAGATGTTCTATGCATTGTGCCGCTTCCTGTCTCTCTCTCTCTTTTTCCCTTTTCCTCTGCGCAGTGTTGATTGGACACAGCTGCAGCTGATTACATGGATGAGTGAGAGTGGTTAAAAGCTGAGAAGGAAGAGGAGAAGAGGGGAGCACTGAGCCCGAGCGAGCATTGTACGCATTGGGCGTG
>NW_015546087.1:64596-66169 GCF_001515605.1 Sinocyclocheilus anshuiensis
AAAGAGAGAGAGAGCGTGCGTGTGGAGAGCAGCGCGTTGAGCTCTGCGGGTGTTGGTCGTTGCCGTTAATGCCCACCGTCTCCTGCCCCAGACATTCAATGCACCTGTGGTCTTGTGATAGCTGATGGGTTGCTGCCATTCTGAGTGAGAGTCTTTTGTTCCGGTGTTATTAATTTGTGTTTGTTTCGGGAGGAGGTTGCCATTTACTTTATGATCCCTTGGTATCTCCTGTTTATTGACAGCTAGGGAGTAAGGGGAGAGTATTGTATTTTGTTTGGGTTTTGATTTGTTAGGTAAGTTACTGTCTAATTAATGTTTTAGTTAGTTTTTCTTTTGTTTGTTATTTTGGCTTTGATCCCTCCTGAAGATCCACGCTTCCCGTTATATGATACTTTGTGAATTAAAAGCTTATTATTTGATATACTCCCGCTCCATTGTGTTTCTGTGTGTGAGCTGGGACAGGAGAGGGGCGGGTATTGTTGCTTAATTGTCTTCATTTTAAATTACCTGTTCGGTATCCCCAACCCTAGACTGGGGAGAACGTAACAGCGTGACACAAGCATGTCTGAAAACCTGTGCTGACCAGCTGGCCCCCATCTTCACACAGATCTTCAACAGATCACTGGAGCTGTGCGACGTCCCTTCAGGCTTCAAACGCTCCACCATCATCCCCATTCAATTCAATTCAATTCAAGTTTATTTGTATAGCGCTTTTCACGATACAAATCGTTGCAAAGCAACTTTACAGCAAATTAAGTTTATACAATATTTAGTGGTAGCTTATCAGTGGTGAATGTACATATGGCAGAAATGTACGGAAAAATCAATTAAAGACGTAATCAAACAGACGATGAACACTATTAACAGCAATTATTATATGATGCAATCAAACTTATACCAAAATGTGGTAGTTCTGTATGTTGTTTCAGGGTTGGCATCATCTAGCAGAAACAGAGAAACAAATAGAGACATAATTAGCAAACAATCAACATTTATTTGTTTAACCCAAGCTAAAGAATAATAATGTGCATTTGGTCCAATATAACTGCAGTACAAGATTATGAGATGCATTATTTGAATGCTTGGCCAAAGAGATGTGTCTTTAATCTAGATTTAAACAGAGAGAGTGTGTCTGAACCCCGAATGTTATCAGGAAGACGTTAACAATTTGTATTCCTTTTCACACAAACTAAAGACCTATGACTTACGGTCTTTGCTATCCTAGGTACTACCAAAAGTCCAGAGTTTTGCGACCTTAGGGAGCGTGATGGATTGTAGTGAGGTAGAAGACTAGATAGGCACGCAGGAGCTAAACCATTTAGGGCCTTATAGGTGAGTAATAATATTTTGTAACTGATACGGAACTTAGGTAGCCAGTGCAGAGACTTTAAAATTTGGGTAATATGATCATATTTTCTTGACCTAGCAAGGACTTTAGCCGCTGCATTTTGGACTACCTGTAGCTTGTTTATTGAAGATGCAGGACAACCACCTAACAGTGCATTACAATAGTCCAGTCTAGAGGTCATGAATGCATGAACTAGCTTTTCTGCATCAGAAACAGGTAACATGT
>NW_015546087.1:66319-78024 GCF_001515605.1 Sinocyclocheilus anshuiensis
TGGTTTTGAGACTTTAGTCTTTGCAACTTCAGGGATCTTATCTATTCACGAACAGCTTGTAACACTCCAAAGAGAAAGGAAAACTTGAAATCGCATCATATGACCCCTTTAAATCGTCCTCCTCCCATTTTCACCTTAAAATTATGCCTCCCCCGACGAGCCGCCACTGCCAATTATTAACAAAGAGCAGTTTCTGTTCTTTACACCATGACAATAACCATTCATTTAAAGCAAAAAGTCTACTGAAACTTTCATAACCGCTTCGGGGCTCTCGTCGCCCTTCAGGATCGTAGGTATCTGCACAGAAACATCGAGAACACGAGCACCAGGGAAACAGTGAGTGTGCACATTACCTTCAGCTATCGTAGCATGGACGTGCCGGACGATGGAGTCTCCGATGATCACAGCGTCGCGTTCCATCTCGCGGAGGGGAGCGAAGCGGTTCCGGGTGGAGATCTCGAAGACCGGAGGCGGTGGATGGGGAGAGGTCGTCGACCGGGGCCTGGCTCGCGTATTCCGCTACGGGTGCACCCAAGGTCCGTGGTGTCCGTGCTTCTCCACGGCCTCCAGCTCGAGCTGCATTCGGTGTCCTCACCTGCACTCAAAGGTAGACACACATCCGCCATTAAAGCAAGGACGATGGAGTCTCCGATGATCACAGCGTCGCGTTCCGTCTCGCGGAGGGGAGCGAAGCGGTTCCGGGTGGAGATCTCGAAGACCGGAGGCGGTGGATGGGGAGAGGTCGTCGACCGGGGCCTGGCTCGCGTATTCCGCTACGGGTGCACCCAAGGTCCGTGGTGTCCGTGCTTCTCCACGGCCTCCAGCTCGAGCTGCATTCGGTGTCCTCACCTGCACTCAAAGGTAGACATACATCCGCCATTAAAGCAAGTAACAGTGAGTAAAACAATGGTAATGTGTCTGAATAGAGTATTAGCAATGTAAGCAAGATTAGCAGCAACCACTCTGGTGATGCTAACGGGCTATATGCTAATAGCGGACTCGGGAAATCAAAATAGAACTAGTGATAACAAGGCGCTCTGTTTTTGTTGTAGAATATGATAGAGGATATATTCACACGTTATAGAAACGAAAATTATGGTGTATAAAATTGATTTTAAGATAAAAAATAGACGATAAAGAATTAACTTGATGGAGCTCAAACTCAAAACACATGGCAGCAACAAACTGAAGTTATATACAGTATCATTTGAAACTGTTAAGTGTCTACTTTTATTTGTGTACACTCACAATAACAACAAAACTTTGTGCTTTTGTAAGATAAAGAAAACAAACAGGGTGCGCTCTCTGTCTTCTCGAATATCCATCTGAAATGCTTCACTAAAATGAAATGAAACTCAGCGAATACTCGGCACACAGACATGAGAGACATATAGAAAGCTTGAAATGTCTACTTTTAAATGAACAACACAAATATTATGTGATAAAGTAATCCATATGAAACGAACGCGATGTTCAGTCTTTCCTGTCTAAACTCATTATCTCTAATGAGATCCCGCCCACTCGCAGCTCGTGCCCTTCATATGATAATATCCATATCCACGTGAGACGCGCGCACATGTAAACACCCAACGTAAACAAAGCGTGAGGATGGTCAAGTTCATCGCGGCAACTGTTCGTTTCTGTAAGAAGACGCGCTGTGAGGAATAAGCCAGAATACCTCTTTAGAAAAAGAACCAGATGCGACGTGCTGCTTCATCCAGCAGAGGAGATCAATCTGATGAGTAAGTAATGTTTCTTTTTTGCATTAGTTTACGTGTTATTGTGACATAAGTGAACACATTTACTATAATTCCTGACTAAAATGTTTGAAATCGAATGCTAAGTCTAAATGTTTAGACCATGTTTATTATTAATACTCGGTCCACAAATAGATTTTTATAACGTGTTAATCAATAATAATTAATTTCTCAGATATAAAATGTCCTTTTTTTACGATAGTACAAAGCATGCGTGTGAGTCGGACTACAAATGATGCTCCTGATTTGTTTGTTTTTTAGTGATAAGATACCTGCACCACAGATGAATCCTGCTGACTTTCACTTGAGTCTCTTCAAACTGTTTTCCTCTGAGAGCGCTGTACCAACATCAAGGCCCGTATTCATGAAAAATCTTAGTGCTAAAGTAGCAAAATTCTAATAAATACGGGCCCAGATGTTCAACTACACTGATATTCTATGGTAAAACAAGCTCCTTGACTGCTGATGATGTTTTTTTTTCTTGAATCCATGGAAAGAAGCAGCAAACACTTAAATATCGCATGGTTTACTTGTTGAACAGAATCTGTTTTCAGGAATGACTCAAAGTCTGTTCACATCTCTGTGGTTAGATCAGCGTGCTCAATGTGTCTTTGACCTTCATTATGTATGTTTTGATTATACTGTACTGTAAATAAAATACAAATAATTAAAAATATACATTTTTTACCTGCCTCACATTCACTTGACTCACTGATGGGCCATTATGGGAGGGCCCTTTGTCTCTCAGGTGTGAATCACTAAATGTTCATGGCCATTGTCACTCCCTTGCATAAGGGATAGCTGGTCTATCACAAAACATGTCTTACAAAATTTAAATCAATACATTATTTTCTGTGAATGAGTAAACAAGATGATTTTCACATTATTTTGATGTAAATATTATAGCCTACAAGACTGATTACTCAAAAGTCTTATTGAGAACTATTCAGTATGGGTTTTATGGCCTTATTCCAGCTAAATTTTTTCCCCAAAACTTACTAACCACGCATAATATTTTTTTTTTTCTAAAAAGTGCAAACATGTACATCCATCTTGCTCACATATTATTGTAGCGCAGTTTGTGCTGAATACAAACAAAAAAAAACATATTGGCCAATAGTATGTTATATAAGTAGCTGAAATAAGCACCTCAGACCCCAGAGGGTTAAAGCATCAACATTCACAGAACACTTATTTTTAACTAAAGCAAGCGGCTGCTACGTGCATGGTTTGGCATGGCAGAATGCACTCATTACACTCATTCGGTCTTAAAGTAACAGCAGTCTAATCAAATACCTGTCTGTCTTATTAATGTTAATCAAACAACAAAAGATGTTAAATAAATGTATACATGTTAAACTTACTGTATTAGCAAAACAAGTTTATTTAATTTGTATGTATTGTATTTGTGGTTTATGGTTTGTGACTTATGGTTTGTAATTTGCTTCTTTATTTTTATATAAAAAAATAACTATGTACGTGTGTGTGTTTCTCATATCGTGGTCATATATCCCCCCCAGCCCCACGTCCTGTATTGAGCCATGAGAAATCTGGTCACCCTGTGAAAGCAGCAAATTCAATATTCCTCTCAAAAGTTGTGCAGCTCGGGATACTGAAGAATCTCGAGCCAGGAAACCTTCAAGAGGCGATCGCAACTCTACCTCGTGACCAGACACTTGGGGCCTCATTTATAAAATGTTGCGCAGAAACCATCCTAAATTTGATCTTACGATCATCTCTCAAATATGCGTACGTGTGATTCATAAAATGAACGTGCATACAGAAAACGCATGTATGCGTCTTTCAGATGTGAAATCTATGAATCGCAAATGATCTTGAACTTGCGTGCAAATGAATGGTTTCAGCTCTCTGCTTGTAAACGAATTAAAATCATGTTATTTCTTCTTGCACTTGGTTTTCCCCAGTAAGACTGAGGTCAGGAGAACAAGTGCTTGACACCTCAGGAACCACAGAGGAAACCTCTTGCAGCTCATTTGGCGAAAATGTACTTAGCTTTATGTGCAGAAAAGAGACCTCATTTGGTGATTCTAGGGGCCACATGCTGTCCAGATCTTCTGAGCTAAAACTATCTGGCCGATGTGCTACTCTACTGTTTCTCTCACCTGTTTCAAATAAGGGAGACCCCACAGATCTTTTCTGCACTTAAACATTTGGAAGCGAGCAGTCCATTTCGCTCCCACTGGATGGCACACTCACCTCCGAGACGGTATTGAGGGAGTAATATGTTTCGTCTTCATTTCCCATTTCAGTCTCTCCCTTTCCTTGCAGTGGAGTGGGTTCCTCCCCCTGTTCCGTTTCAAAATGTGACTCCGCCCCTGTAGCCACCCCACGTCCTTCCTCCTGCCCAATCCTTGAGGTTGGCTGGGATTTTGAATTTCCCGCCAAAACCTCAAGGACCACCTCTTTCCTCCCTTTGTTCCACTGTTTGCTGTGGTTGTGGGGCGGCCATTTTGTTGCCTTTAAGCTTGTTGGCAAAGCTTTTTGGGCAATCTCTGTAGATATGGGCTGCGTCCGAAACCACCTACTTAATGAGTAGGTACTTAATCTCAATAACTACTTACTTAACAAGCGTTAAAAGAGTAGGTACTCTACAGCCAAATCTCGTTAAGTATGAATGCGATCCAGGCATCATCCGCCATGTTGACATTATCATGTGATCTACGACATTACAAGCGCAACAACTTTAATTGATTTCTCTGTAAATATTTTGATATTTATGAAATTTCCTCATTTTGTGGTCTTGTTGAAGAAACAGCTGCCCTTTTATTGTGATTGTAGTATAACCAATAAATTCCCGATGTTAGTGTTCCTCTCCTTTGGTTTGTTTTATTAAAAGGTAAGTTTGTGTAAGTCATCTCCTCGTCTCCTTGTTTCCCTCCGACGCACCGTGGCAGAAGACTCGACCCACAAAAGGATGACTGCAGCTGAGGACGTGCTGTGGGGTTTGCGGCAGGGCGGTCTGAGGTTGGAGCGATATGTGGAGGGTTTTCTAGAGCTTTCTAACCGGGTGAGCTGGCACGACGCCGCTCTAGGTGCGTGCTTCCTGCTGGGGGTGGATGACGAGTGAATGCGATCCAGGCATCATCCGCCATGTTGACATTATCATGTGATCTACGACATTACAAGCGCAACAACTTTAATTGATTTCTCTGTAAATATTTTGATATTTATGAAATTTCCTCATTTTGTGGTCTTGTTGAAGAAACAGCTGCCCTTTTATTGTGATTGTAGTATAACCAATAAATTCCCGATGTTAGTGTTCCTCTCCTTTGGTTTGTTTTATTAAAAGGTAAGTTTGTGTAAGTCATCTCCTCGTCTCCTTGTTTCCCTCCGACGCACCGTGGCAGAAGACTCGACCCACAAAAGGATGACTGCAGCTGAGGACGTGCTGTGGGGTTTGCGGCAGGGCGGTCTGAGGTTGGAGCGATATGTGGAGGATTTTCTCGAGCTCTCTAACCGCGTGAGCTGGCACGACGCCGCTCTAGTTGCGTGCTTCCTGCTGGGGTTGGATGACGAGATAATCCGCTGCGATCTTCCTGTTTGTGATTTTCCCCTGAGCGAGCTGATTAATCTCGTGCTTTTCTTAAATGGTTCCGACTTTCGAAGTTGAAGAAGTAAAGGAACATCCCAAGCCTCGTCATCCAGCTCCCGCAGGAACGCAAAGCGTCTCCCCAGCTCTCCCCACGCCGAGAACCTCCACATACCTCTCTAACGGCTCCTAACCCCAAATTCCCCGCTGTACTCCGAAGCTCCGCCCTAGTCGTCAGCACGCCGGCCGCTGCTGACACAAGCCCGCCGGCCTTTCCCCAGTCAAGCCCGCTGGCCACTCCGATATACTAGTCCGCCGGCCTCAAGCCTGCCAGCGGTTCCTCATTCAAGCACGCCAATGGTTCCTCACTCAAGCCTGCCGGCCGCGGCTCTCTCCAGCCCACCGGCCGCACTGATGTCAAGCCTGCCGGCCTCTCCGATGTCAAGCCCGCCGGCTGTGGCTCACACAAGCCCGCCGGCCGTTCAGCAGCCAAGCCCGCCGGCCGCCACGAAGTCAGGCCCGCCGGCTGCCCAATTCACCCATAACCAAGGGAGGAGGAAAAAACGGTTCACAGCCCTCATCCCAGCCCCAGAGCTCGCTCCAGTGTCGGCTCCAGCCCCAGAGCTTGCTCCAGTGTCAGCTCGAGCCCCAGAGCTCGCTCCAGTGTCGGCTCCAGCCCCCCAGTTGAGCCCAGGGAGGGCTTCTGATTCCCCGTTGAGCCCAGGGAGGGCTCCTGATGCCCCGTTGAGCCCGGGGAGGGCTCCTGATCCCCCGTTGAGCCCTGAGAGGGCTCCTGATCCCCCATTGAGCCCAGGGAGGGCTCCTGATTCCCCGTGGAGCCCAGGGAGGGCTCCTGTTCCCGAGTTTAGCCCAGTGAGGGCTCCTGTCCCCGAGTTTAGCCCAGTGAGGGCTCCTGTCCCCGAGTTTAACCCAGAGAAGTCTCCAATCCCCGAGTGTATCTCACAAAGGGCTCTAGTTCCTATGTCCAGCCCAAGGAGAGCTCCAGTCCCCAAGTCAAGCCCAGGGAGGGACACTGTTCCCGAGTTAGGCCTACGGAGGGCCTCAAAAGACGATATTCTCCCAAAGGATTTTTTTTGGGGGGGTAGTATGGGCCCATCCATAGTGGCCGGGCCGAGTGGCGAGGCCAAGGCCACGGAGGCCGTCAGGCCATGGCGTCCTGAGTTCCCTGTTCCGCCATGGCTCCCCTTACTCTCTGCTCCGCCATGGCTTCCTAGTCTGCCTGTTCCGCCATGGCCTCCTGAACTTTATGCTCCGCTATGGCCTCCTGAGTTCCCTGCTCCACCATGGCTTCTTAGTCTGCCTGCTCCACCATGGCGCCCCGAACTACCTGCTCTGCCATGGCACCCTGGACTGCCTGATCCGCCCTGGAGGCCTCCTGTGTCTCCGTCCTGTACCAGCCTCCAGGTCGCTCTCCCGCCCTCCTCCCCTCCCCGGTGGAATTGTTACAGCGCGGGACGCGCCTTCTGGGAGGGGGGAGTAATGTCAGTGTTGTGGACTTGTTTCCTTGTTTTACCTCTGTCTTAGTTCGTTTCCCTTTTTTTGGTCATGTTTCCTGTTTCTGTCCTCATTGACTTAATTTGTATCCAGCTGTGTCTGATTTATTATCTCATTTGCCCCTAGCATTTAAACCCTGTGTTTCCCTGTGTCTGTGTTCGAATGTTAAACGTCAAAGTGCTACGTGTGTGCCCTTCCTGTGTTCTCTGTGTTGGATCATTAAGGATTATTATTTGAGAATTCTCCTGCATCTCCGCGTTCCTTGCTCCTCGCTCCAACGCAGTAGCAGAACCATGACACAGAATGCATTGCTAGCCCACCCCAACACTTATGAACAATAATAATGATAAATGCTGACCAATAATTAATTTATATATATATATATATATATATATATATAGTAAAACAAGCAAAATGTAATTTGTTTTGTCATAAGTCATAGCTATGCATGAATACACACTAGAAAATTCAGCCAAGGTGATTACATCTCAGTTTTCAGTCAAGTAATTAATTAATGCACAAGTTAATTAAACAATTATATTTTATTTACTGAAAACAGGAAACATGAATAAATGAGTAAAAGAATAAATAAAAGTAACCATGACAATAAATAAATACAAGTCAAGGACACATGAAAAAGCTTTATTCAAACATTGTTCTGACAATAATGTATTTACAGGCAGTGAATCCCACATCCTACTGCATCTCATCACAGCCGAGACAGTTCTGCAGCTTTATTCTGATGAAGCAGCTGACCACCGTGTCCACCTTCACCTGTCTCTGCCGTCCATCACGTCCCTCACTGCTGCAGTCAGACTGAATCTGATCATGGATGGAAAAGGGACATCGAGGCTGTCCTTGCCTGAGTACACAGAGAGGATGAGAAAGACCATGATGACAACCCTGAACAAGAGCGGGAGAACATGTGCGCGACAGTCTGGCTGCTTCTGTTTAAAACACGTAAAATGTTTTACTCTGTGTCTGCTCCAAACATTTGTATCTCATGTTGTCAGCATTTAATTTCATATTTTTACAATTACATGCAAATTTTTGTCATAGCTTCATTACTTTTGTGGTGTAGTGGGCAAAACCACTGAGCTGGTAAGTAGAAGGTTGCTGGTTCGATCTCCGCAGTCGTCACCACTGATGTGTCCTTGAGCAAGGCTCTTTACTCCAGGTTGCTGCTGGGGAATTGGGGTCCCTGTAATAAGAGCACTGTAAGTCATTTCGGATAAAAGTGTCTTGACAAATTAATAAATGTAAATTTGATTTTTGTAAAGTCTTTTTTTGTGTCTTGGGCACAAACGCTCAATAATGTGGCTTTTTTCTTAAAGTATATTTCTTCAAGGTACTACTATAATATAAATGCATCCATATATTTCATACAGTTTCTATTTGGGGGGTTTAAAGTGTTAATTCATCCAAACATATAAATTCAGTCATTATTTACTCGCCTCCACACTGTTCAATCCTTGGTTTTTTTTTTTTTTTACTGAACACAAAAGTTGATTTTAGTTAAGTTTGTTCTGCTGGTTTCTGTTCATACAACATCAGTCAATGGAGCCTGACTTTCAGAAGCTTCATGACTTTATTTGATGATGCTTTTAAAGCTTCTGAAACTCGGGTTTCATTGACTGATGTTGTATGAACAAACCAGCAGGACAAACTTGACCAAACTCACATCCTCAGTGTCTTTTGGTCTTTCTCTAGATGCTCTCGCTGGCTCTGGGGTCACTGAGGATGAAGAGACCACAGCAACATCTGGTCCTGATGAGACAGTAAGAGGTGGAGTGATGGAGCGTCTCATCCGCGACACTGGACCATTTCCAGGATGCTGCTGTGGACTTCTCCATCCTCACTGCTCACACCAGTCTGTGGACATTTCAGATCCTGCAAAGAAGCACAAATATAATACAAAAGCAATCATTTTAACAGCACAATGTAATTTGATTTCTGTATTAGAGGTAACAGAATGATCTTTCTTTATATTTTTGTTTCAGGTTTTCCCTTTTTATCCACAAATGCTGTCACCTAGCCTTGCAGGTCCTGCTCCACCACAAAAGCTCTGCGGCAAATGCACAGAAATCAAGAATCAGAAAAGTGCTGTAATAACTCTATTTTAATTATTGTAATTTCAAACAAACTACAACTTAAGATTTAAAATATGTTTTATTTATTTCTGTAGTGTACTCACTGAGAGCCTTTGATGGCAGCACTGCTTTATCAGTCTCCCTGCAGTGGATAAACACTCGTGTGTCTCATCTGTCCCTGTAACATCCAGACAAGAGTCAGTCACCTCTGTGATTTATCTGCTCAATACTGCATTTACATGCTGTGTTAACTCCCTTTTTATCTAAAACAAGTGCTCCAAAATTTATCAACAGTACTAATGGACAAATAAAATAGATAACTTGTGTTTAGTTACTTTATGTAGAATTGTTTATTAACATTACTTACATTCATCTAAAGCAGTGTTGACAACAGTGAATTCTACATAACAGCACACATACATCACTCAGATGTCTTTTCATGTTGTGATGTGCTCATCTGCAATTCTTTTAGAACATTTTCCTGTCAGATTTAAAAGTCCTTCCTGTTCCTGTCCCAATGTAGTTGGATTTGTTCCAGGTGTGTCTCATTATTAGTTATCCTCCTCACCTGTCTGCCCCTCGTTATCTGCCCTATTTAGTTCTAGCCTGTTCTGAGTTTCTTTGTCTGGAATTGTGTTTGTCAACTCCTTGTGCTACGTGTGATTCCATGAAAAAAAGAATTAAACTCCTTTGTTTTGTACTCCTGGTCTCCTCGTTCCTCGCTCCGTGCTCCTCACAGTAGCAACCTGTGACAGAATTCCAGACCCACACTAAAAGTGAGCGGCAACTTTTCCTCGCGTTTGTTTTTCCCGCCTTTTTGAAAAGTTTTGTTTTCCTTGTTTTCCCCGCGGCTATGGAAATTGTTGCTCGGTTCTCCGCCTTAGCTTGCCTAGAACTCCCCTTTGTCGAGTATTCCTGGGAGTTCTGCAGGCTCGCCGCGGCTATGGCCCTCGATAACGCCACCATTAATTCTCTGTTCTGGCTCGGGGCCAACTACCATAGCCCCGTGGACCTCCCAGACACCATGGGACTGAGCTGGAGGGAAGGAATCCTCCGGTGTCTGGATAGCGTCCTGCCCTGAACCAGCCCGCCATCCGTGGCCTACTCTAGTTCACCGGCTGTTAATATGGCAAGCCCAACTCGGTCTCCATTGACTGATGTTGTATGAACAAACCAACAGGACAAACTTGACCAAACTCACATCCTCAGTGTCTTTTGGTCTTTCTCTAGATGCTCTTGCTGGCTCTGGGGAAAACAAGGAAAACAAAAAAAAACTTGCTGGCTCTGGGGAAAACGCGGGGAAAACAAGGAAAACAAAACTTTTCAAAAAGGCGGGAAAAACAAACGCGAGGAAAAGTCACCGCTCGCTTTCAGTGTGGGTCTGGAATTCTGTTTTGACGCCACCATTAATTCTCTGTTCTGGCTCGGGGCCAACTACCATAGCCCCGTGGATGTCCCAGACACCATGGGACTGAGCTGGAGGGAAGGAATTCTCCAGTGTCTGGAGAGCGTCCTGCCCCGAGTCAGAACCAGCCCGCCGTCCGCGGCCTACTCTAGTTCACCGGCTGTTAATATGGCAAGCCCAAAGAACATTAATATGGCAAGCCCGCCATGCATTCATGAGGCCCCAGTGTCTGTTCCAGACCCAGTGCCTGCTCCTCGTATGCGCCTTCCAGAGCTCGCTCCAGTCCCAAAACTCACTCCAGTGCCAGCTCCTTGAAAGCGCTTTGCTGTGCCTGCTCCTCCAGAGCTCCCTCCAGTGCCAGCACCACGTCCCAGGGAGGGTTCCTGATCCCCAGTCAAGCCCAGGGACATGCTTCGCCATGGCCTCCAGAGTCCCGTGATCCGCCATGGCTCCCTGAACTGTCTGCTCCGCCATGGCCTCCTGAGCCCCCTGATCCGCCATGGCTCCCTGATCCGCCCTGGAGTCTCTCCTTGTCTCCGCCCTGTTCCAGTCCTGCACCAGCCTCCAGGGTGCCCGCTGGCGATCTGTCACGTGTATGTTCCCGTTGAGTTCCTATTGTCTTTATGTGGTCCTTCCCATTCCTGTCCCAATGTAGTTTGATTTGTTCCAGGTATGTCTCGTTATTAGTTATCCTCCTCACCTGTCTGCCCCTCGTTATCTGCCCTATTTAGTTCTAGCCTGTTGTGAGTTTCTTTGTCTGGAATTGTGTTTGTCAACTCCTTGTGCTACGTGTGATTCCCTGAAAAAAAGAATTAAACTCCTTTGTTTTGTACTCCTGGTCTCGTTAAATCGCATGACACACCCTGACAGGCAACCAATCCCTAGAGTCCAGGACGTGATGGATGGCCTCAGCTGTTCTAGGGAAACCGGTCAATTTAGCTCAAAGGGAATCATTTAAGATTTTAAAGGGAATTTGGACTTTGGACAGGTTTTATGGCTGATCACTGAGTCGGCCAGCGATTCATTGAACGAGCCGTATAACATCAATTCTGCAATGGATATTAATATCCAAAGTATAGTGAAAACACTATTTATTAGCACAGTAACAAGATCGGCAGTTTAAGACATTAACTTGTAAGCACAAAACACAAGATACTTCTCTTTTCAGTATAAATAAGGCTTTATTAGATAAATCTAAGACATATAAACTAGTCGAACACACGCATTCACACAAGTTGCAGAAAGAGAGAAAGTGAGGAAATAATGAGTTTAAAAGAATGAAAATGTGAAATCCCAAGTTTACAGCAATATGTGCAATTGCATAGACCTGAACAACCATCAATCACTTAATTAACCCTCGAATTGAGTTCCTCAATGAGGTTAAAATT
>NW_015546087.1:78900-83478 GCF_001515605.1 Sinocyclocheilus anshuiensis
TTCCTGTCCCAATGTAGTTTGATTTGTTCCAGGTGCGTCTCATTATTAGTTATCCTCCTCACCTGTCTGCCCCTCGTTATCTGCCCTATTTAGTTCTTGCCCGTTCTGAGTCTCTTTGTCTGGAATTGTGTTTGTCAACTCCTTGTGCTACGTGTGATTCCCTGAAAAAAAGAATTAAACTCCTTTGTTTTGTACTCCTGGTCTCATCATTCCTCGCTCCGTGCTCCTCACAGTAGCAACCCGTGACAACAGTAGCTTAACAAATGCGATTTTAACACAAGGAGCCATGTTTTTGGTTTCTAATACTCACATTTGTAAACACCCTGTAAACAGCTGTTCTCCTTGTAAGGGAAACCGGTCAATTTAGCTCAAAGGGAATCATTTAAGATTTTAAAGGGAATTTGGACAGAATCATTAGAATGTGGGGGTACTGGCGTTGCCTGTGCACGGGGGTTCACTTTTGTTGTCGTCCTTGCAGAAAAGGGGGTTTTCCGAGGTTGCTGATTGGCTGGAAAGTCAGTAGTCCTTGAAGTGACGTCTTGGGAAGCCAGTGGTTGGGCATTGGCTGAAGATGCGGAGTTGTGGGCTTGTTGAAGTTTTGAGGCGGTCACAGACACATGACTAAAAAGCTAAAGTGCTGACTTGAAGCTAAAAGCTAAAAAAGCAGTGGCTAAAAGCATGATTAAAAAAACATGACAAAAAAAAATTTGATGGTGTCCTGAGTATTTAAACCGGGTTGTTGGACACATCCCATTAGAACATGATAGTCAAATGTGTGGGTTACATGCATGATATGATGTTATGCAATGGACTGATATTAGTTTATAAGTCTTTTTGAGTTCAGTTTGGTGCATCTACATCTGTAAAAGACAGTTTCTGTGCCATTCTGTAAACATAAGGACATGCTCTGTGAAGACCAAAGGTTAAAAGGTCTCATAAGGAATCTCAGTCTGGTCTTTGTCTTCTAGGTGGGGGAAACCACCCAACGCAGTTTCTACTAATGATTTTCCTCATGTGATGGTCATGACGTGCTGTGTCTTTGACCATTAATCTTGGTTACTTGCCCCAAATTTGACAATCTTTTTGGAATTGTCAATAAGTGAATACTGAGGTTTCGGACATACTACTTTCTTTACATACTCTTTTCTCCTACTATATAGTAGGTAAATAGGCATATTCGGACGCACTTTAAGTAGACGCACGTCCGAATCTCACGAGAATTAGTACGTCACCCACTACTCTTTTATGAATACTAAGGATTCAGACATACTTATTCGCTCGCTTACTGCTTTTCCCCTACTATATAGTAGATAAGTAGGCGGCAAACAAAAGCCAGGTAATTTAAATATTGAGCAGCGAGCTCATTGGCTACCGATACAGGAGAGAACCAATCAGCTGCCATGTGACAATGATTTCCCCACAAAGATTACACCGCCTGCCATTGGTGCATTCTTCAAAACTGTGACCAATTTATTTGCATTTCCCACATACAATTTCCTGGCATGCTTCAGCTAGATGTCCAAACATGCCACACTTCCTACAAAGTTTAGGCAACCCTGGTAATGAATGTAGCCTCTGTTTTCTCCCAACACAATCATTGAAGGCAGATGTCTCAGGCCCTGGTAGCCCATGGCATCTTCCCATTGTTTAATGGGAATTCGCCAGGAGCATGTCCAAATGCCATCCTCATCTAGCACTTTGACTGGCTGGCCTCGAACAGTGCTAAATCTCCCCAGCCATACACAGATATCTTCTCCAGTTACTGTTTCACTGAACATCCTAACAAACACCATTTTAAATGTGTTGTCAATCAGTTTTTCCACAGTAAACATGGAGAACTGGGCTTTGAACATCTCAAACCTTTGCCAGAAATCATTCAAATGGGAAGCAGCTCTGAAGCTAACGTCAAATCCTTTGTTTAGGGGCAGAGTCACCATACAATTCAAGTCACTAGGTTTAAAATTTAAAGTTTTTTGGATCAGCTTCCTGGAGAAATCGAGTCACGACATCCCCAGGAGCTTCCCCTCAACTTCTTTAAATAAAAAACACATGCTGTGGTGCCTCCGAACTAGTGTTAATTTCGTTAACGAAGACTATGACGAAAAATGTTCGTTGACGAGCTTTTTTCCCAGGACCAAGACGAGAGGAAGACGAGATGATAATAAGGTCAATAAACAATAACTAAGACTATATCAACATGCAATTCCTTTGATGAAATAAGATGAGACTAAAATATATTCAAAAAGATAAAAACTTTACCAATAAAACTTTTTATTTTCATCAAAAAAGGACACAAAATTTTATTGCGGACTGCTCTACACGTCTCGGTAACACTTTAGAATAATGGTCCGTTCTTAACAAGTAACTACGCAGGAAGTAATAGGTAGTACTACATTAACACTTAACTTAATACTATTAACTAATATAGAAGCAAGATTAACTAAGCAGTAAGTAATAGCTAATTTAGGACATAGGTAGTTCCTTATTAGGTATTTGATAATTACTAAAGAAAAATATCCTCATTGAGAACTACTTGCGAACTATGACCAATTAATAAAGAATAACCAATTAATTACTAATCACAACAGTAATGTATATAAAGTGAACAATTAGCTTCTTTGTGGAAATGTCAATGTCTCCAACTCCTATACCTATAACTTTAGTGATAGTATCCTGGGGAGGGCTTCTCTTTAGGATGTGACAATAAATAATGATGTTCTCTTGTCAAAACATATTTGCATCCTTAATGAAAACATTGACTGCATTTATAGTGTTAAGCACAAAACAACATCTTCCAGATTACAATGTCTGGTAGAATATCACTAGTGCCTCACAGAAATGTATGGCTGTACAGTAGCCTATGTGTCAGATATAAAATATGTTAAATAAGTTTATTGTAAATTACTTGTGAAATCCATGTTAACCCCTGACTAATTACTCAAGCGTTACCTTGAACTACTAGTGATCTGGACCATTATTTTAAAGTGAAAAACATGTTAAGCCCTGACTAATTACTCAAGCGTTACCTTGAACTACTAGTGATCTGGACCATTATTTTAAAGTGAAAAACATGTTAACCCCCGACTAATTAATCAAGCGTTACCTTGTCAGTCCGCAGGAACTACTAGTGATCTGGACCATTATTTTAAAGTGAAAAACATGTTAACCCCCGACTAATTATTTCGTCAAAAAAGGACACAAAATTTTATTGCGGACTGCTCTACACGTCTCTACTACGCGAGCTTTCATGAGTGCGGTTGCCAGATATCAAGAGTTCAAATCCCTGAATCAGAGCTTTGCTGTTACATTGATACATTTTCTGCCCGGTGTTTTGCTTATTTTAATCAATCTAGCAACCATGCACATGCGCTCTCTCCTCATTGCGGAAGCGCCGCCACCGATGATCTGAAAACACAGACAAAGCTGGTGTTTAACGATCTAATGAAAGTGTCACTCAGCCGGTCTGTGTTCTGTCATGAGATATTGTTTGCGATTGTGATCACTGAATAAATACACTTACTCAACTGCTGTTGTTTGAATCGAGAAATAGGCTATTGCCATTTGAAATTACAAGGAATTTCACTGTTTGTTTTTTTATTGTTTTAGCTGTTTTCATAATGTAGACAGAGAGATTGCATAAATCTTTGGTATTAATTTATATAATAAAAAGCCTATAATAACCAGTATGTATGTGTCCACATTCTATTGATTTGTGCTTACTCCCGAAAGTGAAATACCTGAAATGCAAAAGTAAATTTCTCAAATGACAACAATCATTAAGATTATAATTTTGAGGAAAAAAATCTTTTTTATCAGTTTAACCATTATACAGAATGATGAAAATGTGACTAATATTTCACTGACTAAAAAACCTGACTAAAATGCTCATACATTTCATTAAATAAACAAAAACAGGACAAGTCTGTCTAAATATGATAACTAAAATGTACATTTGAGTAAGACTAAGACTAAATACAAATGGCTGACAAAATTAATACTGTACAGTTAATCAATAATAATCTTACTGCTAAAATGTCAAGTTTTCATTGACTAAAACCAGACTAAAATACTTCAGGTTTTCTTGGACTAAAACTAGACTAAAATGTTGAGACTTTTAGTCGACTAAAACTTGACTAAAACTAAATAGGATAAGGTTGACTAAATATGATAAAAACTAACAAGGACATTTTAACACGGGACTAAGACTAAGACTAAAATGAAAATAGCTGACAAAATTAACACTACTCCGTATGCCAGCATGAGCAGCCGACATGGTGGAGGCACCAACAGCCTAAACCTTAAAACAGCAATAAATAATCAAGCAAATAAATTGTTGAAAGAACTTACCTTAAAACTGTTGAAGCCTGAAAGCCACAGGTTCAATATACCTCTTAAAAGTTGTGGGGCTTGGGACAACTGAAAATATATTGCTGTCTTGCTCTGATCTTAAAATATGTCGGTGTCATTGTTTTGTATCAAGATGCACACCTGTAATGTTTTCTTCTAAGGCATTTTTGTAAAAGTTGCTTAAATATCTTAATTTAACTAAGGCCTAGTCCTGGCTTAAGCTAAGCCCCG
>NW_015546087.1:84644-100563 GCF_001515605.1 Sinocyclocheilus anshuiensis
TGTTGTGATTAGTAATTAATTGGTTATTCTTTATTAATTGGTCATAGTTCGCAAGTAGTTCTCAATGAGGATATTTTTCTTTAGTAATTATCAAATACCTAATAAGGAACTACCTATGTCCTAAATTAGCTATTACTTACTGCTTAGTTAATCTTGCTTCTATATTAGTTAATAGTATTAAGTTAAGTGTTAATGTAGTACTACCTATTACTTCCTGCGTAGTTACTTGTTAACAACGGACCATTATTCTAAAGTGTTACCCACGTCTCTACTACGCGAGCTTTCATGAGTGCGGTTGCCAGATATCAATAGTTCAAATCCCCGAATCAGAGCTTCGCTGTTACAAGCATACATTTTCTGCTCTGTGTTTTGCTTATTTTAAGCAATCTGGCAACCATTCGCATGCACTCACTCCTCATTGCGGAAGCGCCGCTGCAGATGATCTGAAAACACCAATAAACAAGCTGGAGTTTAGCGATCTAAATGAAAGCGTCATTCAGCCGGTCTGTGTTCTGTCATGAGATCTCACTATATTGTTTGCGATTGTGATCACTGAATAAATACACTTACTCAACCGATGTTGTTTGAATCGAGAAATAGGCTATTGCCATTTGAAATTACAAGGAATTTCACTGTTTGTTTTTTTATTGTTTTAGCTGTTTTCATAATGTAGACAGAGAGATTGCATAAATCTTTGGTATTAATTTATATAATAAAAAGCCTATAATAAATCAGTACACTAGATGGGGTAAAATACACCATGTGTGTGTCCACATTCTATTGATTTGTGCTTACTGGAATACACGAATAAACTGGAATTTTGCAATACCTGAAATGCAAAAGTAAATTTCATCATTACTATTATAATTTTGAGAAAAAAAATAATTTGTATCAGTTTAACCATTATACAGAATGATGAAAATGTGACTAAGATTTCATTGACTTAAACTTGACTAAACAAAAACAGAACAAGGTTGTCTAAATATGATAACTAAAATGTACATTTGAGTAAGACTAAGACTAAATAAAAATGGCTGCCAAAATTAATACTGTACAGTTAATCAATAATAATCTTACTGCTAAAATGTCAAGTTTTCATTGACTAAAACCAGACTAAAATACTTCAGGTTTTCTTGGACTAAAACTAGACTAAAATGTTGAGACTTTTAGTCGACTAAAACTTGACTATAACTAAATAGGATGAGGTTGACTAAATATGATAAAAACTAACAAGGACATTTTAACACGGGACTAAGACTAAAATGAAAATAGCTGACAAAATTAACACTACTCCGCACGCCAGCACGAGCAGGCGACATGGTGGAAGCACCAACAGCCTAAAAACCTTAAAACAACAATAAATAATCAAGCAAATAAATTGTTGAAAGAGCTTACCTTAAAACTGTTGAAGCCTGAAAGTCACAGGTTCAATATACCGCTTAAAAGTTGTGGGGCTTGGGACAACTGAAAATATATTGCTATCTTGCTCTGATCTTAAAATATGTCAGTGTCATTGTTTTGTATCAAGATGCACACCTGTAATGTTTTCTTCTAAGGCATTTTTGTAAAAGTTGCTTAAATATCTTAATTTAACTAAGACCTAGTCCTGGCTTAAGCTAAGCCCCGTTTGTGAGACCGGGCCTAAGAGATCTCGAGCTAGGAAACCTCCAAGAGGCAATCGCAACCCTACCTAGGCCGATGCATGGAGTGGACAGAGCAAGCCCCGGCTCGAGCTCCGTGATCCAAAAATCAATTTAATATGCAGTCCCCGGGTAGGGGACGTATCAGATATTAAACCGATAAGAACAGATTTTTTTTTGTAACAGTTTTTATTGTCACCATTTTCATTCTTTCATTTGCATTTGTACTTTTTCACACACATTTGCCTTTTTCAAACATACATGTTTAAAACAAGCAAGAATAAATAGAATAAATACATATGGTTTTAAAAAAGAACAATCTTTGCTTAAAAACA
Source organism: Sinocyclocheilus anshuiensis (assembly GCF_001515605.1). Lineage (NCBI taxonomy): Eukaryota > Metazoa > Chordata > Actinopteri > Cypriniformes > Cyprinidae > Sinocyclocheilus > Sinocyclocheilus anshuiensis. The sequence goes on from NW_015546087.1 coordinate 86,620, forward strand.
AAACAATTAAAACCATTGTGTGTAGCTTGTTTTTTTAAAAGTCCATGTCTTTGGTGTGTTTAAAATGGTGTGTAATGGTAAGCTCCTGAGAGTTGAATTGCATTGTAAGACTACCTCAGAACAAAGGATTTGATGTAAGGTTTTAGACCGCTTCTCTGTTAAATGATTTCTGGCATAGGTTTGATGCATGTAAGGCCCATTTCTCTATGTTCACTGTGGAAAAACTTTCAGACAATTCACAAAAAACTGTTATTGTCAGAATATTTAATGAAACTGTGAGTGGGGACGACATTTGTGTCTGGTTGGGCAGATATTGCACTGTTCGGGGTCAACCAGTCAAAGATGGCATCTGGAATTGCTCCTGGCGAATTCCCATCAAACCATGGGAAGACGCTGGGAGCTACCTGGGCCTGAAGCATCTGCCATCAATGATTGTGTTGGGTGAGAACAGAGGCTACATTCACTACCAAGGAATGCCAAAACTATGCAGGAAGTGTAGGAAAATGGGGCATTTAGCCGATGCATGCCAGGAGCTAATATGTGGGAAATGTAGAGAAATTGGACATGTCTTTGAAGAATGTACCATTGGCAGACGGTGTAATCTTTGTGGTGACACAAATCATCTCTACAGAGATTGCCCCAAGAGTTTTGCCAACAAACTGAAAGGTAACAAAATGGCTGCCCCACCAGAGGAGCAAACAATCAAACAAAGAGAGGAGGCGGGCCCTGAGGTCTTGGCGGGAAATTCAAATTTCCTGGGATAAAAAGAATAGGTTAACACGACGCATGATGGGGCTGCAAAAACGACTACAGAGGTATTTTAACCTTTTAAACAATGGTTTTGATTTTAATGAAGATATTGAAAAAGTTAAAAAAGAGATGTCAGTTTCATCCGAGATACAAAGTAAAGGTGTTATTTTAAGGAGCAGGGAGAAGGAGATAGAGGAAGGCGAAAAGTGTACAATGTATTAAAAAAAAAAGATAATTTCACGGGTTCGGGCAATTACTGTTTGTAAAAAGTAGAGGGAGGGAAGCTTGTACGACAAGATATTTTAAATGAAACTGAATCTTTTTCTGAAAATTGATACAACGAAAAAGAGGTACACACCAACACATTAGGAGAAGTCTTAGATTTTTTAGAAAGAAAAGTCGACAGTGAATACACTATTTTATCCCAAGATTTTACAGTTTTAGAAATGCACAAAGCTCTTAAAAGTTTTAAACGAGGAAAGTAGACGGACATCCTCTACAGCAGTGGTTCTCAACCTTTTTTTCCACTGGGCCGCACTATGGTCCAAGTGCAAGTCTCACGGGCCGCACGCATATCATTTACATATTATGTCACCAATACAAACCAACCAGATTTATAATAGCCTATTATAGCATAAATATTATGATATCTAATCGATTACATTCATTGAAATAAATAAATAAATAAAAAATTATACTCACCATTAATAAAACACCTGATGCTGTCGGGAGCTGACCAATTTTGTGAAATTCGGCTCGAAAGGAGTAACAGCACAATGAATTTGCGATTGTAAGTTGCAGTCTGTAAGACGCGCGACATTGCAGAAAATGTGCGTTCACAAATGTAGCCTATGTTGATCCAAATATGGAAAGCACTTTCGAATTGAATAATCTGAGGTTCTCTCCAGAGATGTTTTGCCATATTTCTGCAATTAAGGATGATTGCTGCATAGTATGGGTGTTTCCTTTTGCCTGAACTAGAGCCCTGCATTTCACTTTTTTTTACGCCCCTCGGGCCAGGCTTCGGGACAATTTTCACGCCATAGTTCAGACGTGGGCTGGGCATCATCGGGCTAGTTTTAGGCTTCTCCTATTTTTATGTTTTAGATATCCATCAAGACGGCAGAAAGCGCATCATGTTTGTTTTCTTTATTTTATAAAAGCACAACGTTTTGTTGATATTGTGAGTGCACACAAATAAAAGTAGACCCTTTACAGTTAGGCTAAATTGATCAAACATAGGCTATGATCAGCTTACTGTGTGCCGCTGGTCGCGTGGTCGTTACTTTAAAAAACAAAAACGTATATTTAACGACCAAAAAATGCTCCAAACGTTTTTCTAGATTAACTTCATAAAAAAACAAATGAAATATAATCACTTTGCCATTACATACAAAACTGAACTATTTTAATATAGCTGAAACAGTAGTATAAGCTGTTTTGGGAGAAGGGAAAAAAAAAGACGTGCTCGGGACGGTAATTCTGATAAGTTGTCGGACAAGGGCCAGGCTAGGGCCTGAACGTCATATATTTGAGGCCCGTGCAGGGCTCTAGCCTGAACATCTTCAAGTCTACATAGCAAAAACATTATAGCTTATATTTGTTCAGTACATTTTTAAATTAATGTAAAAACTAAAATGAATTGTAAAACTGAAAGTTTTTTTTTTTAAATTGTGTTCAGCATGGTGGGCCGCATTTGAATTCGTGACGGGCCGCGGGTTGAGAACCACTGCTCTAGAGTTTTATTTGACATTTTGGGTTATTTTAGCACATGACTTACTGACTGTTTTTAAAGAATTTGAGACTCTCGACAGACTTCCTGATAGCTTTAGAACAGGGATAGTTTCACTTTTACACAAAAAAGGGGACGAGACTGACTTACGGAATTGGCGACCAATTACGCTTTTAAACTTTGATTGCAAACTTTTTAGCAAAATTTTATCTATGCGTATGTTCACCATTTTAAAGGACGTTATCCACCCGGATCAAGCATGTGCTGTGGAAGATCACGGACAGCTTGATACTGATCAGAGATGCCATCTGTTACGCGAGCGACAGAAACAGTCGACAACAGTCGGGCCTCGGGCGCTAAGCTTAACAGAAACAAGTCCGAGGCCCAGCTGTTCGGGCCATGGGGAGACGTGGACACAGGTGGACTTGATTTGGCTTTTAAAGACTGATTTTAAAATATTAGGAGTGAAATTTGACAAAGAGGGTGGAGGACGGGGAAACTGGACTGACATTTTAGGGAAAGCTAGGCAAAAACTAGGGTTTTGGGTACTAAGACAGATGACGTTTGAAGGCAAGGTTTTAATTTTTAAATCTGTGATTTTATCACTGATTTTACTTGTCTCTTCTTTTTTTAGTCCCCCACGGAAATTTCTGGCGAGGTTGTAGAGGGCGGAATTTTACTTCCTGTGGGGGTCCAAGTGGGAGCACCTAAAGAGGGAGGTTGTCAAAAGAATACCAGAGAAAGGGGGGAAAGGCCTCCCAGACCCCCACCACTAGGCCACCGTTTTACCGCTCTCCACATCAGATATGCAGTGACCCCATCCAGTGAAAACAAGACAGCAGCCATGACCCGATTCTGGATGGGGTCCTATCTAAGAACCTTAAAGATTTTACCAGTAGACCTGAAAAGCCCAGTGTCTTTTTACCTTCCAAAAGAACATGGTTTTATTAAAATATTTTTAAAGAAATACCTTTTAGAAAGTGAAGATGTCACCATTTTAACTAATCACAAGTCTCTCATCTCTCTTGTGCAGGACCGGGAACCGGTGAGTCCAGTTCCGGGCCTCACACTAAGTGAGGCCAAACTAGTTTGGAGGAACGCGGCTCACCCCGCTCTCAGGAATAAGCACAAGGACTTGTCATGGATGGTGGCTCATGAGATCCTCCCAGTCAGGGCGGTTATGCAGAGGCATGGCCAAAAACCCCGTTTGCCCACGACCCGGGTGTAATCCCCCGGAGACCATTCACCACCTGCTGCACGGGACCTGTGGGCCAAGACCGGCCCCCTGTATTTCCCATGCCTACCAGCGGATGGGGCCCGGTCAGGAATTCACCTCGCTCTGGCTCACCCTCAACGTCATCAAGGATGCCATCTGGACCACCAGAAACCTGCTGGTGGGGAAGCGCGCTAGGGTACCCCTCTATGCATGCGAGCTAAAGGTAACATCAATGCTGCAGGGGTACTGGACGATGATATTCAGACGGGGGGGCCGGGGTCACACGGGAAGGGTCCCAGCCGCAACCGACCCTGGCCGCCCATAGATGCACCCTCACCACTCTGGCTACGGGAACAGCGGGCCGGAGGAGAGGGGATCTTCGCTGAGCCCGTAAAATAGCATCTTACGGGCCTGTTCTGGAGAGTGGAGTGAAGATCTACTTGATAAGGACTAACCCCCGGTCTTGCACAACAGATGATTTTTAAAGACTTATAAATTGATGTTTTTATGTTGTTTTTTTGAATTGGTTTTATTAAATGGAATTTGAGGTTTGTTTTCATTTTAAATTTGTATCTTACTATTGGAATATGACACACCACTTTAAACACACCAAAGACTGATAAAAACAGATTTTTCTTTTTTTTCCCCTCCTTATTACACTATCAATACAACATAATTCCCACTTTGCTTAAGACCAAATCAGCACTTATACAACGAGGTCTCTTCTTAGAAATAGATATTCTAGGTAGAAAACAAAAACAAAACCACACTAAAAAAAAAAAAAAAAACCCTTTCACTTACCCCACGCCAACTCTCGGCAACCCCCCCATACTTTCTTTGTTTTCCCTTCCCCAAAACAGCATTTAAATGCTTTTACCTCAGCTGCTATTTTACTCAACAGTAGCAAAAACAGAGTTTCTGATGCCAAACAAGGCATTTGCCTTCTTAAACAATCTGTTCTCCATTCTCACAGTACATGTTTCCCTTCTGAAACCACCACCCAAATTACTCTTCTACCTTCCTTTACAAATCCTTCCAGCCCTTCCACATACAGTACTAAGTTCCTTGTGATTTTCGGGCCTCCCCACCTCTCCCACCACGTAGTCACTAACTTCCAGAATGTAACTGCCCCTGGACAGGACCAAAAGGTATGAGCTACTGTTTCATCCTGACCACAGCCAACTGGGCACTTTGGTGACTTTCCTGAGCCATGCCTGTATAGCTGCTCTCTCACAGGCAACCGACCCAGCGCTGCCAACCAGTTTAAGTCTTTACAAAACCCTGCCAAATAAGTAGGCTGCAACATGGCCCAACCCACTCTATATGGCGGCACAACTTTCTCTGCCCTCACCACTAGTTCGTCCCTCAATCTACTGTACAGCTGCCTATGCTGAAGGATCAAAAATTGCTCCAAACACCATGGTTTCCCCACTACGAAATCTGCCACCCTCTGATAGTAGGCCGGCCTATTTGTTGACCATGGCATTGTTCCCCTCCATGAACTAATAGATCTCAACGGAAAAGCCAACCAAAACTGGGCCAAAAACATTGCTTTGTGCACTGCCTCCTGAGTTGCTAATCGGGCAGAAGAAGAAAAGAAGATCGCATCCATTTTTAAGGGGATACAAGGAACTCCCCTCCCTCCCTCCTTCACATGGCAGTACATCTGTGTCCTCAACACCATTTCAGTACCGTTCTTCCAAAGGAAAGAAAAAACCAGCCTCTCCAACTTCCTACCATACCAAAAAGGTACCGGAAAAATATATGCCAAATAATTCAAACTTGGAAGAAGGTCTGCCCTCACCACTTCCAGCCTACCCCACATTGATAGCCCCCTTAATTTCCACCTAGCAATCCTTGCTTGCGCTGCTTTGAACCTAGCCTCCCAGTTCTCCTGAGCGCTATTCTTTCTGAAAAACCTAATTCCTAGGATCTTCAACCCTTCTGCACAAAAGTTATAACCACCTGGCACTACTGTTCTGTGTGCCCACTGGCCTGCAAACATAGCTGAAGACTTACCCACGTTTACACGTGCACCCGAGGCCTCGCAAAAGCCTTTAAGGATTTTGCATGCTGCCTCAAAATCCTTATCTGAGGTCAGGAACAATGTCATATCATCTGCATATGCAGTCACCTTTGCACACGTACCCCTGCCTCCAGGTAAATGCATGCCCGTCAACGAATCAGCCGCCCTCAAAGCTGCCATCAGGGGCTCTAGAGACAGAACATAAAGCAGAGGCGACAAAGGGCACCCCTGTCGAACCCCTCCCAACTGCTCCACCCTCCCTGAATAATATCCATTTATTCCTATCCTGCTTGAAACCTTGCTATACAGCAGCTTTACCCATGACCTGAAGACTGGGCCAAACCCCATGTGCACCAGGATGCCCATTAAAAAAGCATGACTCACCCTGTCGAAAGCTTTCTCCTGGTCCAGACTCAAAATCGCCAGGGGGAGCTGCCGCTGTTCCGCCCAGTACAAAATGCCTCTGACTAACGCTAACTTTAAACCACCTGAAGTTTGGTCTGGCTGCACTACTACCCCAATCACCTTCTTAAGTCGCTCTGTTATCACCTTGGCCAATACCTTGTAATCAGTTGTTAACAAGGTTATTGGTCTCCAGTGAGTTTCAAACAGACTCTGCAGGTTTTTCCACCCAGCCACCAAATTATAGAAGCTACACAGAAGGTTCTGTCCTTTAGAAAGGAGGTGTTAAATCTCCACACTCCCCTCCCTCTCTTCATGCCACCGACCTCCGCCCACACCCCCACTAAACAGTGATCCGAGCACCACATTGGCTGCTGTGTATAATTATGTACCTTCACATGTACCGGGAAAAATAAATAATCCAGCCTGGAAGCGTCCTGCTTGCTACTTCGCCATGTATAGGTGGGCTCTCGACCTCCTGCTTCCCGAAAGGAGTCTTGCAAAGAAAACCCAGCAGCCAAGAGTGCCAATTCGTTACCTGAATCATTATCAAGGGACATATTGAAATCCCCTCCCATAATTAGCAATCTGTTTGTATACAAGACTGGTGCCAGATTATCTAAAAACCCCTTCCTATCCCCCAACTTACTTGGTACGTACACATTAACAAAACGAAAAGCCACCCCCCACCACCTGGCGTCCACCACTATAACTCTTCCCAGAATCATCACATTAGCAGACTCAATTATAAATTCCCAGGAATAAAATAAAATGCCCACCCCATCCGCTCTAACATTCCCTACCCCCCAACAGGAAGGCCCCACCTCCCACCCTGCAGAAAAAACAGAAACATCTTCTTTTCCTTGTAAATGACATTCTTGTAAAAAACAAACATCAAAAGGCGACATCTTTAAAGAAAGATAAATTGTAGTCCTCCTCTAACATTTTAAGTCCCCTTGCATTTAACGTTGCCACCCTTAAACAAACCATAATATTTTCTTAGCGAAAAGGAGAACTCTTCATTCACCATTCCAAAATTCACATACTCCCCTTCCCCAAGCTCTCCTTCTCCCTACCTCTCCCAACTGATACTTCAACCCATCCCTCCCCTTCTCCCCTTCCTCCTTCCTCTTCATCCCCTTTGCCCCTTCCCCCACATTCTTACTCAAAATAGATTTAACCTTTCTCAAGACCCCTTTATTTTCCATTTTCCCCTTTACCCCTTCGTCCTCTGAACACTTCACCTCAATATCCATCTCACCTCCCTCTTCCCCCCAGTCTCGTATGGTTCCCCGCTCTTGAGTCTGGAATCTGCTGCATTTCCGCTCCCTTTCTCCAGTCCCATCCTCGAAAGGCCTCCGTCGTCTTATGCCTTGACCCATGTCGACCTTCAGCATGTCTTCTTGCTGCTGGCCCCTGCTGCTTGACGGCTCCGCTACCTCCTGTTCTGTCTCCTCATAGATACCACAAAGTACCTCTGCCACGTCTATTTCAGACCACACTTGTGATGGCGCCATCTGATGCTCTTCTTCCTCACCTCCTCTTCGTTCTGGCCCATCTCCATCTCTTGTTTCCTCAGCTTGCTCCCTCGAATCTTTTCTGGGGTTTACACCCGAGGGCCCCGCCTTCTGACCATCTCCTTCCTCTGACACATTCGTCAGCAGACTTTCAAAATCCGTTTGCAAATCCTGTCCTTCTTTACAGAGGCTGGCATAAGATCTCTGCCTACTTGGGCATGCCCGGTACAAATGATCCTTTACCCCACGTGCTCCATCGATCCACAAAAACGGCACCGCTGGCCTGCACAATCTGCCTTTACGTGCCCTTGAGCACCACACCTTCTGCAATACACTGGCTGACCCGGATAGTGAAGAAATCCTCTGTTTGATCCTATGAAAAAGGATCCTGGAGGGTGCACGAGTCAGTGCTATAATGTGTGTGCGTGCGTCTATGAAAGCAGCGTAGCCTAGGCTACTTCATATAGTTTTAGTTTAGCTATTAACCCGAACCCGACCCGAAACCCGAAAGTATTTTGGGACCCGTCGGGCTCGGGTCGGGTAGCAGACCTCTAATCTGCGAGGGCAGACCTCTCCGTGGGAGCCGAGACAGAACCCTCATTGCTTGCTCTGCTATTCGTCACAATAAGCGGCAATCCCCAAAAAGGGGAAGCACACCGTTTCTGGAGATACTGCAATACCAGACCGATGTGTGGAGTGGACGGAGCAAGCCCCGGCTCCAGCTCCATGATCCAAAAATCCATTTAATATGCAGTCCCCGGGTAGGGGACGTATCAGATATTAAACTGAAAAGAACAGATTTTTTGTTTTTGTTTTTATTTAATTTTATTAAGTTTTTATTGTCACAATTTTCATTTGCATTTATACTTTCATACACACATTTTCCTTTTCAATCACACATTTTAAAACAAGCAAGAATAAATAGAATAAATACACATGGTTTAACCCTCTGGGGTCGACAAACATGCCGGCGCGTTTTGTTGCATTTTTTTTTAAAGCCTCTAAATGAACTTAAATTACTCCGTCAGTTTTGATCGTACCGATAAGAGCAATACATCTATCGAATCTGTAAAGGGTCTACTTTTATTTGTATACACACATAATAACAACAAAATGTTGTGCTTTTGTAAAATAAGGAAAACAAACAGGGTGCGCTGTCTGCTGCCTTGTTCTCTGTGATCTTCATTTAGAAATGTGTTACAAAAATGAACTGAAACTCAGCAAATACTCGACACACAGACATGAGAGATATATATATATATATAGAAAGCTTGACATGTCTACTTTTAAACGAAGCAAGTCTTTTCGAAAACAAATATTATGTGACAAAGTAATCAGTACGAAACCAACGAGATGTCCAGTCTTTCCCGTCTGGCTTCATTATCTCTAATTAGATCACGCCCACGTGCTACTTTCATTTTTGATATTACAATAGTCCACGAGAGACGCACGGCATGTAAGCACCCACATCACAGCAAACAAAGCAGCGAGACTTTTCCTCACGTTCATCTTGGCTACTTCGTTTAGACAGAATTTACCTCAGATGAAGACGCGCTGAGAGGAATAAGCTTTGGATTACCTCAGAAAAAGAAGAACATCATTTACATGAGTAAATCTTTTTTTATGAACCTACTTGCATTAGTTGTCACATAACTTGTACACATTTTACTAATTAGACTTTTTCCAAGCTATACTGTATTTCCTGACTAAATGTAAATTTAAATTCCTGCTCTGGTGTAAATGTTTTGAATGTGTTATACCCGGTCATTGGTGTTCGCGATCATCTGAGGTGTAGATGTATCAAGTAAGCTGTAAATATCACTTATAAGTGACCCATCGACGACATATACGCGAGTCCATTCTTATCAGTGATGCAATTTATTATCAGCTATGCATCTTCTGGCAATTGTTATAACAACTGTTCAATTTTCATTGAGGACTGTGGCTGCATCACCGGCATAATTGCACAAGAAAGGCACGCGAGTGTCGTTCAGTTTTGAGTTTGCTGGAAAATCATACTGAGTAAGTGCACAGTATAGTGTATAGTAATTGTACTTTTATTATGCCTATATGGTAATATTATTTGTGGCTGATAGTGTTAAAATATAGTTTCTTTGTTATTGGCATTCTGTTTTCTCATCAAGTAGGACTATGCATATACTAAGGTACTGTGAAAAATAAATGCAAATGATTGTTTATAAAATTATTTTAGGACTGTGAATACATACTCTCGCGTTCACCTGCATCTCACACAGGATGGGGACGCGCAGGTCTCATTCAGTTTTCAACTCCATTCAGAATCTTATAGAGTAAGTGTGCATTCACTATTTTACAGATGTTACTTTCATTTGATTTATTTACTGTATGGTAAAATATGTGTGCTATGTGGTAATTCTGTTATTTTTCTATAAATTAGTACTAGTATCAGTGACCATCACAATAATGTTAATAATGTAGTTTATCATGGAAAACAGAGACTGATGTTGACATGTTCCACAGACTCTGAGATTCCTGCCAGCACAGGAACCTGGACCACAGCTAAGACCGTGTGATGCACACACTCTCATGAGTCTCTTCAAATGTTTTTTTTTTTTGTTTTCCTTCAGAGCACATAAACATTATACACTTTGGAAATGCCAGGTATGTGATGTTCATTTATATATTTCAACATGACATACACTACCAGTCAAAAGTGTTCGAACAGTAAGATTTTTAATGTTTTTGTAAAGAAGTCTCTTCTGTTCACCAACCCTGCATTTATTTGATCCAAAATACAGCAAAAGCAGTAATATTGTGAAATATTTTTACTATTTAAAATAACTGCTTTCTATTTTAATATATTTTTAAATGTAATTTATTACTGTGATCAAAGCTAAATTTTCAGCATCATTACTCTAGTCTTACTCCAAGTGTAACAATATACACTATACCATTCAAAAGTCAGTATATATATAAATTTAAACTTTTATTTAGTATAAAAGTGATGATAAAGATCTATTCATCAAAGAAACCTGAAAAAATTATACTCAGCTGTTTTCAACATAATAATAATACATGTTTTTTCATCAGCAAATCAGAATATTAGAATGATTTCTGAACGATCATGTGACTGGAGTAATGATGCTAAAAATTCAGCTTTGATTGTTCCTAATAAACTGTTTAACTGCACTCGCAAGTGAATCTCAAGTTATTTTGTGTGATAAACATTTATTTTGTCCTCAGATTCTTTCTTGTTACTCTTCCCTCTCAGTCACACACCTAACTGAAAGGCTCATTATGCAGCTCATTATGTGGGCATTTGTCTTCTCAGGTGTGAATCACGCTAATATTCATGATCATTCATGCCTCCTCGCATATGCCCTTTCGAAACAAAAATGCTGTGTCCCAATTCATAGGCTACGTCCTTCGAAGTGCGCATTTGAAAGCCAATTGCGTCATGGCGGCGTGACGAAGACTGTCCCAATTCAAAGACCGCGTCCTACGAAGGCTGCATTTGAAGGCCGATTGCGTCACGGCGGCGCGATGAATACCGTCCCAATTCAGGATGCATCCTCTGAAGGCTGCATTTGAAGGCCGATTGCGTCAACGCGGGGCGACGAAGGCTGCCACAATTCGAACGCGACTTCAAATGCGTCCTCCGTTTCTCCGGCAAATGAAGGATACATGAGATGGATCCTTCGCAGCCTACCCTATCCCAGAATTCATAGCGTGCCGGTGACGACGGGACTTTTATTCAAACAAAATAGCAAGTGATGGTTCTGTGGCTGCCAACAAGCGAAAGTGGAGCGGCGTCGCCGGACAAAGAAGAGACCTGGAATATCAACAGAATATGGATTTTAAGATGAGAACTATAATAAAGTTGATGAGAAAACAGGAAACTTTGAATAAGAAAATAATGAGACTGTTAAGAGAAATGGTTGAATATAATAAGTTTAATCTTGAGTTGCAAGCATTAACCAGTGATTTAGAAATATTGAAACTTAAAGCACCAGCTCTAAAATTATAGAGGTTTCAGATGTATGTTTGATCACACATTTTGTTCCCCAAAGTTATAAATGTTGGAGGCTGGTGGTTTAGGTTGCTATAGGCTTTGTTTACTGAGATGATGAAAAGAAAGGGGCTGCATCTTACAATAGAATTGTGAGATGGAATCTCTAACTAACAGTACTAACTTTAATCTATTGGTATACGAGTGTGAATTGTGTGGTTGAGACAATGTATACTTGGACCATGCTTTTAGAAGTGTGATGAACATTTTTGTGGGTTTAAATAGAGATGAATATACTTAGAATCCCTGCACTTCTTCCATTTGAACTTTTGATACTCTGTGCAAAGTGTGATGAAGGTTATGTATCTTGTCTGTGTATGTATGCAAAGACAATACCAAATAAGGGAAGAATGCAGGGATGGCATTGATGATGTTAATGCAAATTGTGTGCAAGGCTATAAAATGCCAAGGAGAGCTTCAGACGAGGCCGCACTCCGATGGTGAAAACGGAAGATTCCAGATCTCGTGACTGCATTTCCTGATCTCAGAGGTAAGGGCGAATTAATTGCATCTGTTGATGAGAAATAGAAATGTATATTAGGGATTTTATGGAGTCTATTCGGTCTATAAATTACAACAGTATGTGAATACTTATGGAATGTATTTCGTTACACTCCACCACTTTGTTATTTTGGAGATGAAACGAATAAAGTTTATTGCTAAGTTGCTACAACTGCGAACCATATCAAGGCCGAGCCTTATGAGGCTCGGACTCAGCTGAGCAACTCGGACACTGGGGGAGATTCCAGATCTCGTGACTGCATTTCCTGATCTCAGAGATAAGGGCGAATTAACTGCATCTGTTGATGAGAAATAGGAATGTATATTAGGGATTTTATGGAGTCTATTCGGTCTATAAATTACAACAGTTTGTGAATCCTTATGGAATGTATTTCGTTACACTCCACCACTTTGTTATTTTGGAGATGAAACAAATAAAGTTTATTGCTAAGTTGCTACAACTGCGAACCATATCAATGCTGCTTCCAAAGCACTCGGACCGGTCTAGCCTACGGAGGACTCTTCTTGTTGCCTAGCAACTTTGTCAGCTGCAGTAGACAAGCGCAGTAACATTTGTAAGTTAACTTTTTATATTCGGCTGCATAAAACTAAACAGGGTTGAGAACCAGTTTAAATATGTTCACTGTTTATGTACATAATAATCAATAATAGAATAAACAACATAAAATCACATTTTGGTAAGATATAAGTCGACATTTAATCGCTTTATATTTTGTATTTTTTCACGTCATTACAATATTAAAGTAAGTCTTACATTTAAAGTGTAATTCGGTAATTAAAAGTCAAGAACTAACAATTCAGGCTCCAGTTATTTTAGTTTTCATTAAGTAATAACATATACGGCAGCTCTCTTCTTGCACCGTTGCCACGCAACAGGAGCATTAATCGGGAACACCTGCTGGCGCAATCAGGAAATTCTGCGAAGGCTAGACTCGGAGCGTCCTTCGAAGGCCTTGTCGGAATTGGGGCACAGCTAAAGTGTCTTAGAAAACTTAAATCAATATATTGTTTTCTGTGAGCGAGAAAACAAGATGATTTTCACATCATTTTGAAGCAAAAACTCTAGGCTCAATCGTCTTATGAACAAATGTTCTGTATGTGTTTTATTCAAGTGATTTAAAAATTAGAGTTTTTCACTAAGCACGCATAAACGTTGCTTTCTCAAAAACACAATCACGTACATACATGCTGCTCACATATTATTGTAGCCCAGTTTGTGCTGAATACAGTGTTTTCAGACTTTAGCCATTTAAATGTTTATAAGCAACTGAAAAAAGCACAAATGTCAGGGCATGTCAAAACTTCTCCAGGGCCCCAAAACACCCCCGGACCCCAGAGGGTTAAACAAATACAATCTTTTCTAAAAACAAAACAATAAAAACCATTGTGTTCCACTTGTTTTAAAAGTCCGTATCTTTGATGTGTTTTAAAAGGTGTGAGCGTTCCAAAAGTGAAATACAAATTTGAAATAGAAAACAAGCATCATATCCTGTGCAATAAAACCCAATTCCATTCGATAAAACACAATAAAAACACCAATTAAATGGGTCCTATTATGCCTTTTCACTTTTTCAACTTTAGTTAGTCTGTAATGTTGCTGTTTGAGCCTAAAGAAGATCTGCAAATCTACAAAGCTCAAAGTCCACTTCAAAAGGAGATATTTTATTTAACAGAAATCACTTTTTAAAAACTACAACGAACGACTCGTTTGGACTACAACGCATATTTTCC
>NW_015546087.1:100854-108940 GCF_001515605.1 Sinocyclocheilus anshuiensis
CACACACTGGCCCAGCTAACCAATCACAGCACACACTGGCCCACGATAAGTCCTTGTGCCTGTTCTGGAGAGCAGGGTGAGCAGCGTTCCTCCATACTTGTTTGGCCTCACGTAATGTGAACTGGACTCACCGGTTCCCGGTCCTGCACAAGAGACGAGATGCTTGTGATTAGTTAAAATGGTGACATCTTGGTTTTCTAAAACATGCTTCTTTAAAAACGTCTTGATAAAACTGTATTCCTTTGGTAGGTTAAAAGATTGGATTACCTCATGCCTAAATTTGCCCCTTCTCAAGATCTGTGCCAGTGGCTCGATGCAAGCCATGTACAGAGAGGAGATAAAGTGCACCCCTGACGAACACCACTGCGGATATTTACAGCTTTGGATAAATGCCCATTTACTAGTATTTTGCTGATTCGGCCCTTGTACAGCAGTCCCACTCAAGTTAAAAACCTCTCTGGAAATATCATTGTTTGCAGTACCTGAAAAAGTTACTGGTGCGAGACTCAGTCAAATGCTTTTTCAAAATCAAATTTTAGGACTACTAGCTGAATATTTCTGTCTCTCGCATAACAAATGGCATCTCCAAAAACACTTATTAACCTTGTAATTGCAAACAATTAGGCTACATTCATTTATGTAATTTATATGTATATTAAAATACTGGTAAATATAAACATTATAGCCTATTTCCCTCACTCTACAACAAATATTTTAAATTTAACGGTATTCAGAACAGAACAAGAATTAAAAATAAGTAGTTATAAAATTATATATTAAACTATAAAATAAAACACAAATTAGGCAATAGTGGCATTCATTATAAACAGCATACAAATGTCAAGCAAAACTGAAACGGCCTTGGGCTCACGAGCCTGTCTCATACCACAAGAATCCAAATATTTCCATTTTTGCCATATTTGTAACATTTGGTTGCTAAACTATTCATTATGTAGCCTAAACAAGGCTTTATACTTCACTCATGTTCTAATATCCGTGTAAAATCCTATATCTGTGTAAAATCCTTCACATGCGCAAAAATGTTTGTTTGTGCGCTGCACGCTGATTTTACAGTGGACCTTTTCAAATAAACAGTATGTTTGGTTGACTAATTTAGTTTGATGATGAATGGCTGAAATATAAGGCAACGCTAGAACTAATGCAGTTTGAAGTTTATTTACTTTTCTGCTTAGCAATACTGAGATTCAATTATAGCAGAAAGTACATTGAAAGATAAAATCGCAAGGAAAAAACATAAAATACAAAGATACCAGAGAAATATAAAAACAAAATTTTCAAAACAAATTCAATAATACTACTCAAAAAAAGGAAAAAAAAAAAAGATTTACATTTGCACATACATAAGCAATACATTTTCAAAACAAATTCAATAACACTACTCAAAAAAAGAAAAAAGAAAAAAAAGATATACATTTCCACATACATAAGCAAAATATACATCTATTAGTACACGCACATAAACCTAAAAATTTTTTAAACATACAAGTACAACTGCAAAAAGGACCCTAAGCATCCACATTACATTCATTGAACAGTCTAACACCAAAAGGAATGGAAGAACTAGCATAACGTTTTGTCCTTGCTTTGAATAATGTCAAATTGCTTTCCTTCCTAATAAGCCGACCAGTTTTTTCACCCCTGGTTGGTGGAAAAAGATCATGAAGAGGATGATCATTCTGGGCCATCTCTTGTATTAATTTGATGGTGGCTTGCTCTCTCCGACCTTGTAAATCAGGTAGATGTATTGATGTGTTGGTAAATCTCTCAATGATTGGTTGTGCTCTCTTTTGCATGCTTTCCAGCAAAGCTGCTTGCTTTTTGTGCAACCAACTAACAGCACATTTGCATACTCCAGACAGGATCTGATCAAGGAGCAATACATACTAAATTATCAGCAGAAGTTCCATGTTTTGCAAAAACTGTCAAAAAGTGAAGACGTTGAGATGCCTTTTTTACACACTCGTCAATGTAATAATTTCCATTTAATTGACTGTCAAGATGATACCCTAGGTATATTGTCTGTAATACCACAGGAACCTCCTGTCCTCCCAGTATGAGTGGTGGTGGTTGTATTTAATTTTTTGCAAAACATATCCTTATTTCGACAGATTTGTTTCCATTTAAGAACATGTTGTTATTTTGCTCCCAAGTTTCCAAAGCAAGTGCCTCCATTTCCATCTTTTTGTCTGTTTCTATGTCTTTTAACTTTAAAGCTCGTGATATCAATGTCATCTGCATAAACTGTGTCCAACGTATCACCAAAAATGACTTCACGGATTGACATATGAAGTAAAAACAGATATGGTGACACGCTTTCCAGCAAAGCTGCTTGCTTTTTGTGCAACCAACTAACAGCACATTTGCATACTCCAGACAGGATCTGATCAAGGAGCAATACATACTAAATTATCAGCAGAAGTTCCATGTTTTGCAAAAACTGTCAAAAAGTGAAGACGTTGAGATGCCTTTTTTACACACTCGTCAATGTAATAATTTCCATTTAATTGACTGTCAAGATGATACCCTAGGTATATTGTCTGTAATACCACAGGAACCTCCTGTCCTCCCAGTATGAGTGGTGGTGGTTGTATTTAATTGTTTGCAAAACATATCCTTATTCCGACAGATTTGTTTGCATTTAAGAACATGTTGTTATGTTGTACTAAGTTACCAAAGCAAGTGCCTCCATTTCCATCTTTTTGTCTGTTTATATTTCTTTTAACTTTACAGCTCATGATATACCAATATCATCTGCATAAACTGTGTCCAGTGTATCACCAAAAATGACTTCATGGGTTGACATATGCAGTAAAAACAGATATGTGACAACTCCACCTTGGGGAACCCCCGATGTCACAACTTTCCATTCACTGCTTTTACCGTTTGCAACCACCCTTTGTCATCTTCCTGTTGTGTAGCTAAACAACCAAGCCAACAACTGTGGACAGAGGTTAAGTGTTGTTAAATGCTGAAAAAGCCTTGCATGGTCAAATCGATCAAATGCTTTTGACATATCTGCCAATTACACACGGACCATAGTTGAGTCTGTCTCCCTTAGCCATGTATGTATATTCTTGACCAAAGCATTCGTTGTGCTGTGTTTAGGCAGATAAGCATACTGATTGTTGCATTCTTTCAGAACTGTTGGCATACGTTTCTTCAAGACAATCCTCTCTTGCATTTTACCAATGCAAGAAGTTAAGAAAATTGGTCTCCAGTCAGATTTTTTATTTGGTCGGGCAACCTTTGGAACTGGGCATATATTAGCTTCTTTCCATGCAGTTAGTAGAATACCCACTTGATATGAGGTATTGATCAGATGTGCTATAACTGGTGCCAGGTCTTCTGCGTGATTCTTGACAAGCCAAGGATGTATATCATCAGGGCCACTTGCTTTCCGTGCATCTAATCTTAGCAGGGCTTGTTTTATCTCTCCTATACTACACAATGCATGCGTTTTTGTTGGTTTGGCCAAAGTTTGGCAAAAAAAAATGTTTAAGACCTCTGCTACATGATTTCCATTGACATTATAAAGTTTTATCTCAGTTCTATTAGTTTTAGATCGCCCAAACTCATTGTTGATGTAATCCCACCAGTCTTGGCTTTTTACTCTTCAGATTTTGGATTTTATTTGCGTAATTTTTATTTTTTTTGCTTGATTGATCTGCCATTGGACAATATTCCTTGCCTTCTTCCATTTTTTAGTTTTCCTGTTTTTGGTAAATTTTCTGCCGACTTTTTATAGCACGTTTGATTTCTTCAGTCATCCAAGGTTTGTCATATGTTATAGCTTTCCTTTGCAGTGGCAAGCATATTTGTAGAGCTGTCTGGATATAAATATTAAAAATCTCCACTTGTTTCTCAATATCCTCAGCTTCATACACAGGGGACCAATCTGTAATGGCCATACACTGAGCAAGGGCTTCTCTTCCTTCTTTAGTAACACATCGACCCACTCTATATTCCCTCTTCTTAATGCTGTTTTTTACCAATGGGACTGTTACGTGTTTAATATTTGTGGGGATGTTTTGTAACATTTAAGTGAGACACAACTGGCACTGGGGCAAACCAAGAAAGGAAATGACCAGGAAACAGGCAATCACGTTCGATACGGACCATTTATTGGTGAGAGGTGCAGATTGGCAATCACTAAAAATAAATAACTTCTAAATGATGGGAAAAAGGAGAAAACTGAGTGACGCCAAAACAAAGAAATAATCAAACGCAAAACAACCCCGATAACTTAACCTCAACCCAACTAATCTAACTATCAAACAGAAAATGTAGAAATAAAACTGCAAACTTCAGCGTATCCGACGCCCAACATAAACTACCCTACTTAATAACAAAATACATAGGTGGCAGTCACTCCCTAACTAGAACTAACAAGAAAATAACTAAATTTAAATGCAAAAACTTACCTACCTCCTTTTCCTGAAATCATTCTAACAGGACTCACTTAACAAAAACACATTGGTCTACGTTAGCTGATCATAGGGGTAACTTAGCACCACATGTCAAACCAGCAGCTAAGGCACTAATCATTCAGCAACAGGTGTTTTTAAGTTCTAGCGAACAATGACACCGGTTTAATAAACCTAACCACAGGACCAGAAAGCCTCAATAAACTAACGAGTAAGTCAGTCAACTAAACAATTCAAAACAACTAATAAACACAGCTCAATTAGTCAAAGAAAGAAATGAGCGCGGCTAACAAGAAAAGAACTAAATTTAAATGCAAAAACTTGCCTACCTCCTTTTCCCGAAATCATTTTAACAGGACTCACTTAACAAAAACACGTTGGTCTACGTTAGCTGATCATAGGGGTAACTTAGCACCACATGTCAAACCAGCAGCTAAGGCACTAATCATTCAGCAACAGGTGTTTTTAAGTTCTAGCGAACAATGACACCGGTTTAATAAACCTAACCACAGGACCAGAAAGCCTCAATAAACTAACGAGTAAGTCAGTCAACTAAACAATTCAAAACAACTAATAAACACAGCTCAATTAGTCAAAGAAAGAAATGAGCGCGGCTGGCAAAAATGGACAGTCACCCGCTGGCTGGAAAGCGGGACGGCTGACAGCAGCACAAGAAACCTTTTAAACGGGTAGGTCCATCCTGATTGGTCAACTGATGAACCGAGCAGCCAGTAAACAAAACCTAAGAATTTAGAGCAGAAACAACAAAAGAGGAAAAGGAGAAAAGAAAACAGGGAGCAAACAAAAATACAAAACATACGAGGAAGGTAACAGGGACCATCAAAACTGTGCAGTGATCACTTGAACCAACTGGAGCAAGCACACTTGGAGCACAATAGTTGGTATCAAGATTCGTTATGATAAAGTCTAAGGTAGACTTTCCTCTGGTGTTTTCCTTAACAAGCTGCTTAAGGTTTGGATGACAGCTAATAAGAGTCTTAATAGGTAGTTGGTTAAAGTCTCCACAAAGGATTATGCCGGTGAAACGGATGTCGAATCAGCCAAACACCCGTCCGAAATCATCAAAGTACAGGAAATATTGCAGAGTTGCATTCAACCATAGTAGTTTCGCTCATTTTCTGTTGTACTACTTAGACACATCTTTTTGTGAGTATAATGTTCCCTTAACAAATTCATGAACACAATACAAAAGAAACACGAAACAACATACCTGAGAGAGAATACAAAAATGCAAAAGTACAGGAAATATTGCAGAGGTGCATTCAACTGAAATAAGAAACAAAGTACAAATAAGCTCACTCTTGTTGGGTTTTCTTTGCGGTTTTACAGTGCGTTAGCAACATGTGCCGTTTCCATTAGCAAACCACGAGTCACAGCAATTATCGCTAAAATTGTCGTCACACATGCAAAACATCTAACACATGGTATGTTTTTCTCTTAATATACTCATTACCAAACAGTTACAATCATAGAAATGATATGAATCACTTTCTTTACATTTTAATAACCGATTTACAAGAGAGAGCAAAAAGATGCGCTTACCCATAGTAGTTTCGCTCATTTTCTGTTGAACTACGGTGGGCGTTAGGGACAAAATACTAAACGTCTGCAATATTTTAACCACCAGGGGGCACTCAAACACCATTTAATTTAGTTTAAAGTCTAATTTCATGGAATTCAATACTATGAATTATTATAATCTACATTCTCTTTTTGATTCCGTTACACCGGCTTGAGGTGATTTCATCTTTACTGCATCTATAGTGCTGAGAAGAAAATCTATAGCTTCTTTGACGCAGTTCTTTCTCGTTTGCCCCAAGGTGGCTGATAGAATAATCCAATGACAAGCGATGAGACCGTTCTGGGACGTAACCTTGGTCTTAGTTGTATCCACATACATTCTATATTTTCTTTCTCCAATTTGACACATCTTCTGTTGTAGAGATTACTGGATACATAAATAGCTAGGCCACCCCCTCTCAGTTTTGTGCTTGAAACCCTATCTTTCCTAAAGAGTTCATAACCTTCAATATCCAGGGTTTCGTCTGGTAAATTTCCATGTGCCCATGTCTCTGTGACACAAGCAATTTCGACATCCTTTGCTCTCAACAAAAGTTCAAACTCATCTTTCTTATTAATGAGTGATCGAGGATTACATAACAGCAGATGTGGTAGATCATAGGCAGTTATATCCTTAGATGTTTTTACTTCTGTTAAGTTATTCTCATTTCGTTTTTTTTTTTTCGGTTTTTTTTTCTGTATTGTGTGTCCCAAGAGGCCTGTGTCCAATAACAGTGTGAATCAGTCTTTGTTTACCTTGTCCACCTCTGACTCCTCTTGTCTTTTTTTCCCTCCGACACACAATTTGGTTTTCCAGGAGCTTCTGCCTAGTTTGAGATGGCAAATATGAAGCACATTGCCTGAAAGTCCATACAAAATCAGTTGTATATGTCACTCTCCTTGTGGTCTCCATTCCAAGTTGGTGCAGGACAGACAGGTCCAATCATAAAAATAAATTCATGATACATTTTCTTATTATTGCCTAAAACCAAAACTCCATAAAAAAATATATGATGGCAGATATTAAGTTTGATTTCCAACAGATTGTACTCCACCCCAGTTAAAAGAAACAAAGGAAGTCAGCCATTTTGGGCGCCAGATCCCCAAGCAAACTCCAAGCAAAAGCATTGTGTGCACACACAAACAACTAATATTGTTTGTGTGTGCGTGAGGCGCCTGTGCGATCAGGTGGATTAAATCAAATAAAGATATAAAGAAAAGAAATAAAATGCATTGTGTCACAAAAACTAGCATAGCCTATACTTGCTGCACAGTTTTTTATTTTTTTACTTTTGTTAATCTGTTAATTATATTATAGCATATTATATATTTTGTATATATTGTATATCTGAAGAAATCAATAGCTTGTCTGTACAGCTTGTTTGTTTGTTGCCGCTGTGTGTTTTGAGTTTGAGCTCCGTCAAGTTAATTCTTTATCGTTTTCTACAACAAAAACAATCAGAACGCCTTGTTATCACTAGTTTTAGAGAGCCGTGCTGGAAACATCCCGGGCTGACGCTCACAAGTCCGAGGTAAGTATACAGCGCGCAGCTAACTCTCCCACCACCTCTACTCCGTGTGTTTCTCTGCACAGGCCCGGTGCACCCAGGACGCGATCTTCCCAGATGTCCTTCACTCCAGCGCCGGGACACCACGGACCCTGGGTGCACAATGCATTGTGTCACAAAAACTAGCATAGCCTATACTTGCTGCACAGTTTTTTATTTTTTTACTTTTGTTAATCTGTTAATTATATTATAGCCTATTATATATTTTGTATATATTGTATATCTGAAGAAATCAACAGCTTGTCTGTACAGCTTGTTTGTTTGTTGCCGCTGTGTGTTTTGAGTTTGAGCTCCGTCAAGTTAATTCTTTATCGTTTTCTACAACAAAAACAATCAGAACGCCTTGTTATCACTAGTTTTAGAGAGCCGTGCTGGAAACATCCCGGGCTGACGCTCACAAGTCCGAGGTAAGTATACAGCGCGCAGCTAACTCTCCCACCACCTCTACTCCGTGTGTTTCTCTGCACAGGCCCGGTGCACCCAGGACACGCT
>NW_015546087.1:109050-111402 GCF_001515605.1 Sinocyclocheilus anshuiensis
ACCACCTCTACTCCGTGTGTTTCTCTGCACAGGCCCGGTGCACCCAGGACGCGATCTTCCCAGATGTCCTTCACTCCAGCGCCGGGACACCACGGACCCTGGGTGCACGCGCAGCGAAAGACGTGAGCCAGGTTCCGGGCGATGACCTCTGCCCCTCCGCCTCCTCCCATCTTCGAGATCTCCACCCGGAACCGCTTCGCTCCCCTCCGCGAGACAGAACGCAACGCTGTGATCATCGGAGACTCCATCGTCCGGCACGTCCGTGCTACGTTAGCTGAAGGTAAAGTGCACACTCACTTTTGAATGGCAAAGACGTGCTCACCCACAGACATTCACAGGTTCATTTTGAGGTATTGCGATTGCCGTGTTCACATATGCCCAAACGAACCGAGCTAAGGGGGGAAACGCACCAGGTTCCGAAACAACGAGCCAGGTGTGAAAGCACTAAATTTCTGTTTTTCTCCGTTCACAGAAGCGCTGCAGGTGCATAATGCAACGATTGAATCCTCGTGGTCTGTTGTTTACGCTGCTATTCGCGCATATAAATCTAAAGCCCTGTATAAAACAAAAAAAGACATTCTAATCTTACTGGTTAACGATCGACTAATCGACCAAAAGAACTAAAAGAAAATCTGGATAAGACTGTTATTTGCAACTGTAGACCAATCTCTACGCATACTCCCATTTCTGGCCAAGATTTTAGAGAAAAGTGTTCTTCAACTGTCATTTCTTGATGAAAATGATATTTGTGAAGTGTTTCTGTGCTATGGTGCTTCTTAAAACCTGACTGAAACAGTGTTATTAAAGGTTTTAATGACATTTTTGTGTGTTTTTTTTTTCCAGTTGATTCCATCTAAGGCTGTGGCTGAAGTCAGTTGTAATTCTTGGCTGCGTCCGAAACCGCCTACTCAATCAGTAGGTACTTAATTTCAATAAGTACTTACTTAACGAGCGCTAAAAGAGTAGGTACTCTACAGCCAAATCTCGTTAAGTATGAATGCGATCCAGGCATCATCCGCCATGTTGACATTATCATGTGATCTACGACGTTATAACAAGCACAACAGACACACAGGTTTAATTAATCTCTCTGTAAATATTTTGATGTTTATGAAATGGGCTCATTTTGTGGTCTTGTTGAAGAAACAGCTGCCCTTTTACTGTGATTGTAGTATAACCAATACATTTTGGGTTGATTTAAATTTGCATATTTTTAACCCTACTAATATGACCCACAGTTTAATCCTTAAATATATGATTATTTTTTACTAAAACCCAAAATCGTTATCTCTTGAATATGTTGTTCCCTCCGACTTATAAACAACAACAACAAATGCAATATTTTGATGCATTGATTATATGAATATTATGATTATTCAAATATATTTAACCTTGAACCTTGTCATTTTTTTCCTGTGTATAATGGGTGGAATACTATGATGTATGCAAACCCATTATATTTATGATTTATGTTTTTTGTCATTATGATTGTTCATTGTTAAAGATACTACCATCTTTCCCTGAGCTTGTATGTAATTATAAGTTTCTGTAGTATTAATAAAAAAAGAACATAAGATCGACAGGTGCACTAACACCTCATAGTATCAGTAACTCCACAACCCTACCTAGTACAGTTTTCTTCAGCGTTTGCAATATTTGTAATATCTGCACAAAGGAGACGTTGATCAGCTGCTCATAGATCTTGCCTTTGGAGAAACTGTTAATTTTACACTCGAAGAATGTAAGTATTACTACTTAAAAATTAAGATTACCCCAGAATGCATTGCTAGCCCACCCCAACACTTATGAGCAATAATAATTATAAATTCTGACCAATAATTAATTATATTGTTTTAGTAAAACAAACATATTGTAATTTGTTTTGTCATATGCCATAGCTATGCATGACTTCACACAAGACAAATGCAGCCAAGGTGAATACATCTCAATTTTCAGTCAAGTAATGAATTAAAGGCACAATATGTAAGATTTTTGTATTAAAATATCCAAAAACCACTAGAACAGTGTTATATATTTATATATATCCCAAATGAAAAATCCCGAGAAATAAGCAATTTTAACTAGTGACACGGAGCGTGTCCATAGTGTCACCTGCCAATGACGTCATACACCCTCGATTTCTGGTTTTGTTTTGTAGAAAACATGGAAACACCAAAGACCCTTTAATGCGTTTTAATAGACCGGTGACGACCGCACAGAGTAGCATTATAACAGAACTTTCAAATGAATCTAGTATGATAAAAACAGCGCTGCTTTCTTTTTCCCACATACGCACGACCGGAAGGAGCGGAAGCGGTCGACTGTGGCATAATAAAAGCTCCGCTGCTTTCG
>NW_015546087.1:122010-122995 GCF_001515605.1 Sinocyclocheilus anshuiensis
GGACAAACTTATTCGCTCGGCTACTGCTTATCGCCTACTATATAGTAGAGAAGTAGATGGTTTCGGATGCACTTTAAGTAGACGCGTGTCCGAATCTCGCGAGAATTAGTACATCACCCAGGTAATTCTCACCTACTCTTTTATGAATACTGAGGATTTGGACAAACTTATTTGCTCGGCTACTGCTTATCGCCTACTATATAGTAGAGAAGTAGACGGTTTCGGACGCACTTTAAGTAGACGCGTGTCCGAATCTCGCGAGAATTAGTACGTCACCCAGGTAATTCTCGACTACTGTTTTATAAATACTAAGGATTCGGACATACTTATTCGCTCGCCTACTGCTTTTCGCCTACTATATAGTAGAGAAGTAGGCGTTTCGGACGCAGCCCTTGTGTTTCTCTTTTCTTCAATGATGTTGATTGTTAACAGCAGATGTCCATCACTAATGCGCAATCATCATTTAATTAGTCACTTAATTATCTCATTAACTTTAACTCTTTGATGACTTGGGATTTGACTTGAGACTCGCTTGTGACTTGAAAGGAATGACTTGGTTCCTCCTCTGGTGAAATCAGCTACTGAGTTCATGGGTGGAATAAACATATGGCAGGACTTTTACTTTCTGACCCCTGGACTTTATACCTCTGCCAACCGCTGCGTCAAAACAACACAACCGCTGGGTTTGTCCCTTTTTAACCCAGCACTGGGTTATATTTAACCCAGCATTTTTTAGAGTGTACTGATGCTACTCAACCAGAATGAGCTTCTTACCGCCACGGGTGCTGCCGCGTCTGCAAAATGCATTTGCAGTTTTTGACCGCTGAGGGGTGCTTTAAAGGAGTCATATGCGATGCAGCTAAATACAACATTATTTTGTGTATTTGGTGTAATGAAATGTGTTTATGCGGTTTAAGGTTCAAAAAACACATTATTTTTCACATACTGTACATTATTGTTTCTCCTCTATGCCCCGCCTTTCTGA
>NW_015546087.1:123170-124783 GCF_001515605.1 Sinocyclocheilus anshuiensis
GTAGATATGTGGGGGCGTGTTAGAACGAGCCGTTTTAGGTAGGCGTGGCTGACTCTTAACTTTTATAAAGAATATCTCTTTGGATTTGAGACTTTAGTCTTTGCAACTTTACAGATCTTCTTTATGCACCAAGAGCTTGTAACATTCCAAAGAGAAAGGAACAATTGAAATCGCGTCATATGACCTTTAACCACAAGTTATCACGCGAATGCATCAAAGCGCATTTTCACAAATAGCCGTCAGCTTTGCCTCGCCAATGGGTTACATTTGACGGCTGCATTTGAAAGTGAAGTGAAAGTGAAAGTGACATGACATGTGGCCAAGTATGGTGACCCATACTCGGAATTAGTGCTCTGCATTTATCCCATCCAAAGTGCACACACACAGCAGTGAACACACACACACCGTGAACACACACCCGGAGCAGTGGGCAGCCATTTATGCTGCGGCGCCCGGGGAGTAGTTTGGTGGAAAATTTAAGAAAAACATAATAATTCATATTCACAGAAGCAAGTATATATAGTACTTCTGAAGTTATGTGCGTTTGTTATTTATAGTGAGTTCAAGCAGGATAAATGTCAAGCCTTTAAGTCTGTGCTTATTTTTGATTGTGCTGCACAGTACTACATAATATTTTAGATTTTTTACACATTTAACAGGTGTGCATTATTATGTATATCATATTAATAATGTTATATTAGGTTAAATTACAGAAAAGGTGGTTTACTTTGCATCGGACCAATAGTTTGTTCAATATTCATATGCTAAATGTCAATATTCTCAAAATTCTTAATATTTTTCACAATTACTTTATTATTATTATTTTTAATTCCGCTAATAAAACTGCATGTATTTTTGCGTATCACACACATACTTTATTAGGCTATTCATTATCTGTCCTTTATTTTTACAGAGAACTACATGACGTGGGGAAAAGATCTGTCCACGAATTAGGAAATTGTTGCGTATTTTTAATTCCTTTCTTTATATTAATAAAACGTGAGTGCTGTATTATTTTGTTCCCATTGTTCAAGTTAAGAAATTAACAAATAAAACCTGGCCAGGATTTAGCTAAATCAATGAAACCTTTTTTCATGCAGCAACATTTAAATGCAGGAGTGAATCCACAGAATTACTCACAAAATTTGAGATGACTGACAGTGATAACCATATCAAACAAAATATGAGGTTTCAACATATGTGTTTATAAAAACAAATGCTGAATATATTTAGTATACCTTTTAAAAGGCTTCTAAACATTTTTTTTTTTTTCAAATAGTGGTTATAGAAATATATCTCTTTATTAATGTGAGAATCCCTCTGACGAAGCACTTAGCATGGACTTACTTCAAGTCAAGTCAAGTCAACAATACAGATTGTGTCAAAGCAGCTTTACAATATTAAATAGGAAAATAGTGTGTCAATAATGCAAAATGACAATAGTATCGTCATCCAGTTTTTTATATCGACTACGCATTCCGCTAGTTTTTCAAATTGGTATGTTTCGCCGGGCCAATACAGTCTAAATCCTGACTGGAAATCCTCACAGATACAATTTTTCTCTAAGAAGGAATATAATTGTGAGGATACTACCTTTTCTAGTATCTTGGACA
>NW_015546087.1:124908-139341 GCF_001515605.1 Sinocyclocheilus anshuiensis
ATGAATTAATAATAGCCAGAAGAGGATCTATGACTTCTGGAAGCACCTCTTTTAGGAGCTTAGATGGAATAGGGTCTAACATACATGTTGGTTTAGATGATTTAACAAGTTTATACAAATCTTCCTCTCCTATAGTAGAGAATAAGTGGAATTGTTCCTCGGGCGATCTATAGCAAGCTATCTGATGCGATACTATAGCTGACGGCTGCATGGTTACAATTTTATCTCTAATAGTATCGATCTTGGAATTAAAGTAGTTCATAAAGTCATTACTGCTGTGCTGTTGGGAAATGTCAACACTTGTTGATGCTTTATTTTTCATTAAATTAGCCACTGTATTGAATAAATACCTGGGGTTATTCTTCTAAAAGAGACGAAAAGTAATCAGATCTAGCAGTTTGTAATGCTTTTCTTTTTCAAACGAGTTTTACTTGAAGCCCACCCTCTGAGAAATACTGAAAATATTGCTAAAAATTGTAGCAAAACCTCCCTCTTTACCTTTTGGACACGGCTCATGTTTATAACAGTAATCTTGGGGAGTAGACTAGTTTAAATAATGTAATCATCAGGTTTTAGCCAGGTTTCTGTCAAACAGAGCACATCTAGGTTATGATCAGTGATCATATCATTTACAAAAAGTGATTTTTTTTAGAAAGGGATCTAATATTCATTAAGCCAAACCTTATCATTTGTTTATCTGTATTATATCTGTTTTTGTTTTTTTTTGTTGAACATCAATTAAATTGTTACCCTTAAATTTGTTTGGATATTTTTTGTATTTGATAGTTCGGGGAACAGACACAGGCTCCCAGTAAACAGTGGACTATGGTGGCTGGTGTCTCTATTTTCATGTTCTGTACAATAGAATCGCCAATAACTAGGGCACTAGTTGAGCAAAATGAGCCAGTTATTTTATCCTCTTAAATTGGTTTGGATGGTTTTTTTTGCATTTTCTAGTTCGGGGAACAGACACAGTCTCTATAATATGATATCTAGGTGAAAGAGTCTCTATGTGCTGAGAATTAACTGATTTCTGTGATGGAGGGATGAAGGAGGGATGAAGACCATCTCTTTTCAACAGGTCAGGTCTGCCCCAAAAACTCGTCCAATTGTCTGTGAAACCTATGTTATTCTGCGGGACTGAACAATGTACCGGACTCCCTGAGCTAGTCACATCCAAAGCCTTGGGTATCGTTTGAATTTTATTAGTTTCGATTCCGATTCCGCTTATCGATTTCGATTCTTTTTTGATTCACAGTTTCAATTCCAATGTGACAAAAAAATTATATCAAGCATATTCTGTTTCTTTTTCTTTTCTTTTCTTTTTTTTTTTGCGAAACATTTAGTTGCAGCTGAATACCATGTACAAAAATCAACAGGCTACATAACTGGATTCTCTTCAAATCTGTTTGCAAAATAGAGCTGCATGATTCTGGATAAATTGAGTTGTTTTTTTTTAAATGGAAGTTGTGGTTCTCTCACGATTCTGAAGAAAAAAAAACATTAGACAAATAAACAAAATCACATGTAGGCCTAATTTATGAGTGAATGATTTAATGACTCACTCAAGATTTAAGATTGGTTCATTACTGGATGAATCAGTGTTTTTGAATGAATGATCAAAGACAAATACATTTTTAACAGCCCCTTTTCGCCACCTACTGGCGTAACAACGTAATCGATACATCTTTAACATTATTTGGAATGTCAAATTACTTTCAAAAGGAAGATTTACTCTATTTTGATCTCTACCGTACATATCAGAGTTTATATCTGTAATGTGGGGTTTGGGTTTTGTTTCTTGTTCATGTTTTCATGTCTTTTATTTTGGAGTTTAGTTATGGTCCCTGTTTGTGTTTTGCTTCCCTTGCCCTCATGTATTCATGCCATTGGTTCTCTTGTTCATTGTGTCATGTTCTGATTGGTTGTCTTAGTAATGTGTCTTGTTCCCCATTGGTTTGTTCTTGTCATGTGACCCTCTTGTCTGCTATAAGTAGCCCTCATGTTGCCATTGTCTTTCGGCGTGTATTAATGTTGTAACCTGTATTGTTTGGATGTTTGGATCACTCTGTAAATAAACTGCACTTGGGTTCTTCACTACACTCGCCTTCAGCGGATTGTTCGTTACAATATCTGAACTAGAAACTTTTATCCCAGTACTTCTGTGATTATTTAAATGTTTGTAACAGAAATAATGATCTGTGTGGTTGAAAAGACTGAAGCTGTTTCATTCATATACATGACAGTGGCTCTCTTTCAAATTGCAGATTTTCAAATCACACTGGTGTGATCGTACGATGAACGGGCGAACCAAGAGTGATCATAATGTTGTGATCGCACACGTCAAAGGTTGAGGAATGAAACGGATGAATCATTGTAATTTAGGAATAGAATCAAATCTGCGATGCATCTCCAACAAGCCTAATGGCTGCAGATTGAAACCTCTCTCTGGATGGCACAGTTTCAGGCACAGACAGCCCATAAAACAAACCATCTGCGTGTTTTCTTTTCAGCTTTTCTGAGCTGGCAGACATGCCAGAAACCTAACTAAATGCAAACATTTCATCCGATGACCTCTTTAAGCTAAATTCCACAGATAAAGCCTCAAGAGGATGAACACGGAAGAATTCCTTCAGTCTCAAGTATGGATCACTAAACATTATTTTCTCTTAAAGGGGTCATACGATGCTATTTTTAAAGATCATTATTTTGTGTATATGGTGTAACAGAATATGTTGACATGCTTTAATGTTCAAAAAACACATTATTTTTCAAATACTGTACATTATTGTAGGTCCTCTATGCCCCGCCTCTCTCAAACACGTCGTTTTCAACAAAGCCCCCTCCTTTGACAAGCACAGTCTGCTCTGATTGGCCAGCTGACCCAGTGCATTGTGCCTGTGATGTGACCCTGTTCCCCTCACTCACACTCTCTCACACACACACACACACACGACGTGATACTCTACACAGCGCAAAAGTCCGCATTTAAACAGTCAATAGCAAATACTTAAACAAATAATAAAACATACTTACAGTCGCTGATTCAGAAGCGCCAGATTGTCATAGCAAAGTCGGAATTGACCCTTTTTTTTAGAAATAGCCTTTGTGCACAGCCATCCTTGTACTCTCCTAGGTTCACG
This sequence comes from Sinocyclocheilus anshuiensis, assembly GCF_001515605.1. NCBI lineage: Eukaryota > Metazoa > Chordata > Actinopteri > Cypriniformes > Cyprinidae > Sinocyclocheilus > Sinocyclocheilus anshuiensis. The sequence goes on from NW_015546087.1 coordinate 128,052, forward strand.
AAACTGTCGTCCATAAAATACGTTGCACAAATTCGAACATTTGGGTTGTGCTGTTCTGTTTGAATCTAATTTTGGAATCTATTAATGAAAAATACAGAAACTCTTTGGTCATTTTTGAGCGAGATGCTAACGGTCTAATCAGATTCAGTGATCTATGCTAAGCTACAGCTAAAAGTGCTACCGCCAGACCCGGAGATCGGCTGAATGGATTCGAAAACGGTAAAACTCAACTGTTTAACTCTAGGGGAGTTGGAAAATGAGCCTATTTTCAAAAATAGTGGAGTGTTCCTTTAAGAAACAGCGATTTCAACTGAGGTGGCCTCGGAAGAGAGGTGGAATTTGACAAGGTCACTGGAACCAGGGCAATAAACCACCACTACCATCCATGATTTTGAGCAATGTGCAGTCTCTTATGAATAAAATAAGATGAACTGCACACAAATTCCCGGATATTTTTTAGGAATATCACAATTCCTGCTTGATGGTGTTTACAGAGATCTTCTCAAGAAGATGAAGATGGTGATGTGATTTTATTATAATTATTTTGGTAAAGAGTTTGTATATGCTACTGTACTTTTTAAATGTACTCAAGGAATTTAATGTTGTAATGTACACAAGGTATAGTATATTAATATAGATGTGAAAGTGTGTGTATATGTGTCATTTTAATTTAAAGGGGTCCTATTATGCTCTTTTACAAAGTCTTGATTATGTTTTGGGGGTGTACTAGAACATGCTCTCATGCTTGGTGGTGTTTTTTGTAATTTTTAGTATACTATTTTAGAATGCTGAAAATTAGCTTCATAAATTAATTGTGGACTGGAAATGCATTTCTAATGAGCTGAAGTGCTATTGAAAAGTATGAAAGTGTATTTTAAATAAATTACAATTAAATTACACTAAGATGTAAGGAAATCCAGTAAATTTAGCTCAATTGGAATTAATTATAATTGTATAGGAAAATTTGGACAAAATCATTATTTTACGGCTGATGAACTAAAACTTCAACTCTGCAATGGATATTAATATCCAAAGTATAGTGAAAACACTTAGCATGGCAACAAGATCGTCAGTTTAAGACATTAACTTGTGAGCAGTAAACACATTTATACTGAAAAGAGAAGTATCTTAAAACTTTATTGAACAAATCTAAGGCATATATAAACTAATCTAATCTAACACAAACACATTCATACAAGTTGCAGAAAGAGAGAAAGTGGGTAAATAATGAGTTTAAGGGAGTGGAAATGTGTTTATAGCAAGTTAAATAAAATATACCAAGTTTATAGCAATATATGCAATTTCTTAGACCTGAACAACCAGCAACCCTCGCATTGAGTTTCTCAATGAGGCTATTAAACATTATCAGTATGTTGGTTGAAGTTTTGAGGCAGGCACAGATGAGGTCGGACTCAGAGGCAGTGGTAGTGGTGGAAAGAGTACTGAAAATTTGTACTTAAGTACAAGTACGGTTACATTGCTGAAATAATACTCCATTACAAGTAAAAGTACTGGTGTCAAAACAGTACTTAAGTAAAAGTAAAAGGTACTCTTCTCAAAAACTACATGGAGTACTAGTTACTAGTTACTTTTTAGCTGGCGGTGTTTAATGAATCACCAATAAATAATCAATCAAATCAAAGATCTATGTAGAAAATAGATACTTTCAACAAAACACACTTTTATCTTCTTGAAGTACATGAATTAGTGGTCACGATACTAGAATTTCTAACTTCAATACAATACCTTGAAAAATATCAGTATTAAAGGCCCCGTGAACCGGAAGGGGCAACTGACTTCAGTGTTGTGACGTATTTCCAAATGAAAAGGAATATTGAATAAAGGGCAGGGGTAACACTTTAGAATACTGTATCTTACTTAACTAATAACGAGTTACTGCAGAACTAATAGGTAATTCTTCATTAACACTCAAGTCACTACTATTAACTACTAAGGAATATGTGTTAACTAATCAATATGTAATAGTATTTTTTTAATTGTGTTAAGTAACAATTAGTTAATCAGTAACTATTCAATTCAATTCAGTCATGCCTCCTGAAGAACTACTATTACGTAACTATTAATTCAGCTTCAGAAGGAATAACTATTAAGTAACTACTAATGAACAGTGGTGCACAGTATCAGGTTGTGGCCCTTTCTTCTTCTTTAGTACTAATGTTGTTAGATAAATTTATTAGTGTTATATATGCTATTTAAATATTGATTTACATTCGTTCGCATATGCGCCAATTAATGTTTCTGTCTGTGGGTGCCCACGCTATTGTAATTAATCAGTCCACTGAAGGCGAGTGTAGTGAAGAACCCAAGTGCAGTTTATTTACAGAGTGATCCAAACATCCAAACAATAATCCGAGACTTGACTTGACATGAACAGACCTGACTTAACTTGACGAGGCATGAAACAGACTTGACATGAACAGACTCGACGTGGCATGAACAGACTAGACTCACCTACAGCAGGTTACAACATCAAATACACGACGAGAGACAATGGCAACATGGTGGCTACATATAGCAAACAAGAGGGTCACATGACAAGAACAAACCAATGGGAAACAAGACACATGACTAAAGACAACCAATCAGAACATGACACATACACAAGGCAGAGATACATGAGGGCAAGGGAAGCATGACACTAACAGGGTGAAACAATTACAAAATAAAAGACGTGAAAACATGAACATAAAACAAAACCCAAACCCCACATTACATATCCCCCCCCTCTAAGGGCGGCTCCAGACGCCCAAACAAAACCCAAAAAGTAATATTCATTAAAATAAAGCTGGATACCACATTAATGATGTTGATGATAATAATGTTTTTTGTTTTTTAATGTAAGTGTTGTCTGCAACCAGAAGTTCAGGATGGAACCCTTGCCAACATGCCTCAGGTATGTTCATGGTTTTATATACATTTTGTGTCTGTTTTCCTCAGGATATAGCACCACTATTATAAAGTGATACCAAAGGTATTCTGTATTTAAGGCAATGACTGAGGGAAAATGAGAATACAGGGAACCCCTGAGTCGTCAAAAAAGAATTACCACATCATTCTCAAGGAATTACGTAGAACAGTATTCTAAAGTGAAACCCAGCCAACATTGATATGTGGGCCCCATATGGGTTATACCCGGGCAGCATGGGTTCTATGTGGGCATGGGCTGAAAATGGGCAATTTATGTGGGTCCCATGTGTGTTTCACAATGTGGGTCCCATATAGGTTTGAAATAACTACTTTTTAAATGAAAATGTGGGAATTATTATGTTACCCTGCCTATGCATGTATCAAAATGCATTTTTCTTTTACTGCACACATTTTAGCAGGGACAATCACAAACTCTAGACTTTTTTTTTTTTCTTTTTTCTTCAAATTCTAGACTTATATCAGTCTCACGTGGGACCTACACTCTCAAATGGACCTTTTTCACATTTCCAGGTTTCTCAGCAGCAGCAGAAGTCGTCATAGTTGGGTTAACTTGAATAGCAGTGAATGGGAGAGTACCACAAATATATTTTTTGCATTCCCATTTGCTCAAATAGCAAAAGAAAAACTCCACGATAGTGTTTTCATGACTTTCAATAAAAGGAAAAAATTTGAGTGAGACTGATAACGGCAGTCAGAAGAGAGAACGATGTCAAATTTACCGTCCCTCCCATAGACGCGGCATTAGAAACACCCGCGCATTAGCATTAACTGTTTTTTTTGTAATTTGATGCAAAGGCGATATAATACAAAGAATAGTGTTATAAATGTACATCCATTTTTAAAAAAATACAAATATGAAAAACTTTCGAGGATTTACGATGCTGATGACCATTAAAGGGGTCATATGATGCGATTTCTGTTTTTCCTTTTCTTTAATGTGTTATGTAGCTATTTGTGCATGTATAAGATCTGCAGAGTTACAAAGCTCAAAGTCTCCCACAAAATGATGTATTCTATCTAAAAGAGAAGGCTGATCCAGACTGGGCTAAAACACCTCATTCAAACACGCCCCCACATGTCTACGTCAGTATGTGGAAATATTTGCATAATGCCGCCCAAATGTACACACAAAAAAGAAGGCATGGCTTCAGTAACTGCAGTAGTGTTGTGGCAGCCATGTCAGGGAGACGCTGTGTGTTTCTATGTGAAAGCATAAGCACTTTACTTGGCCTTCCGAGAGTAGATGCAATGAGGAATCATTGGTTAAGATTTATTTACAACAGAACAGCACAACCCAGATGTTCGAATTTGTGCAACGCATTTTATGGTCTTCTGACAACACCTTCCGCTTGACCAAGTAGTCCTGTTGCATTCAGTTTTTAGTTTGGATTTTGCCAGGATCAATGACATATCATAATATCATATGTCATTGATCCTGGCTGAAAATAAGCGTGCATTTAAATTTATAACTGTAAATTTGTTAAATGTTCGAACAAAAGGAATTCCCGCTCTGGCGCAAGGATACAGTCTCTTCTAAGCACAGTGGAGCGGCAGCACGGAGTCATTGCTTTTAACAGTTCACAGAGGACGAGTCGGAGCGAAAATAAGCAGGTAAAATGCATATTTTCTAGAAATGATTTTATTATCCATGGTTTCAAGTATTGGGAACATCGTTTTGGCAGTTTAAATTGCCTTTAAAATAATGATGTTGTATTTTTTTCCTGGCCGCGTAATCGCAAAAAAATGTCTGTAAGGCTTAAAGCATGTCATTTTTGTTGACGGTAAAAGATATTAATTAAGTAGGATTCTCAGTTGTTGTTTATTTTATGCTTTACTGATGCATTTTGTGGCCATATAGGCGCCGTTTTTTCACCTGAGGGAAAACTTAATTTCCACACAATTTATGAGTCATTCCACGAAACCGGTACGATTTGAGTCCCTCTGACCTTTTTAAGTGTATTTTATCTATTGGGTAACCAAAATCTATTTTTAAAAGCTTTTTGTATTAATTGAAATGTCTCCTTTAATAAGGTTTAAAAACATGACATACATTTTACCTTTATATTAGAAATTATCTTGTTTTTTTCCATTGACACCACCTATTTTGTCATGTCCCTCATGGCCTTCTATGAAAGTGTACTTGGGATATGAATAATTAAATTAGAAAAAAGTCCATACATTTTGCCATTCTCATAAATATCTATCTGTGCTTTTTTGCTGGTAATGATTTTTTTCTAAGTAAATTCATGATTATTCATTAAAGTCATATTATTTAGTTCAGTACCTCAGTAACCCCTCAACCCTGTTACACAAATCATTCTCCCCCCATAAAAATAATGAACTGATCCTTATGTGACATCATTAACAGGAAATTACATCATATAAGTCTTCTGGTCAACATTGTGAGCAGACCCAGGCAAGTTACCACCTTCTTTTATAACTATAACTTATTAATATTTTGATATTAGGATTGTCAAGCTTAACGACTCAACCCCGTTACATCAAATAAAGATAGAAAACTATTACTTGTGAAAATGATCTTTGTTATTTTAACAATATACATGATTTCTTAATATCATGCATGCCATGTGCTCTCCTGTTATTCACTACATTTAGAACAGTGGCCATTTTGAGCAAAAAATCACAACCCCATCACACTCAACCCCGTTACTCATTTGATCACAACGCGGTTGTGAGATTGTGACGGGGTTGTGTTTTTAACACTTTGGTTCTGAAATTATCCAGTAATTTAAATGAATTATTATATTTGATCAAGAGTCTTATTCCACATGCATACATGCATAAGTTGAATGTAGTAATGTCCATGTTAAAACTGTGTGTGTGTGTATGCACATGTGTGTTCTGCCTAGATTTTCACATCTCAGTGTTAAGTAAATTGCTCTGAAAGAATGTTTGATTTAATGATATCAATTTAAACATCTACAGACATCTATGAGTCTGTGATGGCACCGAAAACAGCGTCAGAAAGGCAAAGGCAGTATCGTGCGCGCCTAAATGCTGATCCTGAAAAAAGGGAGAAATACCTGCAGAAAGAACGCCAAAGATGGAGAAAAAATGTAGACACAGGCAAAAAGAAAAGAATCAATGAGTTAAGTGAAAGACAACAGCGGCTGAAGCGTAGAAAGTGGAGAGCAGCTTACAAAAGAAGCAAGGAGGGGAGAGAAGCACCGAGGAACTTTGCCACTCCTCCACAAAGTCCAGATCATGCCCCAGAGCAGTATCCATGTCCAGGATCTTCAAGGTAGAGCAATGAGCAGTTAAGAGTGTAAGAAAATGACTAGGCTGTGTGTTAGCAAGTGTTAGAAAATTAAAAATGTAGTTAATAAAAGCTCTTTTAGTTGTTTAGGTTGTATGTGATAGTTTACTGACTGAAAGACCATCTGATTGATGGCTGCTCGCCGTTTTGGCAGCCATCAACCAGATTCCTTTTTTTCAATAACTTTTTCCCATCTACAGAACCCTGATATCTTTCATCCTTTTCCCTGTGTTCTTTCCCCTTATTCTCCATCATATCCATTTCTCGTCATTACTGACTATTGATTGTGTTTGTAGGCAACATGTGGAGGGGAAAAAAAAAATAAGAAAAGAAAGATACAAGCTGAAGAAGAAACTAGAACAACTTCAGGAAAGACTGGACAAACAAAGAAAACAGTCAGAAAAATACAAAAAAAGGTGCCAACGTTTAAAGAAGCATTCCGATTCACCACGCTCAAAGGTGAAAGAGCTAACAGCAAATTGCTCCGTAAACTCCAGAATCAGGAAGACATTGCTGTATCACCAATCACTGATTATAGACATCAGTAACAAATATCAGCAGACCACCAAAGAAAGGGAAAGACAACTAATTGCCTTGACCGAGACAAACACAACAGTGAAACTGTTCTTTGTAAAGAGCGAGGATGTTGAGAGTGCAATGGAGAAAATGCCAACGCAAATACCAGCAGTCCCAGGAACAATGAGAATCTACCAGGTGATTACTCTGGCTCCAGGAGAACTGATACACCGTGATGTCAGCTGCATGTGCGCAACACGGCATCAGTTTGACTGCAAGTGCTTCAACACACAGTGTTTCAGTTTTGGCCAGAAGGTACCAACTGCTGTGCCACAGCCAGACAGTAAAGGGAATCCACAGTCAGCCAGTGAAGGGAATCCACAGCCACAGCCAGAAAAGGAAATCCAGTGTGGAAGTCCAGAGCTGGTTGGGCCAGTGGTGCATGCTCAGATATGATCAAGAGCTGTATCCAGGCATCATCTTTAGCACAGATGAAACACATGTGCAAGTGAAATGTATGCATCGTGTTGGGCCAAACCGATTCTTCTGGCCGGCTCGGGATGATATCCTCTGGTACCTGTTTGAGGATGTACTTGAAATAATTCCACCCCCAAAGCCTGTGACAAAGCGCCATGTGGAGATCTTGAAAGAGGTGTGGGCCAGATATTGAATGTCACGAAGCGGCCACACAAGTTATATGTTTTATTTTGATGACCTATTCAGTCAGTTTATAATGTTCTAATGTATACTATGTTATTGTTGTTCTTCCTGCAGTCAGGTTAATAAAACTCAGTTCAATTGCAATTTATATCTGGTGTCTTTTTTGGTTACATAATGAAATACAGCGTTTATAGAAAATCTTACAGTAAATTTGAGTAAAAAAAACAACTATTTATATGTTAAGCTGCATTTGTCTCTTCAACTCCGTTACCATCTTCAACCCCATTACCCTAGTCTCAACCCCGTCACACCTACATTTTTATTTATTATTTGTTTAAGTTTATGAAAAAGTAACTTAATTTTTGTTGAACTCAGTCGGAAATGTTCATAGCAATCATTAGAATACTGATTTTAGTTCAAATTCTGAAGTTAAGCCACTTCTTTGATCAAAAATGACGAGGTTGCTGTCACAAAAAGTTCCATTTCAGGCTTTAGTATAGCAAAAGTGTGAGATTTTATGTATCTTTTATATCTGCAAATACTGAATTAGTGTGAGGGACATCTGATTAATAGGAAAATGTTTATTTCATTACAAATACATTTTATAGTCATATTCAGAGAGCTCCCATAGTGTCCATAACGGGGTTGAAGACTAATAGTGCCCATATCTTAAAATAATTACCAATAATAATAGGGATTTGATGTCTGAGGTGGGAAAATATGGTTTTCTGGAAGTTAAATATGTCATTAATGTTGTGGGGTGTTCAGAAAAGTAATACATTTTGGTAAAAAATCTAAAAATGTGCAAGTCCCAATCGTACTGGTTTCGTGGAATGACTCTTATAATAATAATAACCGCGTTTGAATGGTAAAATACTGAGTTTTTAAGGTATCTGACATAACTCACTCCTAAAAGCGGACAAATGTTGCTTTCGAGTGCCAGGTCTGGTGGATTTCAAACGGTTTTGAGACCACCATTCTTTAGGCCCTTCTGTGCGCGCGCTTCGAGCATGCGTGAACACCTCAATGAGCTGACAGCTCTTTTTCACAGCATATTGGCGCTAAATCACTAGCCTATTTAACATCAAGCCTTTACTTTCTCAATCATGCATGTTTCTTTAAGTAGTAGTATGCTACGCATATATGAAAATATGCTCATGCAGGGCTGCTGGTCACTCGTCCAGAGGGTCGTCGGTCTCTGCACAGGAGGAGCTAGATTAATGAGACCAAAAACTGCCAGTCAGATTTACCCAAAACGAATGATATCTCATGTTTGACCACTATAGAGACATTAGAGCCAGCGGCAAATTCCAGAAGTTCTGGCCGAGGTGAGGCTGCTCTGGCGGGTTCATGAGCGCTGAACGGCCCCGGACGCACTGGAGCTCACGTCTCTGAAATATATATATATATATATATATATATAACAAGTTCTGTATGTAGATAATTGTTTATACCATATACACTATTGAAATAATTCCTAATTTTGTTTTTAGATAATGGAGTGTTACGGTGCAAGTTCACGTACTACACGGCGACGAATCAAAACAAAAGTTCAAGAACATGTAATGAGCCTTGCTGTGGATGCTCTGGAAGTTCTTGATGAAACTGTTGAGCAAAGTGTGAATGATGAGCAGGTTTTTGAAACTGACAGATCAGATCAACTGAATTTGACTTTGGATAGTGATGAAGCAAATTACTAATTTCAAGATTCTGACGAAGAGGAAATGGATCCTCAGCTTGACATGAAGACAAAATTGGCTGAATGGGCAGCTAGTCGGAATATCTCTCAGTCTGCTTTGTCAGAATTACTGCACATACTTATAAATGAAGGTCTTAATTTACCAAAAGATCCAAGAACTCTCATGTCTACTTTAAAAGACTGTGAAGTCAAAAAAATGGGGAGTGGAAGTTACTATGTAATGCCATATGTGCAGAGCTGAACAATGCACAAGATGAACTCACAGACACATTAACTCTTAAGACTAAATTTTGATGGAATCCCGCTTTTCAGAAGTTCCAATGCACAGTTGTGGCCCATACTTGGTCAAATTAAGGAGCTACCTAGCTCTAAAGTGTTCATGATAAGTCTGTATGCTGGCCCATCTAAACCACCATCAGTTCATGAGTACATGAAAGATGTTGTTGAGGAATTTAAAAGACTCACAAAGGAAGGCTTGTACTTCAATGAGAAACATTACAGTGTTTCCTTGCCTGATGCGTTTATATGTGATGCTCCTGCAAGAGCTTTTCTCAAATGTATAAAAGGTCACTCAGGTTACAGCTCTTGTGAGCGTTGTGTGCAAACTGGTGTTAATTTAAATGGAAAAATAGTGTACCCAGACATGGAAGCAGCCCTGAGAACAGATGCCCAGTTTGATGAAATGTTAGCTGAGGAACACCATCGTGATATGTCACCACTTCGGGAGTTGGGAGTAGGTTTAGTTACATCTTTTGTACTTGATTACATGCATTTAGTGTGCTTAGGAATTGTCCGTAAGCTTGTTTCACTGTGGGTCAAGGGACCCTTGACATGTAGGATTTCATCAAGTGTTCTTTCTGTTGTATCTGAGAACTTGAAACGATTTCTCAAGAAAGCCACGATCCCTTTACGAATATAGTCAGTGGAAAGCCACAGAGTTTAGGCAGTTTTTGTTATATACTGGCCCTGTTGTGTTGTTCAATGCATTTCCTAAACGTGTATATAACAACTTTTTAGTCTTATCAGTTGCCATAAGAATTATTTTGAGTCCAGATCTGTGCAGTGACTATTGTGATTATGCTGAAAAGTTGTTGAAGTTTTTTGTCACAAATTTTGCTAAAATTTTGCTTGTATATAACACACACAGCCTTATACATTTGGCACAAGATGCTCGTAAATATGGTGCTCTTGACTGTGTCATGCTTTCCATTTGAAAATTATTTAGGACATTTGAAAAGGATGGTTAGGAGACCTCAAAATCCTGTTGAACAAATTGTGAGACGTGTGGATGAGAAACAAACTTTTAATAGGGACTCAAAAGGAAGTTCAACATTAGAAGAACATCTTAAACAGCCACATTTCTCTGGACCTACTCCACCAGGGTTTTCCACATGCACAAGTTTAAGCAATGCCAATACAAAGGAATGACCATCTCCTGCTCTCCGGGAAACAACTGCTTTGAAATTAATAGCAGAGTTGCCCTTGTTAGAAATCTTTTGGTCTCTCCCATGACATGTTTGCAGTATGTGAGTTTTTTAATACAGGGACATGTTTTTTTTACTACCCTGTTGCTTCTTCAAGTTTGGGAATTACTGTTGTCTCAGCACTCAGTGGCCAGCTTTTTGTTGTTCCAGTGGCACAACTTTCAAAAAAACTTGCTCTTCTCCCTATGACTGATGTGTATGTGGCTTTGCCTCAGCTGCATGATTACTGACTCTGTACTTTAATGGTTCAGAATGTCCCTTTATAGTGTAGTGGAGTTCACTGATGAGCAGTGGTGGACAGTAACGGAGAAGCTTTACTTCGTTACTGTACTTAAGTACATTTTTCAAGTATCTGTACTTTACTGGAGTCGTTTTATTTTGAGTAACTTTTACTTTTACTTCACTACATTCCAAAGTCGACAACTCACTGATTCAAATGAACCGTTTAGTGCGAGTCTCCAGTGAACTGAATTCACAAGTAAGAACTCGAATATTTGTAAGAACACAAGTGTAAGAACACAAGTAAGAACAAGAATATCTTGTGAGCACGCGCACGCGACTGATGCTGCTAAAAGTAAGTAACTAATGTCGAATTTTAGGATTAATTATTGTAACTGAAAATCATATTTAGGTCAAAACTGTCAGTTGTTTGTGAACTAAATCTGCTGTAAAGGGTGATCTATTTAAGCCCACTGAAATGCTTGA
>NW_015546087.1:139592-146366 GCF_001515605.1 Sinocyclocheilus anshuiensis
ATTTTATTATACGTATCTGTACTTTTACTCAAGTACTTGATTTGTGTACTTCGTCCACCACTGGTTTTCGCACAACAAAACAATCAAAAGGTGAACACTGTCTTAAAGGAAATTTTCTAAAACGAACATTTTCAGCAAATTACTAGGAACTTACCAAATATAACAATAGATAAGATGACAGCAAATATTGTGTATGCCTGAACTTCAACCTCGGCAATGTTTCTCTAACACGTGTAACTCAAGTTACTTTTTTTTCTGGCAAAGGTCGATAAGCATGCCATTCTTCTTTTTTTCCTCGATTATGCTTCGAAGTGGCTCCATTGCGCACATTTCTTTGCAATGTTTGGCAAACTCTGACAGTTTCTGGCCTCTATGGAACTTTTCACGCAATGTCTTGTAGGCTTCAGAGTCACAAGCTTCTAGCTCTGCTATTGCTGCAGTATCCAGTATGTTTTGCGGTCCACCCCACACTTGTGGTAAGCCAGCGTTTTGGTTATTCCCTGTTCCAAGTATTGCAGGACATTTTTGTATCTTTGGATTGCATCTTCTGGCAGAAACACTGGAAAAGATCAAAGGTGCATGCTTAGTATGTAACTCCAGTAAGACCATTTAATATATGAAGAATTCATTTGCAAAAGCCTCTAATTGTTTTATAGTATGTTTTATAGACATGTTTTATAGTAGCATTTTTTATCAGGCTCTTATGATTAGGTTTAGTAATTTCACTTTAATGGTTATGGACAGTTATTGATCAGTTATTAAAATGCTTTAAAAAAAATTCCCCTTTAGTCAGATCATTGACATTCATTGAATTCACTGAATTCATTTAAGAAATTTGATTGTCTTTTGCTGCAAAACCAGTTAAATATGTTAAACATCTTTTAAGTACTTAAATTAATTATGGTGTAAAGCCTGCCACACTGCGATTTCAGCAATCTTATAAGATGACTGCAGATCACACTGTGCAACATGGATCTAATCATCCTGGGTAGGATGTATGTTGATTGTACGATGATGACACCTGTTGACTTGTAGGCTACGACTCAAGTTACTATAGAGCAATAAAACGCCATCAGCATGCACTAATGCTAAACAGAAAAGCATGATGAATCACACTTTGGAAGTTGTGGTTTCTGTGTGCTGAAAAACAAAGGAAGCTGTGAAAGAGGAATGGAAAAGAGTTTGAGGTAAGCAGTTTTAAATTTTAGTGCCGTATCACATTGATTAAGCACCATTTCGTGTTGCAATTTTACTGGCTGGTCAGTAGACGTAGGCCGTAGCAGCAAACACACTGTGAGATGATCATGCTGAACTTCTGACACTGTCAGAAAATGATCATAGGCTATCTTTGGTCACAAGACCGTGACAACAGCCGTCTTTAAACCTTTCTCACTCTATGACATAAGACCACCTTTGAGAAGCCGCAATCTTTCGTCTGGGAAAGCCAAAAACCGTGCAGTGTGTCCCTGGCTTTAATTGAGAAGTGCAAAGTATTTATGGCATTTTTTTAAATAAAACACTCACTACATTTTACTAGACAACATTTTACACTAAGACTTTTACAAAGTACTTAAGGACACTATTTTAATAATGATGATGACATAGTTATTGGAACATAATATACATTATAACAATGGCAACACACCTCTTCTGTTTTTTTTTCATTCTGCGTTTTGCTGTCTTTCTTGATTTTTTCTGATGCTTCCTCTTTTTTTGTGGTGAAAAGGAAACCAATGAATCAGAAGTTATTGTGTATTTCTATTACCTTTTATTTTATTTACTCAATATGGTATTATCTTACTCAAAATATTATGTATAATCATGAAAGTAATCAATATACTAATCAATATGTTTAGTTATTCTCAATACTGGATGTCTTAATGAGGATTGTATGTATGAGGGCCCTTCCATTGGGCAGTGTCAGTGGTTTACATTGGATTGTACCAGTGAACTTGAGTAACCCAATGAACTTTGGGTGATTTCCAGAAAGTTGACAGTAAGGAGTAAACAGATTTGATGTATGTCTCATGGGACCACCGCCAACCAATGGGAAGCGGCAAAATGAAAGTTTTTAAAAAATGGTTGATTTGGCCAAATTCCACCATTAAAAGATGGACCAGGTGTGCTAGTAATAAATTGTGGCAAACCAGTTTGCTTAAATTGGAGATAAGATTGTTTGCGTGGTTGGCTGGGGTCACGCCTGTGATGGTAATCTGAGACAGGGCTTCACCAATAAACGAATCTAAGTTATTGGATTTAAACTAAATTAATGTAAAGAAAATGTAAAAGCAAGAGAGAATTAAGGAGTTCCAGATTTTAAAAGTCGCGCATGCGCAAGAATGATAAAGAGATTTATATGCATAAGAAGTCTGTAGTGCCTAGGAGGGGCATAAAATCCCATATCAGAGACTTCTTAAGTGGGTACGCCAAGGTAAATATCAGGGAGCCGCTTGTGGTTGGTGGAGCGTGGCCTTGATCGGGTACCCACGGCAGAAGGGCTGCGTGAGCGGGTGTCTGCAGATTGGAAAGAGTTAACTTGTTAGTCTCTGTCTGTCCATTGTATGTTGTGAGAGATATCTCGGAAGAGTCAGGGTTCGCAATCAAATTTTGGGGTTGTTTGGAAGAAGCTCCCTGCATCTCTTCCTTTGTTGACAACGCTGATAAAAAATACAGACAAAACTATTTCAACTTAATTTTAATTATTTGCCACCCTACATGTGAGCTAGTAATATGATTAAGACATACCAATGCATTTGGAGAAGACTTGTGTATTTGTGAATTGTTTACAAATGTAATTGCAACTTAAAAAAAAAAGTAAAATAATTTACTTCTTAATAAATGTTTAAAATGCAGCACAGTAAAATAAAATAAAGACTTTTTTTTTTCATTTTTTACAGACGCTTTTATCAAATACATTTTACAGATGCTTTTATCAAATACACTTAAAAATTAATTTAATAAATGTAACTACACTTGTGTTTTTGGTAACTGTGGAGATATGAAAAGGGTCCATTCAAAGTCATTATAACGCTTGGAAGAGCCAGGATAAATTGTATTATAACTCCGATTGTGTTCGTCTGAAAGAATAAAGCCATATACACTTAGGATGGCTTGAGGGTGAGTAAAACATGGGGTCATTTTCATTTTTGGGTGAACTATCCCTTTAAATGTTTAAACTATTTTAAAAAATAATGTTTATTAGGCCTAAATCTTTATAAAAACAATTTAAATGCGTGCATATTAAAAATTGACTTGCTTTTTATTAGACAGACAACATTTCACCGTTTGTCAGACTGCTGCGCAGGAAATCCCTCTCATTCTCTAAATCTCGGCATTTGTCCTCAAGGACCTTGATTTTGGATTTCAAAAATGCATTTTCTTCCTTAAGTTTTATTAAGGACACCTGCTGAGTTGGTGATGACGCTTTTCTGTTGATACAAAACACAAAAATTTTATTTATGATGAGAGTAGAGCCTAAATTGATTGTATTTAATATTAGATTACACATAAAATATCATATAAATCAAAGTGTCTTATAAACTTCCTTGATGTTTTGATCATAGGTTAGCTTAAGCAAGGACTAGGCCTTGGTTAAATTAGGATATTTAGGTAGCTTTTATAAAAATGTCTTAGAAAAATTCATTACTGGTGTGCATTTTGACATATTCTAAGATCTGCCCGTGCAAGTTATTTTCAGTTATGACAGCGCAAACATGCATTTTAGCCTGGGACTACAATTAAGGCTTGTTTGTGAAACCAGGTTCCACTGATGTACTGTTCCAACGGCATGTGTTAACTAACTAACTAACTTAATGCTAATATTGTACAAATTTGAAAAATATATGACATACACAATTACCTGCTTCGGCATTGTCGTCGAGCAGATGTTGAGGTCGTGCCCTTTTGCGCGGATTTCTCCTCCATCACCATGCTTTCTTCTGAACTGGAACTGTGTGTACATCGATTCTCCAATCCTATTTGCCTATAACTGCTGATTAATTCAATCATCTGATGTGACTCCTCCCCGTTGAGGTCATTACTCCAAAGTGTAATAACATTAATGGCTGGCTTTATTCCAGTTATTTGAATATCTTCAAACAATTTAATAAAGTTTTTATTTTTCATTCTGTCTTGCTCAAATTGTATGCACGCCATGTTTGGTGCGATAAATGGCTCTTGAATGAAATGCTGTAATCCGAATATTTTTAACAGTTCTTGAGCACATAGATCCAAAACCCTTTTAGGTTTGATTTCAGATTTAGATATTTTTGTGGTTGTCCAGTGATTGCTTGCCCTTTAAAAAGTAAAGCTTCGAAATACTGTAACATGAATAGCTAAAGCTTGTCCAGTGAGTACGTTTGGCGTGAACGTAGTACGTAACTTTTCCAAATAAGGACAAAAAGGCACCTACCGAATCAGACGTTGTACATGTTTTTCTTCTTCTTTATTTTAGATCTCCTTGTAGTTTTTCTTGGTGACAGGTTTTTTGAGCAGCGAAATAATGGGACTTGGAACAAAAGTTTTTTCACTTTGTGAGCAGACCAGCAGACGAGGTACAAGAAGGTTAATTAGATGGCTAAAAAAACACAGACTCATCAAAACAAGGATGAAATGCAGACCGTGTAAAATAAAAAAAGAAATTCCAGAGGACACAAACCAATGAGGATACCAATGGTAAATGTAGAATAAAAGTTTATTTAAAAAAAAAAAAAACTACAATTTATCATGCTAACTGGTAAATGTTTATGATATTAACTTTTGTAATGTAAATGATGGATGTTTAGGCGATTTTAGGGAATGTCAAAGATGAACCCACAGTCAGAAAGTAACAAAGACATGCAGGGCGGGCTCAATTTTTGAGAAAAGCAAGGTCACCTTACAAAACTGGATGAAGTTCATATACCGGTAGGCAACGTTAATATATATACACACTATATATATTCGGTAACACGTCTACATCAGACGCGACAAGGCGACTGATGCAAAATCTATTTGTTCTTTTTGTTAGAAGTAGCACGAGCGCGAAGTCAGACTGTAATCTGTCGTTCCCCTTACGAAAATTAACCATTTGTTGCAAAAAAATATGGTCCTATTTGCTGTTGTCACCAATAGCTGCGTCTGGTGTGTAGAGACGTTAGTTTCAGGGGTTGTTCATGTGTCGTGTCTTTTTTATTTCTCATCGCTATAAATAGTAATACTTCTCTCTATATCTGGTAATAGAGCTAATACAGGTGCTGGAAATCTATTTACCCTTTGCTGACATTTCCTCGTGTTAATGGAGAACGCATATATATGTACGTGTACATATCTACTGTTTGGAAGAACGCGGCTCATGATTGCTTAGCAATGGCGGACAACACTGGCCAGTGCTCCCTTCTGCTTAGCAAAGGAGAGAAAGCGGTGCAGCATCTGTAAGCTCTAGGTAAAGGGATAGTTCACCCTAAAAATTAAAATTAAGTCATCTTTTACTCTTCCTGTTGTTGTTCCAATGCCATGTGTCCTTCTTTCTTTTTTGAGCCACTTTTCAAAATTTCTTCTTTTTGTGGTCCGAAAAAGAAAGGACATATGGCATTGGAACAACACCAGGATGAAAAGATGAGTTAAAGCACCATAACAGTAATGATCCGATTGATTTTCCACAAATTATTTTCACTCTTATTTTCAGATACTGTCAAGGACTAAGATTACGACAGGTCGACATGATGCAGGATGGCATAGCCGGGAGTTCAGCTACCCTGAGTAAAATGAGTCCGAAGACTAGACTGGTCTGTATAGATGCTTTAAAGAGATATAAAAAGAAGACTGGACAGAAAATGGGTGGAAGAACAGAGTTCATCGTTATATGAAACCAACTTCCACCATACAAGAAAGGTGGGATATTATTTTTAATTTTATGTTTAACAGTTCTAGGGAAATTTCACAGTAAATGCAATGTTGAAACTGCAAAAATAATAATAATTATTATTATAATTTAAATTTAAAAAATAAATAGTAAAATAGACTGTGTAATGTAAAATATGAAAATTAAGGTATAATGTAAAATAATTCCGTTAAATTACAGTAAACTACTGACATACATTTCACAGCAGATACAAAAAATTATTCTATAAGATTTGCAGTTTAATACTGTCAATTTGTACTAATGCAATTTGTACAGTTTGTACTGTTATTTTATTATTCCAATAGTAATGTCCATTAACTGCTAATTACTGTAATGTAAGTACTGTAGAATATGATATTTACAATACAATAACAATGCTAGAATGGTGGCAGAAAGTTTTGTTTAATCATTATAAAATTAAGCCCTCTGAAAAATGTTTGCTTAGAAATGCCTGAGAGAAGAATGACATTACAAATGTAGTTTTATTAAATTAAATACAGTACTTCACACATTCAGTATTTGACAAATTAAAACAAAGAAATAGTTCACCCATAAATAAAAATTTCATTTTTTCTGTCTCAGATATGTATGTCCACACAATGCAAGTGAATGTAAAAAAAAAATATATATATATATATATATATATACTGTATATATTTATATATACGATTAGTCAACAGAAGAGACAGACGGCTGCACGTGAGTGTTTTGCGTAATACTTGTTTATAGATCTGCTATTTGAATTATCACTTGCTGCTAGGAAGGAATATTTAGTTTTCTGCCTATTTCTACGTTATATTTTTGTTTGCGTTTGTATCTTCCCTCACCTACCCATTTCTCATCTCTGGATGTGAATGCAGCAACTGACACTTTATGCTCTACTTTAACCTCTT
>NW_015546087.1:146465-161806 GCF_001515605.1 Sinocyclocheilus anshuiensis
CTCTAGGCTGGACTACTGCAATGCTCTTCTGGCTGGACTTCCATCAAGCACAATCAAACCTCTACAAACGATTCAGAATGCAGCGGTACGACTGGTCTTCAACGAGCCCAAAAGAGCCCATGTTACACCTCTCTTTATCTCCTTGCACTGGTATTACAAGCACTTCCTGTATCTGTTTGCCTCTTTAAGAAGAATCGCTTTATGTATCCCCCAATTGTAAGTCGCTTTGGATAAAAGCGTCTGCAAAATGACTAAATGTAAATGTAAATGTAAATATTTAGTCTGATCTCACCCAAAACCTATAGAAATACTTTGGAAGATAAAGACAATTTGTATGTTTTTGAAAAATGTGCACCCTTTTACTTGTATTGTATGGACATGTAGACCTAATATATTTCTAAAAAGCTTAATTTGTCTTGAGCAGAGCGAATTAATTTACTTCTGGGACGGCATGAGCATGAGTAAATGAGACTATTGTCATTTTAGGCTGAAGTATTCCTTCAATGTACTCTGCTGCAATATCAGTCCATAATGAGCAATAGTAATATTAAATAGTATTCAGTCAAATAGCACCTTTGGTTTATTATTTATTTATTTACATATTTTACATTCTTACACAAAATGTTACATGTATCTTTGTTAAACATAAATTGTATAATTTAATGTGGTTTGGATGAGAGTTGTGTAGAGTTTGTTTAACTCTTTCCCCGCCAAACAGAATTTCCTAGGTGTCCCTGTTTTCATTGTTATACACTTGGGGGTACTATTACACATCTCAAAATCTCCCAAACGAAAACAGACGAGGAAGACACAGAAACAACCAATTGCATATGTAAGCAGATGCATATGAAAAATAATGCAAGCATCAACAATAAACAGCATATAATGAAAACGGCCTATAATTTGACCATATGCATTCTCAATCCAGGACGTGGTATAGAACTGTGAAGCTTTGGGGGTGTTGATGGAAGTGATCTACTGCATCTAGTGTTGTCACGGTACCAAAATTTCAGTATTCGGTACCGATACCAGTGAAAATCCACGGTTCTCGGTACGCGGGAAAACCGCGGACTTGGCAACACTGGAAGAGGATAACTTTCGTTTAGCGCATCAAGAACCGGGTTGACCGGGTACTCGGTACCACCGGTACTTAAGAAAACCTGGTACCGTAACGTTTTCATTTTTTTAGTACCGACTTGGTACCGAAATACTGGGTCTTTTGACAACACTAACTGCATCTATACTTTGATAATCATTCTGAGTATGTTCCAGATGTAGTCTTTGATAAAAACACGATTTTCTCAGCTTTTTGCTCAAAATGTTGCTTTTTTATGAAACATACCTACATTCAAGTGTTAATAAAACAAAAAAGAATGCTTGAAGCTAGAATGTTTTTTTTTTTTCTGGTTTAAAAGTATTGTAATTGAACGCACCCAAGCTCTGTTGGAAAGAGTTAGAGAAAATGTTGTACGAGCTCAAACCCGTAAAGAAATGTACTACAACCGAAGAAGGAGACATGAGTCCTTCCAACCAGGGGGTTTAGTGTGGGTACAAGCTCATCCTCTATCTCGTGCTGACAATGCATTTATGGCCAAGTTAGCTGCAAAGTGGAGAGGTCCTGCAAAGATCATCAAGCAGCTCAACAAAGTAAACTATGTAGTTGCAATGGTAGATCAGCCTGATACACTTGATACTTAACATGTCAAAAAATTTGTGGGGTGTGTAACAGTCACCACTGTTTATTTTGTAGTTCCCCTCCCTGGCACTAGGGGGAGTTGGGGAAGGTAACTATTCTAGCTCACCCTTTATAAGGAAGCGAGTAAGAGGGTAGCCATGTGCTTTGGCAGGGCTAGGAGCTCACCTTTGTTCACGCCATTGTATGAGCCCTATTTTGAGGAACATCATTGTTCTTTCAGCTCAATGTAAGTGATGTTTTTGGTTTTTGTTGGATGAAGTGTGTATATGTAATGTTTCATGTTTGGTCTGATTATTTAATTTTGTTTGTATACAGAGCCTTTCAGTCAGGTGTGTGACTGAGAGGGAAGAGTTACAAGAGAGAATGTGAGGGAAAAAATACATTTATATATTTTTTGTTTATAGTTTTAGAATACATATAACTATCACATAAAATAACTCATGGGAGTGTGTGCATCACATGGTCTTAGCTGTGGTCCAGGTTCCTGTGCAGGCAGGAATCTCAGAGCCTGTGGAACATGTCAACATCAGTCTCTGTTTTCCATGACCAAGTGGGCTGCTTTGCTTTGGGTCTCTTTGGTTCTTTTACACTGTTATTCTCACATCTGAAATAAAAAGCAAGCATGCTGTTTACACACCGTTTATTTTCTTTATTTTGCAAAAGCACAATATTTTGTTGATATTGTGAGTGTACACAAATAAAAGTAGACCCTTTACAGATTTAAATGCTGTATTACTCTTATATGTACGGTCAAGTATGAAGGAGCATTTTAGTTCTTTTCGCTGTCATCATTCAAATCTGCAAAAAGTTCCGCTGGCGGAACTGTCGACCCCAGGGGGTTAACCACTGTAGCTTCAACAACAATGTTCATCTGTGATTCTCTACTCCTTTAAGAAGAGTGTTATTAGGTAGTGTGGTTTCATGTCTGTATGTGAAAAGGTTCAATGGTGTATTTTTCTGTATTTCTTTTGTTTTATATTGTACTGGGGTTAATCAGGAAAATAACTTTAAAATATAGTTGGTGGATGATCCCCTTCAGATTTTGTGTGACTCTGGTTGTTTTATTATAGCTGGTGTTACGCTAGTATGCACGTGGAAGAGTCATCTCATTCCCATCATCAGAAGACATGTTCGCTCCAGGATCCAAAATTTTAAGTCATGATTGGAGACCCTACAGGACTTTGACAAGGCTAGGCTTCTCACACTACTCTGTGAATCACAGCAGGTTCTTTGTGAACCCCAATCATGGAGGGCACACACAACATATCGAAAGGGCTTGGTCTACATACAAAAGTCAGATATGGAGATTGAGAGGCTGAGAAGACTGAGAAGCTGTTGAAGGAACACTGGGCTTGTATTGAATGGACTTTTTGGACGGGGATGGACCATACACATGGTCTTCTGGGGCGTTTGATGAAGGACATTAGAAAGTATTATGGCCTTTAAGGCATTACATCACATACTGTAATTCATTACATCGTTCAGTAAGGTTGTTTGGGCATATGAAACTAATAAAGAGATGAAACAGACACTTGAGTCATTACTTTACAGATGCTAATGGTATGACACCTCAGTCACTATGTACAATGTTACAGTTATTTTCAGTCGATCACTCATTCATTAATGGGTTCCCTACGTTTTCACTTTAGAATACTGTTCCAGGTTCTAAGTAATTCCTCAAGTACTGGTGAGGTACTGCTAAAGGGAATTGGACTGCAAAGTTTGTCTGTTCCACTACACACAATGGTCCTTCAGTCAGAAGTGGTACAGTGGTTGTAGGTGTGCGACCATCATTACCTGTTGAGGGAATTTCTGATTTTAGGTAACAACTTGGCTGGTGGTCGTGTGTGAAGAGATGTCCCACCGCCTCCAATTGTAACCGCTTTTCCCTCTTTGGAGGATCAAACTGATGTCACACTATTTCCTGATGTGTCTTGTGCGGTTACTCGTGCTATGAGCAGGAATAGTTCTGATGTTTTGCAGGATTTGGAGCCTAAGCCTGAAGGTTCGTTGAAGATGATTGTAACTGGCCTCTCTGTTCTTCTTTCATTTCAAGTGGGGAGTTGATTAAATCTCAGCAGGAGGATGACACTTTGAAATAAATGTTTACTTCTGTTTTGCCTTTAAATAAGATGGGAGAAGTAGCAAGTGGCTATTTTGTTGAAGATGGTTTACTGGTTAGGAAGTGGCTATCTGGCAAGGATGTATTGTTGGGCCAGCCCTCTTTTCAGGTTGTAGTCCCTACGTCTTTGAGGGAAACAGTTTTGAAAACAGCACATGGAGATGTAGCTGGTCATTTCGTGGTAAATTAAGTGTATGGTCAGTTGTTGCGTTACTTTAATTGGCTTCGTATGAAAAAGGATGTTAGACAGTACATTAAAACTTGTCCAACATGTCAATTAACCTGTAAACCCAACCAGCCTCTTAAACCGATTCCTTTGTATCCTATTCCAGTTGTGGTATCCCCATTCCAGCACTTGATAATTGATTGTGTTGGTCTGTTACCATCGTCAAAGTCAGGCAACACTTATCTTCTTACTGTAATGTGCCAAAGTACAAGATATCCAGCTGCTTATCCTCTCCGTTCCATGACGACCCGTTCCATAGTGAAGGCCTTGACTCAATTCATATCTACTTTTGATATTCCCAAGGTCATTCAAAGTGACCAAGGAAATAACTTTACCTCTGGTATGTTTCAGGAGGTGTAAAAACAACTTGGGGTGAGGCATAATCGATCTACTGCCTACCATGCACAGAGTCAAGGGGTTTTGGAACGCTTTCATCAGACCTTAAAATCTCTGTTGCGGGCATACTGTGTGGAGCTCAATCGTGACTGGGTGGAGAGTTTGCCATGGTTGTTGCTAGCAGCTCTGGAGGTCTTGCAAGCCAAATGACTTAGTTTTTGGGCACAAAGTGCGCGGACCACTGGCAGTTCTTCGTGATGGGTTAAAGGAGCATGAACCACCAGTGAGTTTGTTACAGTATGTAAATGGTTTCCGAAGACGGTTGTTTTTAGCAGGTGAGATGGCTAAAGAAAACTTGTTGAAAAAGCAAAAGAAAATGAAGTGCTGGTTTGATGAGAAGACTGAGTCCCGTGAGTTTTGTGCTGGTGATCAGGTTTTGTCTTTGCTACCGCTGCCTGAGCCCCCTTCCTGTGCTAAGTTTTCTGGTCCTTATACTGTGGTTCGCAAAATATCTGATCAGAATTACTTGATTTCTACACCTGAATGTAAAAGACGGACTCAGTTGTGCCATGCTAATCTATTAAAACCATTTCATAATCGTTCAGTTGTGGCTGAGGTGACTCCAGTTGCTGTTGCAGTGGCTGCTGTTTCTTCCCCAGTGACCGCTTTGCCAGAAGATGTTGCTACAGCTGACGATTGTCTTTTTCAGGCATGTTTGAAAAATTGAGACTCTAGCTCAGGGGTGCCCAACCCTGCTCCTGGCGATCTACTGTCCTGCAAAGTTTAGCTCCAACTCTAATCAAAGACGCCCGCCTTTAATTTTTAAGTGATCCTGAAGACCCTAATTAGTTGCATCAGGTGTGTTTGATTAGGGTTGGAGCTGAACTTTGCAGGACAGTCGATCGCCAGG
Source organism: Sinocyclocheilus anshuiensis (assembly GCF_001515605.1). Taxonomy (NCBI): domain Eukaryota; kingdom Metazoa; phylum Chordata; class Actinopteri; order Cypriniformes; family Cyprinidae; genus Sinocyclocheilus; species Sinocyclocheilus anshuiensis. Next base: position 151,756 of record NW_015546087.1, read on the forward strand.
AGCAGGGTTGGGCACCCCTGCTCTAGCTAATTTGGAGAGCTTGGTGAAACATTTACATGATCAACAAAGAGCTGAGGCCCGTTCTTCGTACGTCGCTTATTACATCCGAGATGAAATGTCACACCCAAGGTGATATCATCGCGCTAATCAGGATCTGGCTAATTCGATTCTTCGAACGCACCTGTTGTTGATGATTAGCATGGCTGGATTGAGTTATCTGAGATAATTGCGCGTTCATGGGTTGGTTTAAAAGGGGTTATGTATCGATACTCGAAACCACGGTCTGCAATTCAGCGATTGGCTGGCGGCAAGACAGCAACGTAATCACATCATATAATTAAAAAAGACACACAATAAAATCCCGAGTGTTAAATGAACACTGCTCAGAGCATATATGGTCCCACTCTAAAAGAGTGTTAAAGTAACACTGAAGCAGTGTTAAAGATCAAGGTCTCAGCAGAAGATGATTAATCATGTCCACAAACAGCTTCACACATTACTAACCAGTTTGAATTTTTGTTTGTCATGAGTCTAAAAAATTCTTAAGAATTAACAGAGATTTAGATGTTAATGTTTATTGAAAATAAGACAATTTGAAGTCACTGTTGTGGAGATAAGCGTTTGCTTTAGTTGGGCTCTTGACCCTTGACTGTTTAACAATAGATTTTCTCTGGTTGCTGTAACTGTGTTTATGAAACACATTAGTTAAGGTAAGAAAAACCAAGAGAAAATGTGTTTAGATTATATTGGCTGTTTTTTTGATAACGACATAGTTGTCATGTTGTAGCCAGGTTCACTGATGTCATCAGTGGTAATGAGTAATATAGTTTATTTATCACAACTGCATTTTAATGAACTAATAGGAAGAGCTTTAAAACACTGCACACCAGTTGAGAACATCTGTACTATTTAGACACGCAGACATCAAGAATCAGCATATGAATCTCAACAATGGTGACGATCATCAGACAGATTCATGCTGCAGTGCATTCTGGGTGCACCAATCATAACTCATCCATGGCTCCCATCATGCATTGCGACATGAATATTATGCAGCTGCATTGTTTTAGGATTTTCTTTTATTTTTACTATTTGCTTTTATTTTTTTTTGTGACTTTTTACTGCCTTGTTTTGTCACGTTCAAAAATCACATAAAAATTATCAGAATATTTTTAAACCTACTGATGTACCATATTTATAAAAGTCATTTAAGAAGGTTTTTCTCACATTATCTCGTATAACTGCAACAATACAGAAATCATAAAAGCACTAAAATTTTAGATAAATTGCAATCAGAAACTAAAACACATGACATGATTTTACCATAAATTCCTTGCCATCACATATGTTTAATACACACAATTGTGCCAGCCAAAGAGAAACTTATATTTGAAAAGTCAAGGGTCAAGAGGCAACTAAAGCAACCACTATTCACAAAAACGTTAAGTTGAACAAAAAACAGCAGCTGTTCATCACTAATGTTCAATCAGCACTTAATTAATCACATAATTATCTCATTAACTTTAACACTGCTTCAGTGTTACTTTAACACTCTTTTAGAGTGGGACCATATATGCTCTGAGCAGTGTTCATTTAACACTCGGGATTTTACTGTGCACCTGACGAAAAACTTGATACATTTCTGGACTTTTATAAGGAAACAGCCAATCGAACAAAACTACATAAATGTTATAATAGATAAATGAAATGTGCGCTGTTTTTATTTTAGTTTAATTTTTTACATGATTCCCAATTATTTATATTCATGATTTATTTAAATGATTATTATTTTTAATTATTGTCCCTGGATCAGTAGGATACTCTTGTAATAAAGTAGCGGCGGCTGGGACAGATTTTAAGTATCAATTCTGTTGCAAAGATTCAATCTAATCATGTTTACATTAAATAAACTGCTCCCGAGCAGGTTTAAGTTTACGGACTTGTTGCTATGACAGCAAATCCGGGATGAGCTTCGACGAACCAAACCATCCAAGATCATGCCAAATCATCAACAATCGAATCCAGCTAACTGAGTTAGCGACGTACAAAGAACGGGCCCCTGGTGTCCTTAATTTCTGAGTTTTCTGTTTTATTTTCAGATGCTCCTACCCAGACTCATCTAATAGAGCATGACATAGATGTTGGAGAAGTCAAGCCTATACGTCAGCGCTTCTATCGTGTTTCATTGGATTAACACTCATGAGTGTTATATACAATCTGAAATTAAGTACATGTTAGAACATAATATCGCAAAGCCATCTTAGCCATCTTCCAGCTGGGCATCTCCTTGTTTACTGGTTGGTAAACCAGATGGTACATACCGTTTTTGTACAGATTACCGTAAATTAAATATCACAAAACTTGATTCTTTCCCTCTACCACGCATGGAGGATTGTATTGGACAAATCGGTTCTGCCACCTACATCAGTAAATTCGATCTTTTGAAGGGTTACTGGCAGGTACCACTTACTCCTCGTGCTCATGAAATTTCTGCATTCATCACTTCATTTGGCCTATATTCTTACTCTGTGATAAGTTTTGGCCTTAGAAACGCACCTGCCACCTTTCAGCGCCTAATGAACGGGTTGTGCCGTATACTTGGATGATGTTGTGGTTTATAGTCGGACCTGGAAACAACATCTCTGCCGCATCCGAGCCCTCTTTGAACGCCTTGCTGAGGCTCGATTAACCATTAACTTGGCGAAGTGTGGATAATATCCTGGCTGACACCCTGTCTCATGCTCCTTGTGGGGATTGATAATTTTGTCTTTTTTCATTCTGTGTTTCTTTCATCTTAAATTTTGCTTTTCTTAGGTGCCAAGAATTGCTGGAGAGATACTAAGAATGGGACGGGAGAGGTGGTTTTGGCTGAGTACTAAGTGGGTACTGAAATTAAGTGCTGGTGATGGGATTTAAATTATGTACTGTTAAGTGACCTGAAATGGGTTAATGGGTGAGGCCCTTAGGTAAGGTCCTCCTTTTTTTTATTAGGGGAGGTGTCACGGTCTTGCCGTATTTTGCTTTTGTTTTCTTTTTGTTCATCATCTGAGGATGTCCGTTTGTGATTGGGAACACCTGTCTGCAGATATTTAAATGTTTGTTTGCTAACTAGCAAGGGGGTAGTTGTTCTGTTGTTTTGTCTTACTCTTGCAGGAATGGGCACAGGTGGCAGGTGTCCTTGGTTTGGAACTTCTACACCAGCAGATCCTCGCTATTTCTCTTCAGTTTGTGGTCATGGATGCGATCGTCGGCATTTGAATGTTTATTTTATTTTCCCTGTTATGTCGTCCCCTAGAGATTTATATTAAAATATATTTTTGCAACGTATTTCTTTGTGATCGCCCTTTTTTGTGCCGAACTGTAACAGCAAGCTCAGTCAACAAGAACAGATTTTTTTTTTTTTATTAACACCAAAACCATACTTTACAACAATTTCACTGTTCAATGATACAACATAAATCCTCTTTTAGCATTCCATTATACTATTATCTGAGCATTCAAAAGTCAAATGTACATCAAGTTTCAAAATCAAACACCCACATTGTTCAGAAACAAAGACAAAAACAGAGTTACTCCCTCTACCCCACCCCAAACTTCTGCAGCCCCCTCCATACCCTTCTGGTCACCTCCTCCCCGATACACATTCTAAACGCTTTAACCTCTGCTGACATTTTCCCAAGCAGTTGAAATAAATAATCTTTCAGGTTCCAAACGAGGAATCTGTTTTCTCAAACACATTGTTCTCCATTCCCACAGAACATGCTTTCCGTCTGAGATCGTACCCCATATGACTCTCCTTCGTTGTGCTTCAAAAACGTCTAAACCCAGCCCGTACAACACTAAGTCCCTTGTAATAATTGGCCCCCTCCACCTCTCCCGCCACAGCATGACTGACGTCCAGAGCTCTACAGCTCCAGGATACAACCACAAGGCATGCTCTATTGTCTCTTCTTTGCCACAACCTGTCGGGCACATTGGAGACCTGCCAGAGCCATGTCTATACAACCTCTCTCTCACTGGTAACCGACCCAGGCCAGCTAACCAGTTGAGATATTTGCAAACGCCTGTTAAATACGATGGCTGCAACATTATCCAACTCACTTCATATGGCAATACCACTTTTTCTACCCCTTCCACTAGCTCCTCACTCAGATTGTGGTACAGTTTTCTTTGCTCTAAAATCAGGGACTGCTCTAAACACCAAGGCTTCCGAGCAATAAAATCCGCCGCCCTGCGAAAATGTTCTGGCCTATTTGCCGACCAGGGCCTCGTTCCCCTCCAATTACCCAAAGACATCAAAGGAAAAGCCAGCCAAAACTGAGCTAAAAACCTAGCCTTGTGCTCGCTCTCTTGGGATGCTAAGCGAGCTGCCCAAGAGCAGAAAATAGCCTCCATCTTCAATGGAATGCAAGGGACCCCCCCCCCCCCCGCCATCCCTAACCAGCCTGTACATCTGCCCCCCAGCAACCATTTCGGTGCTATTCTTCCACAAAAAAATAGAAAACTAGCTTTCCTGACCTTCTCCCAAACCAAAAAGGGACTGGAAACACATAAGCTAAGTAATTTAGGCTTGGGAGAAGATCAGCCTATAAGCCAAGTAATTTAGGCTTGGGAGAAGATCAGCCTTTACCACCTCTAACCTTCCCCACAAAGACAGCCCCCTAGAACTTCACCTTACTAGCTTCCCCCGCACTACCTTCAATCTTGCCTCCCAGTTCTCCTTAGCGCTGTCTCCTCTAAAAAAATCAGACTCCAAGAATTTTCAACCCATCTACACACTCACTAAACCCTCCTCTTGCCTCTGTTCTTCCAGTCCACTGACCAAAAAAACATGACTGATGAATTACCCACATTCACTCGTGCCCCAGACACCTGGTAAAACTCCTCCAGGATTCTACCAACCACCTCAAAGTCACACTCCGAAGTCAAAAACAAGGTTGTGTCATCTGCATAAGCAGCCACTTTGGCACATATGCCTCCACCTCCAGGCAAGTGAACGCCCCTAAGAGAAGGCGCCACCCTCAAAGCCCCCAACAGAGGTTCTAAAGATAAAAAATGGAGAAGGGGGGACAAAGGACACCCCTGCCGTACTCCCCCTAACTGTTCCACCTTTTCCGTAAAATGGCCATTTATCACTATTCTACTGAATACCTTCCTATAGAGCAATCTAACCCACGACCTGAACACTGGACCAAAGCCCATACACGTCAAAGTTGCCTCCAGAAAGGAATGGCTGACCCTGTCAAAGGCCTTCTCCTGATCTATGCTGAAGATGGCTAAAGGAAGCTGCCTTTGCTCTGCCCAGCTGATTATATCTCGTGTGTATGTATGTGTGTGTGTGTATGTATATATGTATGTATGTGTGTGTGTGGTTGTACATATATGTAGTTGTTTTTTTGGTGTTTGGCTTAGTGTTATGTTAGAATCATTATTATACTCTTATACCTTTTTGTTCTTTAATATTTTGAATTGATTTTAGCTTTATTTTTTGTTTTTCATTTAAATGTTAAGTTTTAAAATTTTGTTGTATGCATTTGTCATTTTTATTTAATCTCTTTATTTTTAAAATGTGTATAGGTAGTATTTATAACGTTTTAGCTTTTAGTTTTAGATCTGTTTTTAGTTGTTTTAATACTACAGCTGATTGCTTCTGTTGTCCTCATTTGTAAGTCGCTTTGGATAAAAGCGTCTGATAAATGACTAAAAAAAATAAATAAAATAAATATCTCTAACTAGAGCCAAGTTCATAGACACTGACCTGACAGGCACCCCACACGTCTGGTCTGACTGGACAACTGCTCCTATGACCTTCTTAAGTCTCTCTGTCAAGACTTTTGTCAACACTTTGTAATCCGTGGTCAACAAAGTAATAGGCCTTCTAATTCCTTAACTCTTCCTTCGCCCCTTTCTTATACAGTAACGTTACCAACCCTGTTTTCATTCTCTACCAACTCCCCCTTCTAAAGCATTCCTGGTACACTCCCACCAGTTCCCTTGCTACCCATGGAAAAACTACCTCATAAAAGGCCGCTGGAAGGCCATCATATCCTGGAGCCGTGCCTTGTTTCAAGGAAGCCACTGCAGAACTAACTTCTTGCAAGGTCAAGGGGCCTTCTAGTGCTCTCCTTTCCTCTTCCTCTAAACCCCCTTCCAGACCCTCCAAAAACTTCCCATATGCTGTAACTGAAGGAGTTCTATCACTGAATAACTCTCTACAAAACCCTTCAGCCACCTCCAGCATCCCCTTCACCGATGTCTGCACCCGCCCCTCAAACCCTCTATATAACTTATCCTTTGCCTACCCAGGACTGTTGCAAAGAAAAAGCAGGTTGGCTTTTCATCATAGAGCCGCTTCTGGACACTTGAACCTTGCAAAAATGACTTAGCTTCCTCCCAGTAATGATCCTTCATTGCATCCTGCAGATACCTAGCCCTAGACTGTCCCTCAGCTGTCCCCAAAGCACCACCTGCCCATAGAACCTGCAGCTCCTCTGACCAAATTAAAGAGCGCTATACAAAAAAACCTTGTCCTTCAGAAAAGAAGTATAGAACCTCCACACCCCCCTCCCCCGCCTCACACCTGCATTGACATTCCCCACACCCTAAAAAGAAGGCCCCATTTCCTACCCCGCAGAAAAAAGACATTTTTTATCCTTCAAATAGCATCCTTGCAAAAATACATACATCCAAAGGTGACATTTTTAAGGACAGAAATATTGCAGTCCTTCTTTGTATCATTTTTAGTCCTCTTGCATTCAGTGTTGCCACGTTTAAACACACCATTTAAACCCTTTTAAAAGAAAAAAAGAAAAACCCAAACAGAGGCCCACAAAAACTTCACATGCTCCCTTTTCGCTCTAAACATTTTCTCCCCTTCCCCATTACTTCAGTCCATTCCCCCCTTCCCCTCCAGAAAATCCTGAGCAAAGGCAGGGTAGAGATGCAGGCCTGTAAAACGCTGGTGTTGTTTTTTCTTCTCCCATGCCTCATAGAATGTAGAACAGTCTCTCAGTTGAAAAACAAGTCAAATCCATAAAGCCAGAGGTTGAAAAGTCTTTAAAAAGCCGAAACACTGAAAACATCTCTCAACCCCTCAGTCACCACGAACTCTCTTCCAAATCTTCTCTTAACGTCAGCAGCCGCATCCGCCTTGACTTGTAAACTAACCGTGTTCTTCAGCCGCACCAACATAGTCGGCACAGGTTCATCCTCTCGTTGCATCCATTTGGGTCAATCACACATGATCTTAGCCAAAAGGCCGTGAAGTGATGCCGCTATGACCATCTCGGCGGCGGTAAGTCACGGAGACCTGAAACGCTGGGGGATGGTAGGACGTCTTCAATGTCACCAACGTCACTGAGCCTCGCCCCGATCGGCCTGACGGTGGCTCTGCATGTTCGGCTATTTTGGATTTTGTTGAAAACCTACTTTTTCAAACTAGCGCCAGGTATTTGGCCGACCCAAAGCAGACCAAAAAGATTCTCTGGAGTCTGACTGTCAATAATCATCCAAAAAAAGTGTAAATTTCCATTCACCTTGGCGAGGGGACCTCAAAACGTTCGAAGGTCACGTGACCGAGGTAGAAAGGAAATGAGATCACTTCACCCAAATCGGTACACCTATGCACAGGCTCAATCTGAGGTCAGGTGAAAAATGGTGCTGCGACTGGCCACTTGGTGGCGCTGTAAGGTGAGAAAAATGAAATGAAATGGGACAAACATGAAAACAGCCACAGCTAGGCAACAGTCAGTCCGATCGACTTGAAAAGGGAGGTCTGTGAGAAATTTGAACTAAACCGCTCACCAGGGGTTGACCTAGCAAAGGAAGGACGGGTGCCTTCCGTTACTGGCCTGCGCTGTGCCTGACCGAGCCAGCGCTTCCCAACCCTGGTTTTAGATGACTCCCTTTAACCAAACACACCTGATTTGATGCATCAGCTCGTTAGTGGAAGACTCCAAGACCTCAGGTGTGTGCGTCAGAGGAGAGATCGCAATAAACGGCAACCACTGCATCTGCGAGGGCAGACCTCCGTGGGAGCCGAGACAGGGCCCTCATTACTTGCTCTGCTATTTGTCACAATAAGCGGCAATCCCCGAAAAGGGGAAGCACACCGTTCCTGGAGACACTGCAATACCAGGCCGATGCTTGGAGTGGACGGAGCAAGCCCTGGCTCCGTGATCCAAAAATCCATTTAATATGCAGTCCCCGGGTAGCGGACGTTATCAGATATTAAACTGATAAGAACAGATTTTTTTTTTTTTTGGACCCAAATACTCAAATGTACAAATTAACCACAAATGACACAAACATACAAATTTTCAGTTTGAACTTAACCCATTTAAGCCCACCGGCAACTATGGTTGTCATTTTCCTTTTGTAAGTATTTTTTTAGATGTCATCCATGTTTTTTTTTCCTCAATGACATGCAAGAAAACAACCAAATAAAGGATTTCAAGAAAAAAAAGGTGTTCACTTCCTTCCTGTCACATGTGGCTGTCAAGTTCCTACCCCTACTTCCAGGAAGCAAGGCAAAGGCAAACCCTCCCAAAGACATGTAATTTTCATGTTACTAATAAGTATTTTTTGTTGACATATATATATGTATATACATAATCATGAAGGTCTCTAGAATCATCGACATCTCTACTGTACAGTAGACCTTAATTTGATAGGGAATAAATCTGTCAAAAGGAGGAGGGTGTGAGAGCAATCTTTCCACAGCTCTACTGCCCCACGTCTGTGTCTGCTTTTGCCATGGGGGGGGTGGGAATTTCCAGTTTTCAAGTGACAGCAGCAGTTTACAAACTTCCATCAGTTGCACAAAAGGAAGAATGGAAAGATAAAGAGCTAACACATGGGATTAATTGCTGTAGATTATCTTTTTCTCCCTTTTATGACATTATGTCTTGTAAGGGGCAAAATATTGAGGCCCCTTTATCCAGTTTCGATACGTTTCATTCTAATTGGTAAGAATGAAAATACCTGCATGTTTAATAATAAGTAAATAAACAATCATGGGTGTAGCCTACACATAATAATAATGTAAATAATCATATATTTTAAAAAGAATATCATTAAATTCATGAATGTCAATGACTTTTGTCAGGGTTAATCCATTTGACCTAATCAATATGTGCCTATTCATAAAATATGTGATATTTTATATATTTTCATCACAAAGTATAGCATGCAAATATGTTTATGTAAATTTATAAAACTACTTGTACCTTCACTGCTTACGTAAGGGAAAGTTCACCCAAAAATGGAAATCGTGTCATCATTTAGCTTATACTAAAACTGCTTACGTAAGGGAAAGTTCACCCAAGAATGGAAATTGTGTCATCATGGTGTCATCTTCAAGTTGCAAACCTATGAGATTCTTTCTTCTGTTAAGCACAAAAGAAGATATTTTGCAGAATGTTTGTAACCAAACAATTTTCTTTCAGGTATACCTTTTTATTATGTAGATGTAATATATACTTCATTCTATTTATTTTTATTTATTTATTTTCATTTAACTTTTTGATACACAATACCCTGTTGGGGCAACTTAATGGCTGCACGTTGTTCTGCACTATGTTCCACCGCTTTAAGAAAAATGGATTTGTTGTGTTTTCATATTCAAGAGATTATTTGCTAGATGCAACATTTTTGGTTTTTACAAAGTTCTGAAAAAGCGAGGTGGGCTCTGATTGGCCAGCTATCCAGTGCGTTGTGATTGGCCGTTGGCCGAAAGCGTGTGACGGAAATGTTACGTCCCTTACCATATTGTGATGATGCCCTGCGGCAACCACATATGACGACCCCGAGCTGGACTCCGCTTCGTCTACGGTGAAAGCCGATCCGGCGATTGACAGCGCGAAGTTGAAGTATTTCCTCAGCGACCAGCACGGATCAGCTCTAGGCATGACAAAGCGATATCATCCTTTTTTGGAAGGCCAAACAAAGTAGTTTCGCTTTCACAACGAAGCACACGGCACCTTCACGACATGGTGGCGGCAACAACAATACTACAGCGAGAATAAAAGTTACGCCTTCTTTCTTTGCGTGA
>NW_015546087.1:164574-168213 GCF_001515605.1 Sinocyclocheilus anshuiensis
GTGGCTGACTCTTAACTTTTATAAAGAATATATCTTTGGATTTGAGACTTTAGTCTTTGCAACTTTACAGATCTTCTTTATGCACCAAGAGCTTGTAACACTCCAAAGAGAAAGGAAAAATTGAAATCGCATCATATGACCCCTTTAAGACAAATGGATTTGTTGTCTTATCATATTCAAGAGATTATAAGCTAGATGCAACTTTTTTTGGGTTTGCATCGAATGTTCTTCGACGTTTATGCATGATAAATTTGTTTATGAATAAAGATTGATCTGTTGAAAGCAGTTATTTTGAGTTAGATGCCAAAAGGTCTCCTCCTATTCAAATTTGACATTGAAGTGGTGCATACAACATATTTGCCCACCGGCAACTATAGTTGCCGCACATTCAGATATGATTTTAAAGAAAAAAAAAAAAACCTGGCAAAAATAAATGCAGAACATGTTCACATAGAACACTATTAACATGACTACATGCATGAAACCATTCAAAAAAATTTGGGCACAAATGGTTTAAATGTCACAAGCCTACAGATTTTCGATTCGAACACAAAAATCATAACATACAAAGTCAAAAGGCAACACATTACAATCAGCGCATCATAACCAAAACTAGACCTTTAAACTCCCAAGACTTCATCCCACCTCTACCCGCGGAAGTCCCCCCCATACCCCCTTCATCCCCTCCTCCCCATAAACGGCTTATACCAATTTACCTCTTTCACTAAACTTGCCAAAAGTGTTGAAAATAACTTTTGAGGCTCTAAACCAGGCAACTGCTTCCTCAGACACCTCAGTCGCCAGTCCCATAAGATACGCTCCCCTTCTGAAATAGTAACCCAAACTTCCCATAAAGACACTGCTCCTGGACATGACCGCAAATCGTGCACAATGGTCTCCTCTACTCCACAACCTCCTAGGCACAAAGGAGATCTGCCCTGACCATGTCTATATAAACGCTCCCGCACTGGGAGCCTCCCTAAAACATCCTTACACCTCCCTACCAAATAATCTGGTTGCAAGGACAGCCAATTCACTTCAATTGGAGGCCCTGCCCCTCTAGCTTCCCTCACCGAACTCTCCCTCAGCCTCACATACAGCTTACTATGATTTAACAACAATGACTCCAAATAAAAGAAAAAAACAACTTCTCCATTCTCCTCCCCTGCCAAAAAGGTAGGGGAAATACATAAGCCAGATGATTAATACTAGGCAACACATCCACCTTCACTACCTGTACTCTACCCCATAGTGACAAATCCCTTACACTCCACCGGCTTATTTTGGATGGCAAAGATTCTAACACCCCCTCCCAATTTTGTTGTGCACTATTCGCCTTGAAAAAACAAACACTCAATTTTAATACCATCCTGACACAAGGTAATACCCTATTGGAACCGCAGTCCTCTTACTCCACCATCCTACAAACATCACTGAAGACTTACTTACATTTCCCTTAGCACCTGTGGCTTCAGAAAAACTATGCAAAATCTCTCCTGTCACTACAAAATCTTTTTCAGTGGTAAAAAAACTGTCATATCGTTTGCGTACGCCAACACTTTTGCCCTGATCCCTCCTCTGCCTGGCAATACTACACCAGTCAATGCTGCTGTTAACCATAGCCGACTAATCAGAGGCTCTAAAGACAGTATATAGCACAAGGGTGACAAAGGACACCCTTGCCTCACACCACCCAACTGTTCCATTGGTTCAGAATAAAACCCTTTTACCCTAATCTGACTGAATACCTCGCTATACAAAAGCCGGATCCAGGCTCTGAACCCCGGGCCAAACCCAAGCTTCTCGAACACTGACCACAAAAAAAGAATGGCTAACCTTATCAAAGGCCTTTTCCTGATCAAGGCTCAGGATTGTCAAGGGAAGCTAACGTTGCTCTGCCCAGTTGATCAAATCCCGGATCAAAACTAGATTAAGGCTGCCTGATCTCCCTGGGACCCCACAGGTTTGATCCGGAAGGACCACCGAACCTACTATCCCCTTAAGCCGCAAGGTTAAACTTTCGCCAGAATCTTATAATCCGTAGTAAGTAAAGTTATTGGCCGCCAATTTGCCAAATCCTCCTTACTATTTTTCCTTAATATTTTTGAGGGTCACCAACCCATCCTCATAGACAAAGGCAATGTCTCCCTTTGAAGACTTTCCTGGTAAACTTCAACCAGTTCAGGGCCTACTAAAGGCAAAAAGGCTTGATAAAATTCAGCCGGTAGGCCATCACTACCTGGAGACGTACCTTTCTTTAGAGATTTAATTGCTACCTCTACTTCCTTCAAGGCGACCTCCTTCTCTAACCCACCCGCCTCCACTTCCTCCAAGGTCCTGTCCAGATCATTTAGAAACCCCTCCGCTGTTGACTCTCTCCTTTCTCTATTCGCAAACAGCTCATTATAAAAGGCAACTGAAGCCTTCAGCATTCCTTCAACTGAGTAAACTTTATCTTCCTCTGTATTTAAACATTCCATACTGCTACGCTTCTGCCTGCCCTTCACAGTAGAAAAGAAAAACTTTGTAGGCCTTTCATCTAACACACGCTGACATACGCCTGACTGCATAAAAAATGTCCTTGCTTCCCCTCTATAATGTTCATTTAAAGCATCCTGCAAAATTGTGGCTTTCTTCCACACTTGCAGTGTTCAATAGGTTTTGGGAGCATAAAACCTGCAATTCTTTAGTCCATTGGCATACTTGATTCCGCTTAGGTTTCCCCAAAGCTAAACCCCACGCTCTGCAAAAAAACCTAACCATCTCCTTTATCCCTTCCCACCAGTCAGAATGTGACTGGTAGAACCCTTTTAAATTGCACCACCCAGCATACAATACCCGACACACCTTACAAAAGGTTTGGTCTTGGAGGTATGTTGCATTCATCTTCCACTTCCCTCGACCCCTTTGTCCTGCTTCCACTTCTGCCCCAGCCCCAACTAAACAATGATCTGAAAACCAATTAGCTGTCGTGTGTAACTACTAACTTTGACAGACTTTGAAAAAATATATAATCCAAACGTGATGCCTCCTGCCTACTGTTCCACCATGTATAACCTAAACGCTCTCCTCCAATTGCCTGACCTGAATCTTGTAATCCAAAACTTTTAATAACCCCTGCCAATTCCCCCCCTGACCTTTTCTCTTAGGACATAATAAAATCCCTTCCAAAGACCAACAGCCGGTTAGTATACAATAACGGAAACATTTTCTGCAAGAACCCCTCCCTCTCCTCTCGCTTACTGGGCGCATACACATTTATAAACCGTAAGGCCAGCCCCCTCCATCTTGCATCCACAAAAATCACCCTCCCTGGAACAATCACCCCAGATGTTTCAACCATCACCTCCCAGGAAAAAAATAAAATCCCCACCCCATCCGCCCTCACATTCCCCACTCCACTAAAGGATGGTCCCAAGATCCATTCCTTTGAAAACCTCTCCACATTCCTCTCGTTCTCCAAGTGGTATTCTTGTAAAAACAAAACATCATAATATAAATATTTAACAGATAAGAAAACCGCTGTCTGGCATTCCGCCATTTTCAGTCCTCTTACATTAAACGTTGCCACTCTTATCAGTCCCATTGGAAAAACCCTTAGACCACCCCCCCCCCAAAAGCCCCTTTATAACCCACAAA
>NW_015546087.1:170123-175044 GCF_001515605.1 Sinocyclocheilus anshuiensis
CCCAAAAGCCCCTTTATCACCCCCAATACTTCCCCATCCCACTTCCCCATCTTATTCATCCTTTCCATCCCCATTTTTTCCACATTCTCTTCTTCCCCTTACTCCCTTTACCCTCCTTGGAACCACCTCAGTCCATTCCCCAGATTCCACTATCATTTCTTCCCCTCCCTCTTTCTCTTCAATACTATCCCCCCACCCAGTGCTTGTCCCCCCTTCCTCTTTCTTCTTATCTTTATAGCCCTCCTCCTTACAATATTGTCCCGCAGAGTTCTGACTTATAAAGTTCTCCAATTTGCTGTATTTGCATATTTCCCCATTATCACAGTCACTTGCATCACTCCAGGCTCTGCGATGGCTAGTCCCAGATGCCAACTCTGCTGCAATCTCCATCTTTGACCCACTATGAACTCTCTCTCGTTGGTGTGTTGATCCGATTGCAGGCTCCAAAATGTCCTGCTCCTCATCCCCCTCCAACACATCGGAAAGAACCTCTGTGAAGTCCAGATCTGTCCATCCCGGAGACGGACTAAGCTGCTGTTCCGATCCCACTTCTTTAACCTCCTTTCCATCCAGGGACAAAGTTATCAGATCCCCCACGGCTCCATCCGCTTGCTTCTTCACACCAGCACACTCCTGACTTGATACACTCGTACTTCCCTGATCATTTGCACCTGTCGTTTGTCCAAGCTTGCCCCTCCCTTTCTGCTGGTAGACTGCTGAGAATGGCATCCAGGTCTGCCTGCAGATCATCTCCTTCCTTCAATATGCTTGCATAGGACTTGCTTCTTGATGGGCAGGTATGGTAAAGATGATCGGGCTAGCCGCAAAGACTACGGAGTTTTGGTGCAGGGTAGGCTGAAGCAACATGGTCTGCCACCCCACAAAAATGACAACGCTGTCCTTCACAGTCCGTTTTAACATGTCCTTCTCCTGGGCTGCCCAGGGTAGTAAAGAAAACCCGTTAGGCCCAATGGAAAAGGACCCCGATAGGTGAACTAGCCTTCCAGGGACTGATGGATCCACCCGAAGCTTCACAAAAAACGCCTCTTCCCAGTCCAGATCCCGAACCCGATCCCTCACATGCTCACCTACTTTCACAGCCTCACAGTGCCTCTTGAGAAAGGTCATCACCTCTCCATCCTCAACAAAAGGATTGTGAAGATGGATAACATGGTCTGCCACCCCACAAAAATGACAACGCTGTCCTTCACAGTCCGTTTTAACATGTCCTTCTCCTGGGCTGCCCAGGGTAGTAAAGAAAACCCGTTAGGCCCAATGGAAAAGGACCCCGGTAGGTGAACTAGCCTTCCAGGGACTGATGGATCCACCCGAAGCTTCACAAAAAACGCCTCTTCCCAGTCCAGATCCCGAACCCGATCCCTCACATGCTCACCTACTTTCACAGCCTCACAGTGCCTCTTGAGAAAGGTCATCACCTCTCCATCCTCAACAAAAGGATTGTGAAGATGGATTGTGAGAGTTAAGTAATCCTGAGCTAACAGTGGGTGCAGACACAATCCTTCCAAGAGCTTGTGCTTTTTCCTCCCCCAAGACTAAAAAAACTCACAGTCAGTTAGGTTGAAGAAAGTCAAATCCATAAATCCTATCGTTGTACAATCCTGAAGATAGAATACTGATGAGGCTGCCACGTTGAAGACTCCTTTCAAAACCTACTTTTGCAAACTAGCGCCAGGTATTTGGCCCAGTCCGACCCAAAGCAGCTCAGAAAGATTTTCTGGAGTCTGACTGTCAATAATCATCCAAAAAAAGTGGAAATTTCCATTAGCCTTGGCGATGGGACCTCAAATCATTCAAAGGTTGCGTGACCGAGCTTGCTAAAATGGCTTTAACTACAGAAAGGAATGAGATTACTTCACCCAAATCGGCACACCTATGCACGGGCTCAGTCTGAGGTCAGGTCAAAAAGGGCGCTGCGACTGGCCACTTGGTGGCGATGTAAGGTGAAAAAAAAGAAAAATTAAATAGGACAACCAAACAAACACGAAAACAGCTACAGCTAGGCAACAGTCATTCCAATCGACTTGAAAAGGGAGGTCTGTGAGAAATTTGAACTAAATTTCGGTGTCGGGCCACCAGGGGCCGACCTAGCAAAGGAAGGATGGGTGCCTTCCGTTACTGGCCTGCGCTGTGCCTGACCGAGGCTGCAAACTGCCAAGCGTTGGCACGAGCCAGCGCTTCCCAACCCTGGTTTTAGATTACTCCTTTTAACCAAACACACCTGATTCGACGCATCAGCTCGTTAGTGGAAGACTCCAAGACCTCAGGTGGGTGCGTCAGAGGAGAGATCTCAATAAACGACAACCACTGCATCTGCGAGGGCAGACCTCCATGGGAGCCAAGACAGGGCCCTCATTACTTGCTCTGCTATTCGTCACAATAAGTGGCAATCCCCGAAAAGGGGAAGCACACCATTCCTGGAGACACTGCAATACCAGGCCGATGCGTGGAGTGGACAGAGCAAGCCCTGGCTCCAGCTCTGTGATCCAAAAATCCATTTAATTTGCAGTCCCCGGGTAGGGGACATATCAGATATTAAACTGATAAGTTTTTTTTATTTTATTGTCACAGTTTTCTTTTCAATTACACATACAAATCACAACAATTAAAACATACAATTCAGATGGTTTCTCTTTTTCAGAAAAAAAATACGGGCGGACTTCCTGTGCGACCCTGGCCCCCCTGTCCAAATATCGTCGTCCGGTACCCCTGCAGCATTGATGTTACCTTTAGCTCGCATGCATGGAAGGGTACCGTAACGCGCTTCCCCACCAGCAGGTTTCTGGTGGCCCAGATGGCATCCTTGATGGCGCTCAGAGTGAGCCAGAGCGAGGTGAATTCTTGTGGTGTGAGGTCCTTCAAGCCCCGGCCCACCCCAAGGATGGCGAGCTGGTACCCTATCTGGGCCCCACCTGCTGGTAGGCACGGGAAATACAGGGGGCCGGTCTTGGCCCACAGGTCCCGCGCAGCGCTGCGCTCCCAGAGCAGGTGACGAACGGTCTCCGGGGCATTGCACCCAGGCTGTGGGCAGATCGGGTTTTTGGCCATGCCTCTGGAGTGCATAACCGCTCTGACCGGGAGGATCTCATGGGTAACCATCCACGCTAGGTCCTTGTGCCTGTTCTGGAGAGCCGGGTGGGCAACGTTCCTCCGAACTTGTTTTGCCTCTTCTAAAGTTAGGCCTGGAACTGGGCTCACTGGTTCCCGGTCCTGCACAAAAGAGACAAGAGCCTTGTGGTCAGTTAAAACTGTGACATCTTGATTCTCTAAAAAGTGTTTCTTTAAAAATGTATTGATAAAACAGTACTGTTTTGGGAGGTTAAAAGTCACTGGGGTCGTCAAATCTGTTGTTAAAATTTTTAGGGATCTTGAGTAGGACCCCATCCAAAGTCTGGTCATTGCTGCAGTCTTGTTATCTTTTGAAGGGGTCAAAGCATATTTGATGTGAAGGGCGGTGAATCGGCTGGTTAAAAACAGGTGGGGATCAGGGAGGCCTTTCCCCCCATTCTATGGTCTCTTCTTGATGACCTCCCTCTTTAACCGTTCCCACTTGGATCCCCACACGAAGTAAAACACCACACTCTCCAGATCCAACAAAGTTTCTTGGGGGGGCTAAAAACAGAACACACCAATAAAAGCAAGGGTAAGACCACAGCTTTAAAAATTAAAACTTTGCCTTCAATGGTCATCTTTCGCAGTCCCCAAAAGCCCAGTCTTTTTCTAACTTTCCCTATCAGGTCAGTCCAATTTTCCTGTCCGTCCCCTTCTTTATAAAATTTAACACCTAAAACCTTAAAATTTGTCTCTTTAAAATCCAAGTCTAGTCCGTCCATGTCTACGTGTCTCCACGGCCTGAAGAGCTAGGCCTCGGACTTATGTCTGTTAAGCTTGGTGCCAGACTGTACCAGCCAGTCAAGTCCATCGCTCTTCGTATCAATAAAATGTCAGTGGTTAAAAGGGTCACGTCGTCCATGTATAGAGTACAGGTTGCTGTCAGTCCTCCCTTCCAGGAACATCCAGTCCATTGATCCATTTGTCCCTTTTCAAAATCTGTGCTAGTGGCTCAATACAAGCGACATATAGCAATGGAGAAAATGGACACCCCTGACGGACGCCGCTATGAATATCTACAGCTTTGGATAAAAACCCGTTTACTAGAATTTTGCTGACCAGGCCACTGTACAGCAGTCCCACCAAGGCTATAAACCTCCCTGGAAACCCCATTTTTTGCAGTACCTGAAACAGGTACTGGTGCGAGACACAATCAAATGCTTTTTCAAAATCTAAATTTAGGACTACTAGACAAATGTTTCTGTCTCTCACGTAACAGATGGCATCCCTAATCAGCACTAAGCTGTCCGTTATCTTTCTTCCCGGAACAGCACAGACTTGATCCGGGTGGATTATGCCCTCTAAAACGGTCGACATGCGTGTGGCTAAAATTTTACTAAAAAGTTTGCAGTCAAAGTTTAATAGCGTGATTGGTCACTAGTTTTTCAAGTCAGTCTTATCTCCTTTTTTATACAGGAGAGAAACTATCCCTACTCTAAAACTGTCAGGAAGTCTGTCAAAGATTTCAAACTCTTTAAACCTTTCTCTAACTCTTTAAACACGGTTGCTGCCGTGTGTTTTGAGTTTGAGCTCCGTCAAGTTAATTCTTTGTCGTCTAATTTTTTATCTTAAAATCAATTTTATACACCACCATTTTCGTTTATATAACGTGTGAATATATCCCCTATCGTATTCTACAACAAAAACAATCAGAGCGCCTTGTTATCATTAGTTCTATTTTTGACTTCCCGAGTCTGCTATTAGCATATAGCCCGCTAGCAACGCCAGCGTGGTTGCCGCTAATCTCGCTTACATTACTAATACACTATTCACTGTTACTTGCTTTAATGGC
>NW_015546087.1:175433-185219 GCF_001515605.1 Sinocyclocheilus anshuiensis
ATTTCCAGCGATACCGTTGACTTGATTGCAAAGATACTATTTAAACTGAGCTGGATGTTGACATCACTGAATTCAATGATGAACTGTCTTTAACTGAAAAATTTGTGTTTACTATTGTCATTTTGCATTATTGACACTATTTTCCTAATTAATGCTGTTCAGTTGCTTTGACACAATCTGTATTGTTAAAAGCGCTATATAAATAAAGGTGACTTGACTTGACTTGACTTTAAAAACAGTCAATATGTCTTGTGTTAAAATGTCCCAAAAAGTCAGATAAAACTCTAGGATGAGTCCATCTATTCCTGGGGACTACCCCCTTTTAAAACCTTTAAGAACATTGTGAATTTCTAAAAGAGTAAAATCCTGTGATAAAAGTGAATCTTGACTGTTAACCTTTTTCTCTAAGACATCTAAAACTTCCTTTTAAGGTGTCATTCTCTACTTCTTTTTGGCAGTATAAATCTTCATAAAATTCTGTAACCCCACATAAAATTTCTTCCATCGTGTGCACTTCTCTCCCACCTGTTTTTAAAGATTTTATTGTCCCACCCTGTGTGGTTATCTTTTAAAAAAATATCTTGTGCACTTTTCCCCTTCCTCAATATCTCTTTCCCTGCTTCTTAAAATGACACCTTTGCTTTGAGTTGCACTCAAGACTGACATCTCATTTTTAACTTTTTTCATTTCTTCATTAAAATCAAAGCCGTTGTTTAAAAGGTTAAAATATCCCTGTAGTCTTTTTTTGCAGCCCCTTCATGCATCTCCTCTCCCGGTTCTTTTTGTCTCTTCCTACCCTCCAAAAAACTGTCTCATCCAGTCCTTTACCATTTCCCACCACTCTGCACGTGAGTCGAAAAGGTCTTGGAGGGTCTCCCATTGGCTGAAATGCTCCCTATACTCTCTAACCACTTCCTCACCCTCTAGTAGGGAGCAGTTAAGCTTCCACAGCTCTCCACCTACAGTCACACCCGTGGGGAGTGAAAGGGTGCAGGACAGCATTAAGTGATCAGAAAAAAGAGGGGGGACAATGTAGCATCGGTTGGCGGGCAGTCTCTTGTAAACATGTAGTCGATTCGAGAGGCTCTGGTACCATCACCACTGAACCAGGTGAAGCCCTCCTCTCTCGGATGCATAGTTTTAAAACAGTCTACTAAATTAAAGTCTCTAACTAAACCCTGCAATAAAACCGACGTTTTGTCAAACTTAAAACCCTCCCTGGCCCTCTTTTTATCTTTTTTGATTAAACACAATTAAAATCCCCTGCCACCACAAGGGGAACCCTACCTAGCATGTGGGGCTGCAGGTCTTCTAAAAGTTATTATCTGTCGTTTTTGTCAGTATACCTGTACACAGTAAAAATGTTAAAATCTTTGTCTAAAAAAGTCAGCTTGGCTAAAATTGTCCGTCCATCCCTTAACACAGTGTTTCCATTCACCAAGATATGTGGGTTACCTATTAGAATTGCAACACCATCATTTTTGTTACCATTGGAGCCACTCCAGATGGAGGGCCCCAGGGTCCACATTTCTTCCCATTTCCTGTAACTTGTTAAAAAAGGCAGAGTGCACTCTTGCAATAAAACCACATCTGATTTAACAGTTTTTAAAAAGAATAAAATGCTCTGTGCTTGCAGGTGGGATCTCACACTTCTCACATTGATTGTAGAGATAGTGAGAGCCATGAGCAGTGGGATAAAAGGGATATGAACCATAAAAGAAAACACATTAAAATAAGAAACTACAAAGATATATTTAAAATCAAGTTATATCTTGTGTCACTTGTTCCTCCTCTCTCCCAATTAAATTAGGATCCGGGGGACAATTGCTCGACACCTCAGGTGCCACAGAGCGAAACTCTTGCGGATCCTTTGGTGATGATGTTCTTAGCTTAATATGCAGAAAAGAAACTTAATTTGGAGATTCTGCGGGCCACATACGGTCTAGATCTTCCGATGAGGAACTATCTAGCCGATGCAATGCCCTCAGCCTTTTCTCCTGTTTCAGATAGAGGAGATCTCGCAGACCTTTTCTGCACTTGAGCATTTGGGAGTGAACAAACCGTTTAACTCCCACTATCTACCCCACTAACCTCCGAAACAGTTTTTAGGGAGGAAGCCATTTCCTTTTTGTCCATTTTGTCTCCACTCTCTTCCAGGGGAAAGGCTTCCTCCCTCTGTCCAACACCAATAATTGACTCCGCCCTTAAGGCCACCCCACTTCCTTCTTTCTGTCCAATTCCTGAGGAAAACCTCCAGGCTCCTCGTTTTTCTGCTCTTTTGGTGGGGTGGCTATTTTGTTACTTTTCAGTTTGTTGGCAACATTTTTGGGACAATCTCTGCAGAGGTGGGTTGATTCTCCACAGAGGATACAATTTCTGCCATTATGACACTCTTCAAAAGTGTTCCCAATTTCTCTGCACTTCCTGCACATTACTTCCTAACATGCCTAGGCAAGATGTCCAAGTTTGCCACACTTGCGACAAAGCTTGGTCATCCCTTAATAGCGTATATAACCTCTGTTCTCCCCCAACACAATCATAGAAGGAATTTGACTCGGGCCATGGTAGCTGTTAGGATCTGCCCATTGTTTGATGGGCACTCTCCACGCACAGCTCCAGATGCCATTCTCGTCTAAAACCTTGACTGGTTGTCCCCGAACAGAGCAATATCTTGCTAACCACACTGTAATATCCTCTCCACTCACAGTTTAATTAAACATCCTGACAATCACAACTTTCAGTGAGCTATCAGGTAGCTTTTCAACTGTGAACATGGAAAAATTGGCTTTACATGTAAAATTGATTCATTGATTCATTCATTCAAACCGAGACCAGAAAGTGTTCAACAAAAAAGCAGATGCAAAACTTACATCAAAGCTGCGATTCTGGGGCAGAGTCAACAAGCAATTTATTTCCATCACCTTAAATCCGAGCTGATAAGAACAGATTTTTTAATTAATTTTTTTTTTTATACCAAAATACACTTTACAATAATCAAGATAAACATTTCACACAAAAAATAAAAATCTTCCTTGCATCAGTCAGAAGAAAAATAATACACAACATAACCCAATCTATACAACAGTTGAAATCAACATTTACTACATAACTGAGTCTTCTTTATCACACTATAAATCAGTGTTCTTTTAACCTCTCTTCACATCCAGGTTACAGAAGAATTACACTCAAACCAAATTACACATTCACCCCACCCCAACTCTTGGTAACCCTCCCCATACCCTCCTGGCTTCCTCCTCCCCATAACACTCTTCATATACTTTGACCTCGGTTACAACTTTACCAAGTAAACGGTCAGATAACCGTTGAGGAACCATACAAAGCACTTGCTTTTTCACATACTCCCACTCCCACAAGATATATTGTCCCTGCGAAATAACCCCCACACAACTTTCCTGCGCTCTTGCTCCATTTATTTCAATCCCTCCCCCCTCAGTACCAGATCTCTTCTAATAGATGGCCCCCTCCCATTCTTTCCACCATCTCATTACTAATTGCCAGAGCACCACTGCTCCAGGACATGACCATAAGGCATGTTCAATTGTTTCCTCCTGCCCACAGCCCACTGGACACAAAGATGTCCTTACCTTACCCTCTCCACGAGATAATTGACCTCAAGGAAAAAGCTAACCAGAACTGAGCCAAAATCCTTGCCTTATGTCCTGAGCTCCGGGCCACCATACCTACTGCAAAGGAGGAGAAAAGGGCCTCCATCTTTAAAGGAATACAAGGCACTCCTCTTCCACCCTCCCTCAGGTGGCGATACATCTGGGTCCTTGCTACCATCTCAATGCCATTCCTCCAGAAGAAGGAAAAAAACCAACCTCTCCAGTTTCCTGCCGCACCAAAAAGGCACTGGAAAGATGTATGCCAGGTGGTTTAGGCTTGGAAGAAGGTCCGTCCTCACCACCTCTAATCTACCCCATAAAGAAAGTCCCCTCGAGTTCCATCTTGCCACTTTTGCCAGTACAACCTTAAGCCTAGTTTCCCAATTCTTGTGTGCACTATTTCTCCTAAAAAAGCAAATACCCAGAATCTTCATGCTGTCTGGGCACAAACTATATCCACCTGGCACAACTGTTCTCTCTGCCCACCGGCCCGCAAACAGTGCCGATGACTTATTCACATTTACCTGAGCCCATGATGCCTTACAAAACTCCTGGAGGATCCTTTCTGCCACCACAAAATCTTGCTCAGAGGTCAGGAAAAGTGTCATGTCATCGGCATGTGCCGCCACCTTTGCACTTATTCCCCTCCCACCAGGCAAATGCCCTCCTGTCAGGGATGGGGCTGAACGTAGTGCCGCCATAAGAGGCTCAAGCGACAAAATGTGGAGCAGAGGAGACAAAGGGCATCCCTGCCTAACCCCACCCTGTTGTCCTACCAGCTCGGAATAAAAACCATTCACCCCTATTCGACTCTTCACCCTGGTGTATAACAGTCTTACCCAGGCCCTGAAAACGGGACCAAACCTCAACTACTCCAAAACTGACATTAAAAAGGCATGACTTACTCTGTCGAATGCCTTCTCCTGGTCCAAACTAAGGATTCCCAAAGATATCTGGCGCTGTTCAACCCAACTAATGATATCCCTAAACAAGGCTAAATTCCAGCTGCCAGACCTACCTGGCACCCCGCAAGTCTGATCAGGATGGACGACTAAGCCCACCATGCTTTTTAACCTCTCCATTATGACCTTGGCCAACACTTATACACTTATAATCTGTTGTGAGCAAAATTATTGGCCTCCAGTTTGCTAAATCCTCTTTCTTCCCTTTCTTATACAAAAGGGTCACAAAGCCAGTCCGCATAGTCGAAGGCAACTCTCCCTTTCTCAGACCCTCCTGATACACCTCCACTAGCTCTACCCCTACCAAGAGCCAGAATATATATTATACACACACATATACACACACACACAAAGAAAAACAAGTAGATAGAATAGAAAAAATAGCCAGTGTTTGTTAGTTTTTTGTTGTTTAAAAACAAGAGAAGATAAATATAAAGTAGAATTAAAATAGAATAGAAAGTGTTAGAGTTAGAGGGTCAAATAAAGGTGGAACAGATCTGCTTTTAGTCGTTTCTTGAAGATGGCTAAGGACTCAGCTGCTCAGATTGAGTTGGGCAGGTCATTCCACCAGGAGGGAACAATTCATGAAAAAGTCTGTGAAAGTGATTTTGTGCCTCTTTGAGATGCACAATAATACGCCGTTCACTTGCAGAACGCAAGCTTCTAGAGGGCACATAACTCTGAAGTAATGAATTTAGGTAAATGGGTGCAGAGCCAGTGGTGGTTTTGTAGGCAAACATTAATGCCTTGAATTTAATGCAAGCAGCTACTGGTAGCCAGTGCAAATTGATGAACAGAGGTGTGACATGCGTTCATTTCTGCTCATTAAAGATTAATCTTGCAGCGGCATTTTGGATTAATTGTAGAGGTTTGATAGAAGAAGACCTGCCAAGAGAGCATTGCTATAATCCAGCCTGGATAGAACAAGAGCTTGAACAAGGAGTTGTGTTGCATGTTCTGAAAGAAAGGGCCTGATCTTCCTAATGTTGTATAAAGCAAATCTGCAGGACCGGGCAGTTTTAGCAATGTGGTCTGAGAAATTCAGATTATCATCAATCACAACTCGAAGGTTTCTAGCTGTTTTTGAAGGAGTTATGGTTGATGAGCCTAACTGGATGGTGAAATTTTGATAAAGTGATGGGTTTGTTGAAACCACAAGCAGTTCTGTCTTAGCCAGGTTGAGTTGAAGGTGATGGTCCGTCATCCAACGGCTGAGATTTTATTTAAATTATTTTTATAATGCTGAGAATGTTATTAAACAGTCAACATATTATATGTGTGCACACACATATTGTGATATGTTAAAATTTGTTTACTTATTTTTCATATTGACCTTAAAACCAATATCTTTCTCACATCACCCATACAGAGAGAGAGGGCAAAAATGAAACCGAATACCTGAGCACATGGTCCGCAGATGCCCGGATGTGGGACAGGAACATAAAATCTTCAAAAACATTCCTCAGGATTTCATTTATCTCCTGTCACCGGTCGGACACGTACAAACAATTGTACAAACAATGGAATTTCAGGCATGCCGATTTCTGCATCTGGATATTATTATGAGGTCAGAGGTTGATGTCGGAATTTCACACATGCCGATTTCTGCATCTGGATATTATTATGAGGTCAGATGATGATGTCGGAATTTCACGCATGCCGATTTCCGCATCTGGATATCATTTACAGGTCACGGGGTCAACCAACGTGGGTGGTCGCGATGTGGGTGGGCTACATGGGGGGAGGGCAAAGGTCAAAGTAATTAATCATATTGACGTTTAGTCCCGGGTACTTACTACTCAGGCACATCCCCTACTGCGGAGATGACGAGTCAGTGTCGCCGACTTCATCTCTTAAACCAAAAACAAAGAAAGCACTAGTTTATCAATAAGTTATTAAAATGTTATTGCAGCCATCCTTACTGTTTTTCCCTGACACATTCATAATTATACTTCTGCCAGTGCGCTGTGGGAAGCTTTATGCATGCACTTGAGCGCTTATTAGGCTATGTAGGCAATTAAAGGCTCATTATAATGATTTAAATGGTTTATTAATAAACCTGCGATTAGTCGACTAATGCTTAAAATAAATGACTACTAGCTGACCAGAAAAATCCTTAGTCGAGGGCAGCCCTAATGATTTCATAATGCTATGTCTGTTTTAGTTTGATTATGTTGTCAAAACACACATGCAATAGCAAGGGGGCACTGATACTGTTTCCTATGCAAGTACGTAAGCCAATCATAACAGTGACTGAATACTAACAAGCCTTTAAGGACACGCCCCTTAAAAACAACCCATTTCTAAGAGAAACCGCATACTTTCCTACTATATAGTAGGCAAAAAGCAGTAGGCAAGCGAATAAGTATGTTTGAACTCTGAGTATTCATAAAAGAGTAGGCGAGAATTACCTAATTGCACTAATTGTCACGAGATTCAGATGTACGTGTACTTAAGTTGCGTTCGAATATGCCTACTTACCTACTACATAGTAGGAGAAAAGAGTATGTGAAAGAAAGAAGTACGTTCGAAACTGCAGTATTCATAAAAGAGTAGGCAAGAAATCCCCAGATGTCCTACTGCTTCAGTCCAGATTCTGAATTTTTTGTTCATCGATGGACACTTTTCTCCCAGAAGCCCACGCGAGAGGATACGTCATCATCGAACATGAAGGAGAACAGCAACGAGGGTGTTTACAAATGTATTACAAATCAAAACACGGTTCCTTGTGTTAAAATCACATTTGTTGAACTACTGTAGAGTAAATTGTTGAATTGCTGAAGGTGTAAGATGCTAGACAGTATAGTATACTTGTGATTTTTCTGTAAAAACACGTTTTATTATGTTATAGGCAGTGAACACGGGAGCTCCAGTGAGCACATGTACGTCTCCAAAGTGAATTGACATAAACCATATACATCTTAAAGATGATTATTAATTGTCTATTTAATATGAGACAGGAAAATGTTCAAAAAGAATTACAGATGGGCACACCTAATAGACATGAAATAGACATCGGAGTGAAGTATGTGCGCTAGTGTGTAGTAGAATTCACTGTTGTCAATACTGCTTACATTAGTTGAATATAATGTAAATAAATAAATCTACATAGAGTGACTAAACATAAGTTATCTGTTTTATTTGTCCATTAGTACTGCTGATAAATTGAGAAACATTTGTGTTGGATAAAAAGCAGTTAACACATCAGCAACTACCTCAACATGTAAATGCAGTATTGAGCACACAAATCTCAGAGGTGACTTGACTCTTGTCTGGATGTTACAGGGACAGATGAGACACACGTGTGTTTATCTGCTGCAGAGAGACTGATGAAGCAATGCTGCCATCAAAGGCTCTCAGTGAGTACACTACAGAAATGAATAAAACATCTTTTAAATCTTAAGTTGTAGTTTATTTTAATTATTGTAATTTCAAACAGAGTTATCACAGCACTTTTCTGATTCTTGATTCCTGTGCATTTGCTGCAGAGCTTTGGTGGTGGAGCAGGACCTGCAAGGAAAGGTGACGGCGGCATTTGTGGAAAAAAGAGAAAACCTGAAACAAAAACAAAGTAAGATCATTTTGTTACTTCTAATACAGAAATGAAATGACATTCTGCTGTTAGAATGACTGCGTTTGTATTGTGTTTGTGCATTTCTGCAGGGTCTGAAATGTCTGCAGTACACGGTGTACATTTTAGGACATCCTTAAATGAAATGGCGTCATGCCTCAGACTAAAAGACTTCAGTCATTGGACAAAACGGCATCGCGCCTCAGACTGAAAAGCTTCAGGTCTCAGGAAAAACGGTGTCAGGTCTCATACAATTAGGCATCAGACAAAAAGGCATCAGACGAACGGACTCAGACAAAAAAGCATCAAACGAACGGACTCAGACAAAAAGGCATCAGACAAAACGGACTCAGACAAAAAGGCATCAGACGAACGAACTTAGACAAAAAGGCATCACGAAACGGACTCAGGTGGAGTGTCACGTTGCCCTGCCCCATGTGACGTCACACGCACGCAGTTCAGAGGAAGTGGTATGGAACGGTTGATGGATGGCAAAAGGAGGTAAGCCGCATCTGATATATTTTAACAGTTTTATTTAAATGTTACACTAATTAAGTTATATACAGAAGAGAACATGCATTTCGAGAGTCTTGTGTGCACGTTTAAAAAGTTAATTAGCCATATTGCAACTAGCGAGTTTTTATGTTGGCAAACTGTAGTAAAATTAAAACGAATTCTTCTATCTAAAAACGAGTTAGACTGCTTGATTAAAATGTGAGTGTATTATATAAACATTTTTAAAACAATACAATTAGTCAGTTAATCAGCTACCTCGCCTTAGGCCAATCAAAGCGAGTAATATGGGCCGGAAAATAAGTAATTATTTTACATCATTGTAGATAATAGAAGTTTTTTTTATATATGTACATACATCTAAAACAGGGATGGGCAACTGGCGGCCCGCAATTTCTTTAAATACGGCCGGCTGGACGACTTGGATGATCAATTGTAAAATGTGAAACGGTAAGTAATGGAGAAATTGCGTTGAGATTATGATGTTAATACTAAATCCAACCAGGAGAGGTCGCTAGTTTCCAGCCGATCCCCGTAGTAGTAGTAGAAGTGCACGCTAATGTGAAAGTGTACTAAAATAAAGAAAAAAAATATAAAGAAAAATTGACATTGAAAATAGTGTTTTTCAGTCAAGATGGTAACCGGATTATCTTTTTACAAAGTTCAAGGACACCTATATATGTTTGTTTTGTTTGGAAACAAAAGGAAAGATTTTAATGTAAATTGTAAGATTTTAATTAAGATCTTAAAGGGGTCATATGATGCTGCTAAAAAGAACATTATTTTGTGTATTTGGTGTAATGAAATGTGTTTATGCGGTTTAAGGTTCAAAAAAACACATTATTTTCCACATACTGTACATTATTGTTTCTCCTCTATGCCCCGCCTTTCTGAAACGCGTCGATTTTTACAAAACTCATCGGTCTGAAAACCAAGGTGTGCTCTGATTGGCCAGCTATCCAGTGCGTTGTGATTGGCCGAATACCTCAAGCGTGTGATGGAAATGTTACGCCCCTCACCATACTGTGATGATGCCCTGTCCGGCCGGAGCGACGAGACAAAAACATGAAAACCCATTATAAACGAGGCATTTGTTGCATCCAGTGGGGACATA
>NW_015546087.1:185241-185321 GCF_001515605.1 Sinocyclocheilus anshuiensis
TAAACATAAAGCATTTGTGATCGGAGAAATGACAAACAACAAGCCCTACTCTACACTGCCCAAAAAACCCAAAAAACCCG
>NW_015546087.1:186767-188334 GCF_001515605.1 Sinocyclocheilus anshuiensis
TGCACCAAGAGCTTGTAACACTCCAAAGAGAAAGGAAAAATTTAAATCGCATCATATGACCCCTTTAATGTAAATTACACACCTGCTCACACAGAGAAGTATGAAAGATACACCAGAGTTGCACTTGCATTAGTTTTACTAGTATAAAACTGTGGTTAATTTTCGTAAGGGGCCGTCAACAAAACCTTTTTGCCAAATGCATACATGTTCTTTAATATATTTTTATTCATGGTAATATGTGGGATTATTGTAATACCATTTCTAATAACTATTTTATGAAAGTCTTTGTCACTCTTGAAGTTGCCCATCGTGATCTAAAAGATAATTGAAAGTACCCCCACTCCCCCAAAACTACAGACCACTCAGTGAATCTCAAAAATTTCCACCACTGGTAATATGCTAACATTATTATTGTATTATAACGTCTTTCAGAACAGAAATATGGAAAAGTTGAAGGTGTACGAAACTCTCAGACAACAACTGGATAATGGTATGTAATGGGCTTTCTGTTGTATTAATTAAATTATATTAGATACAGTGTATCACCACATATACATGGTTGGGAAACTTCGGCTAGTTTTATTCACTTCTGCTTTGCCTGATTTGTAGATGAGATTACTCAAAAGGGCTTTGATGCCAGAGTAAAGGATGTATTGCTTGAACGTGGTGGAGAAGGAACAGGTATTCTGTTTTTTATCTTTACAGATTGGCAAGACTTATATTCATTGAATTAATTGTCTTCTATATACTTTTTTTTTCTCTTCAACATTCTAGAGACCAGCAAAAACAACATGGAAAATTTAACATGATTTAACAACACTTGGACCAACTTATTATTTCTCTTGTTCCAAGATAAAAAATGGCTCCCATGGAGTGGAAACCAAGAACTGCTAAAAAAACGGGAAGATATCAAAAAATCATCCTTGAAGAGGCCCCACAATGGATAATTGTCACAGGCAATGAGGGGTATGATGAGCTCCTAAAACATGGCCAGGAGACATTTTGGTCAGACGAGAGAGAGGGGAGTGTGTTTACTCTCTGCCAAGCAGATGGGACGAGGTGAACGAAGGAACAGTTCCATCAGGAATTTGGATCCGTGGCAGAGATCCCAAACGTCTGGAAGCTAACATTTTACACTGGACGTAGAGAAATGGGTATTGTAATGTTGAAATTACATGGCATGTGTGTGTTATATATTGGTTACTGTTGATAAAGCGCCAATTGTCGGAGATTTTAACATTCACGTTGATAATACAAATGATGCATTAGGACTTGCGTTTACTGACCTAATAAACTCTTTTGGAGTCGAGCAAAACGTCACCGGGCCCACTCATCGTTTTAATCATACGCTAGATTTAATTATATCGCATAGCATTGATCTTACTGATATAGATATCGTACCTCAAAGTGATGATGTTACTGACCATTTCCTTGTATCGTGCATGCTGCATATTACTGATATTAACTATATGGCCCCGTGTTATCGTCCGGGCAGAACTATTGTTCCAGCCACCAAAGACAGATTCACAAATAACCTGCCTGATTTATCTCAACTGCTCTGTGTACC
>NW_015546087.1:188348-196396 GCF_001515605.1 Sinocyclocheilus anshuiensis
AACCCCTCAGAGGACCTCAGATGATGCCAACCCTGAAACAACATACAGAACTACCAAACTTTGCTATAAGTTTGATTGCAACATATAATAATTGCTGTTAATAGTGTTCATCGTCTGTTTGATTACGTCTTTAATTGATTATTCCGTACATTTCTGCCATATGTACATTAACTGACAGTCACCACTGATAAACTACTACTAAATATTGTAGAAACAATATTATAATATTGTAATTAAACAAAACTTAATTTGCTGTAAAGTTGCTTTGCAATTATTTGTATTGTGAAAAGCGCTATACAAATAATCTTGAATTGAATTGAATTATATAAACTTGCTCTTGTGCTAATACAGTACCAATTGCATGTTGTATTTACAGATGTCATTTGCCTTGATGAAAGCAGCTCAATATCACGTATGTTCCATAAGTTTTGATAACACATTTTAAGTCCAGTGTATGTTTTGTAATACATAACAGTTGCTCATTAATTATATTGTTTAGTATGTTTTCCATTTATTTATGTATCACCTATGTATCCCTTCTTTTCTCAGGAATTGGTGAAAGTGAAGTGGACTCATCTATGGTAACTTCAGTTTACTAATTTATATTTTTAAATAAAGTCTTGCTAAAATATTACTGTTGAATATTTGGATGTTTAGATAACACTGATGATCTTGATGGTTGTTTGTAGGATTTCCAACCAAAGAGATACAGAATTTTAGGAAGATGTACAGACCAAAGTGTAGTGAGTGGCTTAGGTTCAGGCCAGCATGCTGGGAGATCAGAAAGCGCTGATCAAGTTCCAGGTTCAGAAAGATCACTTTACATACATACATTTATTAATTCAGACAGACAGACCACAATTACATGATGATCCAAATTCAGACTCACCAGTTTCAGTGAGATCCACTAGTGCTGATAAATCATTAAAGGGTTAGTTCACCCGAAATTAAAATTTGATACGAATTACAGATTACAGTAACCATGGATGTCCAGCTCCAAAAAAGAGCACTCTCAAAAGCCATATGATAGGTTTTAATGTGGAAGAGAAACTAGATCAAGAAGAATCTTGGTCAATTGTTATTTTCCATTTTGAATATTCAAAAAGGTCCTTATTTCATGACAACACAAAGATAATCAACAACATGCTATTTTGACTATGAAGAAAGCTTCAATAAATATCAAGATTTTAAGAATAATGAAAATTAGTGCATTTATCACAAAAAAAAACTATTATATTACATTACATTGCCATTCCTTAATGATGTGTTTAATTTTTATTCTTAAGGTTTGTAAACCTCCAAAGTAAACAGTAGTGTTAAATTGTCATGTATTTCCGTTATATGCATAAATCATGCATTTCATTAGGTTAGTTTAGGTTAGTAGTTAGGACCACTGTCAAGACAGTTTACATAATTTTAAGTAATGTACACAGCAACATAAAACTTTGAAAAGGATTGCGGTCTGTGAGATAAAAAAAAAAAGAGCTCATGATTTACTTAAATTAATCAGTCCACTGTTGTATTGTAACTGTTACTCCTGGTCAAAAACTTCCATAATTTTATAGTTTATATGTGGGATCACTTATTTACCACTAAGTGTAATGGTGAAAAACATGAATATTTATCAATGCATAAAATTTAGTATTGCATAAAAACGAGTGCCTGTAACTGAACCCAGAACACTTTAAATATACTTCATAAATTGTGTGTATGTCTACTTTTTGTCCTTCTGGAGCTTGACATCTGTGGTCATAATGAACTGCCCTTGTGTAGAAAATGTTATAAACATTGTTACTTTTTCCCTTTTGTGTTTTCAAACTCATGGTAACAGACATGCAACAGTTTGTGTAGTGTGAGAGTCAATGTAACAAAAGGGTGACCTCTGGTGGCGATCGAACGGAAGTCCATGGACAGGATTTGTGACAGTATGGACTCGCTTGTATTCTACAGGCACACACTCCCGATGGTAGCTGCCAATGTTAATATGGTGGAACAGGCCACTGCTTATTACAGACCTTCGATGAGGCTACATTTCAGAATTAACGATATTAGAAATTTTAATTTTTTATATTTATATTTTTATATTTATAAAATTATATATAATTTTAATATTTATATCTGGCTATGCCACACCACCATTTACCCACCCCTTGCATTCCCTGAACAAGGCAGCAAAGGATCAGCACTTGTTAAGGGGTCATATGATGCGATTTAAATTTGTCCTTTCTCTTTGGAGTGTTACAAGCTCTTGGTGCATAAAGAAGATCTGTAAAGTTGCAAAGACTAAAGTCTCAAATCCAAAGAGATATTCTTTATAAAAGTTAAAACTATCTATGTCACGATGTGGTAAGATTTGCATAACGCTGCCCAAATGTTCATGCAACTCTTCCCACATCTTCACGCAAAGAAAGAAGGCGCAACTTTTATTCTTGCTGTAGTATTGCTGTTGCCGCCGCCATGTCGTGAAGGCGCTGTGTGCTTCATTGTAAAAGCGAAACTACTTTGTTTTGTCTTCCAAAAGAGGACGATATCTGCTTCGTTATGCCTGGAGCTGATCTGTGCTGGTCGCTGATTTCATTACACCAAATACACAAAATACTATTCTTTTTAGCAGCATCATATGACCCCTTTAAAACAAATTGTGATTATCACAAACAGTATGGGCATAAGCAAGAAAACAAAACAAAAAATGGGGTTAATGAATCAACCTTAATTTAATCGCAATAAAAATGCATGTACTTTACACCTATTAGTATATGTACTGCTGCACTTGTGTGATGTTGTGATCTTGATGTATTTGAAATAATATGTTTAAGCTTTATTTGGTATATGAGAAATTTTATTTCTCCAAACCCACTGCTGTCCTCACAGTTTATCTCAGTTGCAAAAAGAAAAAGTCAGGTATGTAAATAATGTTTGTAGGATAATTATTGGTGGTTCTGGTAACTATGTATTACCATAGCTCATTAGTCAAGCAGATTCTCTTAAGGAATTTAACTAATTAAACTGAATTTAAAGGAGACCTATTATGCTCATTTCCCGTTTGATATTTTAATTCTGATACTCCACCAGAGTAAATTTAGCATGATCCACAGTCACGAAAAATCCTTGTTTATCTTAAACTGGGCATTTATGCAGGCACTCAGTTCATCGTTTGTCAGAAACGAGCCGTTTTAGATGGAGCCTTCTAGAAGCCTACTAGGGTTACTATTCTAATGAGCCTGCATGTAATGTAAAATGTGGAGCCAAATATAAACAGCGTGTTTGCACACATATTTACTATAAGAGAGAGTATGGCCTTTTCTCATATTTTGGGGGTCTCTAGATGCACATGGGACACATACAGTCATGGACAAAAATATTGGCACCCCTGCATTTCTGTCAGATAATAAATGCACTACTTCTCCCAGAAACTTGTTGCAATTACAAATTGTTTGCATTGGAACAACACAAAAAAGCAGAGGAAAACAAGCCAAATCTGAGACATTCTACACAAATCTCCAAAAATGTACTGGACAAAATTGACACCCTCAACTTAATATTTGGTAGCACATCCTTTGGAAACAATAACTGAAATCAATCGCTTTCTATAACTATCAGTGGGTTTCTTACAGCTCTCTCCTGTAATTTTGGACCACTCTTCTCTTGCCAACTGCTCTAGGTCTTTCAGATTTGAAGGGATTCTTCTCGAGATCTCTAGGCAAGTGCTCTATGGGATTTTGATCTGGACTCATTTCTAGCCACTTAAACCTTCCAGTGCTTTGTCTTAAACCATTTTCTGGTGCTTTTTGAAACATACTTTGAGTCATTGTCCTGCTTTAAGACCCATTACCTCTTATGGAGACCCAGCTTTCTGACACTGGGCCCTACATTGCGACACAGATTTCTTTGGTAGTTTTCAGATTTCATGCCATGCACACAGTCAAGACATCCAGTGCCTGAGGCAGCAAAGCAACCCCAAAACATGAAGTGAAGTGTGGCCAAATATGGTGCCCCATATTCAGAATCTGTGCTCTGCATTTAACCCATCCAAATGCACACACACAGTAGTGAACACACACACGGAGCAGTGGGCAGCCATATTGCTGTGATGCCCGGGGAGCAGTTGGGGGTTTGGTGCCTTGCTCAAGGGTCTCACCTCAGTCGGGGTATTGAGGGTGGAAGAGAGTGCTGGTTATTCACTCCCTCCACCTAAAATCCCTGCTGGACCTGAGACTCAAACCCACAACCTTCGGGTTACAAGTCCGACTCTCTAACCATTAGGCCACGACTGCACGGCTATTAGTGAACCTTTTCTTTTGAAGGCCTCATTTCATTTTCTGAAGACAGTACAATGATGTGCTATACCAAAAATAACTCTGTTTTAGTCTTATTTGTCCACAGAACATCCATCTGGATTTTTGTTTCTGTGTCAGCAGCGGGGTCCTTCTGGGTCTCCTACCATAGCGTCCCTTTTCATTCAGATAGCGATGGATAGTGCAAGCTGTCACTGTTGTACCCTGTTCTTGCAGGTCAGCTTCGATTTGTTTGGAAGTTGACTGAGGTTCTTTATCCACTCTTTGATCAATCCTTCATTGCAATCTTTCATCAATTTTTCTCATACGTCCACATCCAGGGATATTAGCTTCAGTGCTATGGGCTGTAAACTTCTTGACAGTGTTGTGCACAGTGGAAACAGGAACATTAAGATGTCTGGAGATGTACTTGTATCCTTGAGACTGTTCATGTTTTTCCACCATTTTTGTTCTCAAATCCTCAGACAATATTTCACTCTTCTTTCTTTTCTCCATACTCAGTGTGGTACACATAGACACACAACACAAATTTTGTACATTTTTCCACATTTTAACCGGTTGCAAGTGTGATTTCTATATTGCCAGTTCCTATGCATTGCTACAGGTAGTTTAATTACAAATTAAAGGAGCATCACATGCTTAGAAAACAATTATTTCTGAAGATTATGAAAATCTGCCAATAATTTTGTACAGTACATTTTTGGAGATCTGTGCAGAATGTCTCAGATTTGGCTTTTTTCTCTGCTTTTTTGTGTTGTTCCAATGCAAACAATTTGTAATAGCAACAAGTTTCTGGGAGAAGTAGTGCATTTATTATCTGATAGAAATGCAGGGATGCCAATATTTTTATTTTTGTCTGTGACTGTATTTCCAGTATGTTGAAAATACATTACAAAGTGCATTTTGTTCCTTTTTTAATGTTTTTTGTTTCCGTGTATATATGACTCAGCTGTAATCATCTATCCCACAGAGGGACCAAGGCATATGTCTAAGAGGGAAAAGCCACAAAAGAGTAAGTGCATGTAAATGCAATGATCTATGCTTCTATCAGTGTGTTGACATTGCTATGTTTACCCCTGGTTATTTCCTATAGTTCCATTGTTTATTTTTTGTAACTACTACAGATAATTAGTTCTAACAGACAACGTATAAAATCCAGCTGGCTTAATGTGTCAAATTTGACCAAAATGCATTGCCAAGCAGTGGAGAAAGCAGAAGTGTAGTATTCTCAATTGTGAGCTGTGGCTCAGCAGTAGTATGGTTATTCAAGCAAGCATATCACATGGGAACTGCGAGTAGTTCAGTTCCATGGTACAAGTTAAACCTGCTTCAACTTGTAATTAGTGATAAACATTACTTGTCTTCCTTGCAGGTCTGGTCACTACTGAAGTCTGCAGAGTTGTATGTATTTTGTTCCTACTCTAAGAAATATGTGAAACATGTTTTTGATGTTCACAGATTGCTCCTACCACACTCGCCTGGAGGCTTTCTTAGAAACTTGCTTGTGTGTTGGCAATACATACCGTAACTGTTAGGTAGATACTTTGTGTTTAGTCTTTTTGAATTACAGATTAGGAAGGAGCTTGTACTAAAAAAAAATCATGATCACATGCTGTAAATACCAACAATGACCCATTGTATATTGTGTCAGTGAAACTCAATGCCTATAACTGTCACAGGTACTGTGCTCGAAGGAGACAAGCGCATGATGCAGGAGTAATCTAGCACACAATCTTTAATTCCAACTTCAACTCAAGAGAATAACCAGGAGACCGATAAATCAGAAACATCTAAGAGCAAACTAAACATGACGTTGAACGGACCAAGAAACTGAGGAAAGGCAGGGCTATTTATAATAAACCAAACGACTGACTAATAAGATGATTAA
Source organism: Sinocyclocheilus anshuiensis (assembly GCF_001515605.1). Classification (NCBI taxonomy): domain Eukaryota; kingdom Metazoa; phylum Chordata; class Actinopteri; order Cypriniformes; family Cyprinidae; genus Sinocyclocheilus; species Sinocyclocheilus anshuiensis. Next base: position 194,532 of record NW_015546087.1, read on the forward strand.
TGAACACCGGTGGAAACGAATTAATGATGATTAACTAAATGAGAACAGAAATAGAACCAAATAAGGGCAGACAGGAACTAAACAGAAACAAACACGTGACAGATATCGCCCCCCTCCTGGAAGGCGCATCCCGCGCCATAACAGTAACATCGGGGAGGTGGGGGTGGGACAGGAACATAAACAAACACACGTGATAATAACCAAACATAATAGTCTCATGCTAAGAATGGAATGAATGTGTGTGTGTGTTTTAATCTATTATTTTTTCATTTTCTTGATAGGGCAAAGCAGAAATATTGGTTGACTGGGAGCCCTGTCCAATATGGTATGTATTCTTCTGTTTTTCTGCTTTATCAATTAATGTAGGCATTATTAATTTACTTTATCTTTGTACATTTTTTTTGTTTGTTTTGTTTTTGCTACCATCATTTCTTATTAATCTGTTTTGTTTCGCAAATGATGGTGGTCCTTCATAGATGGAAAATTAAACCGTTATGCTTATAAAAGTCATGTTCAGTAATGATGTGTGCTTCACACTTGTTAAAATGTTTGTTTATTGGAAACACCCAGTAAATAAACAAATTTAAAAATCCCTTCTGTTTTTAGTGGCAAGGAGTGGGCCCATTCCTGGCAGCCAAAAGGATTCTCTTCAAATTAATGAGAAGAAATAAAATGTAGAATTTGACCTGTATTTTGATTTCTGCCTGTATATTACATTGTTTCTGCGCTGCTTTTGAAGTCATGTCTCATCTTTCTGTAGTGGTGAAAAGGTGAAAATCCCCAATAAATGTGACACATGGAGTTTAGTCTCAAGTAGGATTAAACAGAAATGTACTTAATCCAACTCAGTTTCCTTTTCAGTTATTCGAAAACATGTTTCATATTTCATAATTATACATTGCACTATATGTTATTTTATTACAGTTGACATATAACTTGATTTCATGTTCTGTTGTCTGTGCTTTTCAATTTAACTCAACCTCACAGACCACTGTTAAGACATGCAAAAATCGTTTAAAGCTGTTCCTCTCTCTGCTGCTGACAGTTGACATTTCAGGCAAATCGATGCGACAAAAACCCTATTCACCTCCAGTCCTCATCATATTCAACTCACAGGAGTCCTTCCACTGTGCTCATTAGGAGCTGAGCTCCACATTCATCCAGATCTCTGCATTGCTATTCACTCCTTCACCACCGCCAGTGTCTAGACTCCATGGGGGGATATTCCTTTTCATATCATGCATTTCTCTTCTACTTTTCAAATAATGGCGTCTCCATGTGGTCTTATTGCCAAAGACTAAATAGTTTCAACTTGAGCACCTTGTCAAAATAGTTTGATCGTTCTTTAAGCCTGCAGTCAATAATTAAGCAATAAATAAGCATCAGGGGCCTCATTTATAAAATGTTGCGTAAAAACCATCCTAAATTTGTTCTAAGATCATTTCTCAAAAGTGCGTAAGTGCGATTCAGAGTAAACGAACGTGCGCACAAAATCACGTGCGTACGCCTCTCTTCCAGATGTGACATTTATAAATCGCAAATGATCTGGAAATCGTGCGCAGCTGACTGGTGTCAGATCTCCGCCTTGTAAACGCCCCCTAATTAATATCATTACCATATAAAAGATCCCACGCCAATATCCGAATTTCTATGCTTGAGAATGACAAGCACAAAGAAAAAAAAACTGAGTCTGAAATTGAGGTCCTGCTGTGGCGGAGGTAGAGGTTCGTGCAGGGACGCTTTTTATTTAACAATGTGTAATTATTCTGTGGACAAACAATGTGTGTGTGGTTATATTTTTTCGATTGACTATTATGAAAATTATTACTTCTAGAAACAACAGAAATAATAATAATAATAATAAT
>NW_015546087.1:199770-211480 GCF_001515605.1 Sinocyclocheilus anshuiensis
GTCCGAAAAAACCTGCATGTGATTTGGCATTTCTTTATATTTACACAGTTTACTAATGCTGCTCATTAATGTACTGACACAAAAATATATAGTGTATTTTATACAAATATAACTGATGTAAATGACGAAAACAAAATTTAAGGCTGATTGATGTCTCTATTAATTTTCACAGAAGCAAAGCAGCAGATGTTATAAATAAAAACAGTTAACAATGTCACTGAATAGAATATAGGCTATTAAAACCGTTATTGCACGACATAGGCCTATTCTTCTAGGCTGCACAGACAAAACAGTCGGAGATGCGTTTATGCCTTTTTTTTTTCTATTTTATGCATTAGTAGTAAATCAAGACTTTGCAAGTTCTCTTGTAAAAAACAAATAAAACAAAAAACAAAACAACTTGGAATAAACTACAGAAAGCGAGTAAAGAACTCTTAACATTAGGCTACTAAAAAGGTCAGTTTAATCTCGCAAAAACTCCCGTTAATAAAAAATCTAACTACACTGCACAATTAATCTCTTACACTGCATCTTTGTTGTTTATGATGAATTCGGTGCTTGCACGTACACCGCTTTAATTATTATTGCAGCTTAGATGTTCAAATAGCTGCAGTACTCCAACTTTGCCACAAGGAGAAGTGCGTACACCTGCTCAGACCTGACGTGACGGTAAGTACTTTTCCACGTCAAAGACCGTTTTTATAAATATGAACGTTGCCGTGGATTTTAGCGTACACACACTCTAAGATCAAATCTGTGCATACGCACATTTTATAAATGAGGCCCCTGGTGTTTTTTCACTTGTATTTTTGAGAAAGACCACAAATACACTATGATAAACACTTGCAAAAGATTATCACTTTTCCATACATATTAATTTTTAAAAAATGACAGTGATAGGGTTGAGAAAAAAGTAGGCAAAATAAACAACCTACACTGAGCATATTTATGTGAGGAATTTATTTAACTTTACATCAAATTGATTTACTAGTTGTTTTAAGTGGATTATTTTGAAATGACAATTTGGGGTAGCATATAAATTAATTATAAAGATACTTATCTGGATCACCATGGTTCTAGCTACTAGAATTGACTGAACAGTTTTTGTCACTAAAAGACAACTATTGATTTATTGTGAAGGTCTGGGGAGTAGGCTACGCACATTTTGGAAGGCTTCATTACTGGGGTTCCTACTTATTGCTCCTAATACTTGCATATTTATAAGCACAGAGGCAGTTTATTACATTCCTGAGGGGGCTAATCAAACATATTCAGGCCATAATTACAAAAAAAAGATTGCATAACTCGAAATAATTTCTGCAGTAACTACCCTAGATGAACTGATATCCTGAAGATTTTTTCATAATATCCTGACGATTATCACACCAGTCGGCTGTAGGAGATTGTCGACATGTATAGTAAAGATACATTTTTATAACCCTAAACCTAACCCTACTCTGGAAACTGAAAGAACTTCAAATATGCACGCTGATTTGTATGCTTAGTAACAAGTTCAACGGTGCGTCTCTACTGGGAATTGTAGTTTTTAAATACATTGTTATATTCCCCATAATTAGAAGACGGCAGTATCAAACTGCAGGTACTCATAGGGGTTTTAGGGGGTGAGAAAGACATTGGTGTTATCAGATTTTAAAAGTGTAATTGTTAAATGGGAGAAAATTGCTTTTGGGCTATTTTTGACAGCGCCCCCAGTTGGTGCCTAATAATGACTATGCTCACATGATAGCTGGGGTCCAGAGGTCTCTATAACAGTTGGTCCCATGTCTATAGACCTTCTTGTTGCTGGATTATAAACCTTCAAACATGGTCCGAGTTTGAGGTTCAAAGGTCAGTATTTAGAAAGCAGGAGCCATGTAGAATCTTCATACTAACATATGTTACTCTCCAGGTCGAGACCTTTCCAATGATATATTTGGTTTAGCTCTATGACAAAGTTATAATTTTCTCATTTCATTTACACAAGCTGCTCCAGCCCTGGTTTCAGAGAGCACTTTGAAGGCCCAGTATATAAAAGTAAGCCTTTTGTTTGTTTGTTTGTTTTTCCTTTTTATGTGGAAATAGTGACCAAAATGAGTCACCTTCAGAGTTTATACAATGACAGAATCTGTTTTATTAGCCAATGTCTTTGGTTTAGTCCTACGACAATGTTTTAATGGACGGACATAAATTACTTAAGGTAAAATTGGACAGGGCCAAATTTTGAAAATTATTTTCATGATGGCATGCAAGATCTATGTTTACAGCCTCAACCCAAGTACTTCAGGTCTTCCCCCGTGCCTATAGTAATGCACAATTATTTTAATTCAAAAAGGTGATTCATTTTGCTCACTATTTCTGCTAGTTCATTAAAAGGATAAACCCCTTAAGGTGAACCATCTAGTTTTCATGGGGTCCTTAACAAAAATGCAGAAACTACTGTACATAAAGCAAAACAGACAAAATACAAATACACTCACACCTACACAGACAAAAACTCTCCCATTTCTAGCCACTCCCCACCACACCAACTTGTTCCCCTAAAAATGTCAAAATAATTGCAGTAAATGTACAAATACTAATACAAAGCTTTGCATGCATTAACATGTGTATAGTAAGGTGTATATGCGTTACTTCTATATTAATTACAAGCAAGATCAGGTTGTTTGAAGATAAGTAAAAAGACATGCCATAAAGTTATGAATTAATAATGCTGTGTGATGTCAAATAAATCAAGATTCCACATATAAATATTCTTAATTTATATCTCTTTCCTTTTTTCTCCAGCTATTACCTTGTATCAACCATGAAGTCACATTTTATTTTTAAACAATGGATGGAAAATTCGTCACCTTTATTTATATAGCGCTTTTAACAATACAGATTGTCAAAGCAACTGAACAGTATTAATTAGGAAAATAGTGTGTCAATAATGCAAAAAGACAACAGTAAACACTCAATTGTCAGTTAAAGGCAGTTCATCATTAAATTCAGTGATGTCATCATCCAGCTCAGTTCAGTTTAAATAGTATATGCGCAATCATGTAGAGGATATCGATGGGAATTAATTGAAAACATAAAATGCTCATCTTTGGAAATACTTGATATTTTGCCGTTCACAACAATTTTCATTGAAAATACACCACATTATGAACATGCATATTGGTAAAACAAGCCATAAGGCTGTATTTAATAACACTGGACCATGTGCTTAAGTTCACTTGAAAAGCACCAGCAGAACAGGGAATCAAGTTATTTGTCAACTGTAATAACATGCAACATAAAGTAAAATTATAACAATTTTTCTGTTACATACTATCTAATCCATTATACAAGTACTTAATGTAATGTGCTTATAACAGAGCATCTGCAGGATTTTTTAAATGAAATGCAAGACTTTTAAAGAGCTTTTTAAGACCTGCACAAATAAAATGAATACCATGAGTGAATGAAAAAAAGCATGTTTTACTGTAAAAAGCGTGATTTACAGTTCAGATAGTTTTGTGAAGTTTTCACAAAAACAAAGTTTTATAAAATGATGAACTTCACATTTCAACAACTTTTAAAAAAAGAGACGAGTCAAAAGTACCATATTAATTTAAACAATTATTATCAATCATTTATATTAATAATAAATTTAATTATAAATTATATAAATGTATTTATTTTTATTATTTATTTTTATCAATCAATTGTTATAAAGCATTAGCACAAGCTTTCTGTTGATCTACCAGTTCACATTTATAAATGCATGTTTGCTGCGTAAAATTATATGTAGATTTTTCAATTTGGTCTAAACAATAACACCAGATGTGTTTATTGAAAATGCCAATTCATTTTCTATCAGCAGGGTTCCCTGGTAACGGCAGTACACAAAGCAGCACAGCATCTGCCTTTAAAACATGCAGAGCTTATTTATTCAGTGAAATCACAGTATTTTGAAGTCAAATCGTCACATGAAGCTATCATAAAAATCATAAAATTTGTAATTAGGACTGTCTTGTACCATTTAAGACATTTTTATGGCCTTAAATTCGATATAACTGATTTAATTTTTAAGGACCTGCCGAAACCCTGTAAGGACAAAACTGACAGTGACAGACCAATTATAAATGAAATAAACATCATAAATTATTTCTTAAAGATGGTTATCTTAAATGGTGCAGTAATATAAAGTTACACAACTATAATACACTCATACCCCTTTAATACCTATAATAACCCCCATACCCCATACAACTATATCCTATAATAACCCTCTGGACAAAAAAGGCACAGACCCTCTGATGCTGCTGCACTGCAGAATAAGAGAATGTGGGGAAAATGCAAGAAATTAAGAATAAGCTTTTACATTTCGGCCTAAATGTGGTGATAGAGGAAACATCATGAGGTCACCAAAGTCATCTTCATGAATTTGCTTACCAGATTTCACGGCAAATCTGCTCAATAGAAAATATCAAACTTTACATTCTGGTCTGAGCCTTGTGCTACAGGGAATGTCATGAGGTCAACAAAACTGACAGGATTCAATGCCTGGAAAGCTTGAGAATGCTCAGCAAATTACTTAGAAATCTGTTCCTAACATTTGTTGTATACAAGTCAAAAGTTTAGCCTTGAGTTTTACACACTAACCATTTCAAATAAGTCTTTGGCCACACTGCAGGAGTGCTGTCATTGTCTGACCAGTTACTGTGGCTGCGCCAAGGCACGTCAGCCATTCATGACTACACACTGCGGTTCAGAACGCTGGCGGCGACTAGCGGGTGGAATGAGGTGGCCCTAATTAGCTCTTACCGGCAAGGATTGAATCCCCATGTACAAGCTCAAATGGCTATCTATGATGACTCCGTTGGACTGGAAAGCTTCATGCAAAAGGCCAACCGAATTCTCGCAGCCGGTCTGTGTCTATACTGCGCTGTGGCAGATCATTACATCAGGACCTGCCCAGTCAGACCCCCACGTCCTGCTGTGAGTACCCTCCAACTAGACCCTGTCATTTCCACGTTGTCAATGCTATCGGTACAACTACTCACCCCAGACCTTTCTGTTTCAGTCCCTGCCCTCGTCGACTCGGGCTCCTCGGGCAATTTCATATCCCAGGACCTATTGAATCGTCTCCATCTGCCCCGGAAACGTCATGCCCAGGAGCTCCGAGTCGAGACCATCCAGGGAAAGCCGCTAGGACGGGGGCGGGTGAAATATCGAGCACGCGGATCTAAATATTTATAATTAATTATAACTAGTTATGATTAATTATTCATATTTCCCCATGAGCTGATTTATATATATATATATACATATATATATATAGTCTGGCAACAAAATTGCTGAATCGTTTTATAATTAAATCGTATTGCGAGGCAAGTGAACATCGCTCCGTTACTATAGAAACAGAATTCACGAGACAGAAGTGAAATTGTTTGCCCCCTGCTGGACACTATATTACAATGGAAATGCAGAGAAACATTATTTAATTGCTGAGAGAGTCACAGCTTCGTGGGGTAGGTCTAAATGTTGTCGGTGAGCGTGTGTGGGAAAACAACGAAGAAAACGAAGTAAGTCTGATCATAATAGTGAGTATTCCGGGAGGTAGTGGTAAGGCCGTGATCCCCATTCTCGAAGATCTGCAAGGTAAGACGTATAGAATGCTTGTGCTTTTAATTCTTTATGCATGTAAGCACTGAAATGTCTCTGGATTGGAGAACCTATGTCACAGAAATGATATGAACTTAATCACTGAAAGTAAAATAGACACGTTAGTTAAGAAAGTTATTGTGCAATGTCACTGCAGCAGAACCACTTCGTGACCCACTGCAGGAAGACGACAAACGGCAAGTATAACATTTGTTATTTATAAACAAAATTACAATATTACTACATAGTCTTCATATGATACGTGTTGTTGTACCTCACATTATGTTAATGAGTTAGCTAATGCAGGCTTACTAGCAAATTTTAACATATGGCCCGGTTTCACATACAGGGTTTAGCTTAAGCCAGGACCAGGCCTTAGATAAACTAAAATGCTTAAGCATATTTTTTGTAAAAATGCCTTAGAAAAAAAACATTACTGGTGTGCATCTTGAGACAAAACAATGGCATTTACATATTTTAATATATTTCAATGCGAATTATTTTTAGTTATGACATCTCAACCATAAATTTTAGTCTGTGACTAGCCTTAAGCCTAGTTTGTGAAACCAGGGGTTCATGTAATTACCTTAATTAGGTAAGGCTACGTGGTTAGTGATTAGCTTGTCTTGCACCCTTTACAAAATAAATCCCGCAGGATTTTTTTTAAGGGCAGTCTTTTCTGTAGTAGATTTAATGCCATGGGAGACAGTGGTAGAGAAGACATCCCCACCCAGCTGTTGCTTCTGATGATGGAGGAAACCAAGCTCCTACTGCCTCCATTACCCTCAAAAACCTGCAGGAAGAGAAGAGGGCTTTGATGAACCTGAGAGATCAGCTCAGAACAGAACTGGATCGGCTGTTGGACTCAGTTGCTGTCCCAGCGCCTGCTCCATCAACTGTGCCTGCCCGTCCTCATAGCTACAGTAAGTTACATTGTTGTTACAATTGATTTGAACAGTTCATTTTTAATGCAGAGACACTTAAAGTACTTTTATGTTCTTTTAGAGAAACTAGGAAAAAAGAGGAGGTTGACATCCTCCTCTACATCTTCAACCTCCACATACGCTTCCTCCTCCTCTTCCTCTGATAGAGAAAAGAAGAGGAAGAAGAAAAAAAATTTAAAATCCAGTCAAAGATCATTTGGGAGAAGAAGTAAGTTGTAAATATAAAATATTTAAATATTAAACTTTCAACAGTATCAGAGACATAGCACCTGTTAACTTTTAGCCAATTATGCAAATCTGACATAATTCTAATGAAGTTTTATTCGTCACTTTGAACAACTGTCATCTAATAATAATTTTGCTCTGTATATTTTAGCCATATGATTATAGCCATAGGTTATAATCAGTGTAAAGGGGAAATTGATTTGTATGGTTTCTAGATTTGTGTCCTATGCCTGTGAACCAAACAAAACACTAACAATTGTGATAACAGTTTATATGGATTCAATAACATTATACTGTTATCAACAACTACATGGTGCTGAAGAGCTGATATCATTGATTGGTTTTTGCAATGGGACATTTTTTCATAAAATGTATCAAAATGTGTACTATTATTATAGAAATACATCTCACCATGTGACAAATGTGCAAGCAAAATGGCTTAACATAAAAATTTTTATTTTTATTACAATCTAAATATTATCTTGCAACCTCCATTGTTTTTTATAGTTCTGTCTGATCTTTCTTTTTCTTTTTGTTACCTTCAAACAAACAATATAATTCTAATTTACAGTAATTACAAGTAATTACATCACAGGAACGGTAAGATTAGAAAGGAACAACCACCAGTTAGGTGGCGAAATGCACAAGGAATGTGACTCACCATTGAACAAAAGAAGAAAGAAAGAAATATGTCTCATGGATTCAGTGTTCTGTGAGAATGTCCTGTGTGTTTAATGTTCACATACTGTACTCTGGATCGACTTAACTTACTCACAGTCACAGTTTTGCAACTGACATACCTTGATTAAGCAAGGTGTGGGATAATCAATGATGGTCAGTTAATCTTGCTTTCTGGAATATCCCATTGTATCCCAGTGACCCTGTTTTTTTTTCTCTAGTGACTACCCCGGAACAAGTTACACATAGGTACAAGCTTCTTCTGAAAACGTTCCAAAAAATTCGGAGTGTTCCTGAGTGCTTGAAAAGGCACAAGGTGGACAAAACCACCTTGGCCTTGACGAGTATCTTCGGTATGTATGAGTACAGATGTATTTATAATTTCAGTGTTGTTGTTACACAGCTTGCTGTCAAGTACAAGTGACTGACCACTCCCTACTATTACACTACAATTTTGATGTTAGTTATCCTTAGAAAACTGCAGTCTAGTCTAACAGTGTTGCAACAAGTCATCCTTCGTGAAGGAGATTATTTTTAGTTTTGTTAAGATTTAGTGATTCAACTGTACAGTCATTTTTGCAATATGTACTGGTGCTGTTAAATTATAGTGTTATACTAACAGGCTTTTCTATTTTTTTTTGTCCACCCTATCTATATGACTGAGCCTAGGCTAAATAACAGAAACACCCTTCTTTATTGCAGTACAGTTCAAAAGCAGCATAAACTACAGCCTCTAGTCAATTAATAACTCTCTGAAACAGTCTGAAATAAATGTATAGTAACACCTTCGTAAAGGAGGATTTTTGTTTCAGGACTGTTGTTTTAGAGTGAGTTTGTTTTAGGTTGATGTGCCTAATAATACACTGGTGTATAAACAGGGGTAAAGTTGGGTTGGAGCCCAACAGAACTAAGCATTGCCTCCTCACTGTCACACGTTCCTGTTTTGTGTTTGGACATTAGGCTTGTTTGACTTGAAGCGATTGGCCGTGTAAATGATGGTGAAATGGAAACATTGTGAAGTAAAGGAGGCAGGACATAATAAAAGGACATAGTAAAGTAAAGTGTGATGTGATGTGACATTAATCTGATCAACTAAGACAAAAGAGCTTAGAAATAAATAGGCTTCTTAGACTTGAAGCAGCTCTGCACAGACTGATTGTATGACATCAAAGTACAGCTAGAGCGATTGGAGAGCAGATGGCTCCGTATTCTTTTGAATCACTCTTGCCTACTTTTATGTCATACACCAGTCGCTGCTTCAAGTCCAACAATCCTATTTATTTCTAATTTCTTGATTCTTAGTTGATTGTTTCCTCTGTTGGTTTTGTAGTCATTTGTAGTTATTTCAACATTGGTTTCCTGTGTTTGTCTCCCCTGGTGTTCCTTACTGCCTTGGTAACACCCGTGTATTTAAGGCAGGAGTGTCCAAACTTGGTCCTGGAGGGCCGCTGTCCTGCAGAGTTTAGCTTCAACCCCAATTAAGCACACCTGAACTAGCTAATCAAGGTCTTACTAGGCATATCGAAACAAAGCCAAAGAGAGGCTTCACTACACTGAATAAACCGCTTTTGTAAGGAAATAGCTTATCATTTAATGAATCAACTGCCTGTCCGCTAATTTTTAAACATGTTTTACTCTAAAACATAATTTAGTTGGGAACGATATGTAGATTTTACTATGATAAAATTGTTATTTTTAAAGAGAAGGTAGAGTGTTGTGACAGGGAGGACTCATTTACGGCATTACCATGGTATGTAATAGTAATATTGAGTAATATTGTAATGTATTTTGTCTAAAGAAATATTGATGTTTACTTTCTTTGGCTATCAGGTTTTAGGATAAGACTTGAATTGTAATGACTATTAACTGCATGTATGCATATAACGCTGATATATTACGTTTAATGAATAAAGAGAAAGTGAATAACTATAATTGTATATTATTGTTAGATCAGGTCTCCACGCCAGATAATAATTAGGATCCAGCCCCAGACGCCAGATCCCATCAGAAAATATCAGTTTGTCCAGTAACAGAACAACTAGTCAGCAGAGCTGTTGATACCCAAAATGAGTGTTTAACAGTCTTCTGTCAGTCAAGACGTTGACCGAGGAAAGCCAGAGAAGAGCAGAAGCAGGAGACGAAGTGATGATGGCAAAAGTAACAGTTTATTGAACAATCTTAGTTGCGTATGTCTCAATGTTCAAACTCCGTCTGACCAGCACAAATTCAACATGTACAGTTATACCAAAACTGCTTCATAAACCTTGGCTTCCATAAACATTCCCCCTTATCTATCTCTTATTCATTAGACTTGTATTGTAATTTATGCTCGTATTTTAATATATACTGTAATTTATACGGTAAAACTACAATATAATATAAATATAATATAAATAATATTCCATGACATTCCAAAGGTGTGATGGTTTTCATACTGTACTAACTGTATATTCTATCATCCTAGACTAACCCTACCCCTAAACCTACCCATCACCCTACATTTTCTGTATTTTTACATTAAAAAAAAACATAATTCTGTTTAATTAATGAGGTTTTTTTCCTCATGGGGACCAAACAATGTCCCCACAAGATGACAATTTCATGGTATTACTATAATTGTGGGGTAATTTGGTCCCCTTAACATAGGGAATACTAGCACACACACACACACACAACAAAGTTTATCTGATACCCTGACGTTATTTGTTTTCCAGTGCAACACCTTTTTGACATTCTACAAACTATATTTCTGTACTTGTGATCACAGGTGACAATTGCATCAGAGGTGGAACAGTTTTCGGTTCCTCCTTATACTGCAGGGACAACTCTGCAGTCTTATGCCAAAGACTTGCAGCAGTTTGTTGCCTCCTGTCCCCAGCTAAAGAAGAAAATTGAGAACCTGAAGAAAGAACACAAGCTCTTACCTGTGAAAAATACGTTTAGGCGTTAAATTATTATTTTTTTTCTTTTGAGTAATTAATTTAAATCAATGTTTTTCCCCCTGTTTTACAGTTTGTTCAGTGTTGTTACAACAAAGTTTATCTGATACCCTGAAGTTATTTGTTTTCCAGTGCAACACCTTTTTGACATTCTACAAACTATATTTCTGTACTTGTGATCACAGGTGACAATTGCATCAGAGGGGGAACAGTTTTCGGTTCCTCCTTATACTGCAGGGACAACTCTGCAGTCTTATGCCAAAGACTTGCAGCAGTTTGTTGCCTCCTGTCCCCAGCTAAAGAAGAAAATTGAGAACCTGAAGAAAGAACACAAGCTCTTACCTGTGAAAAATACGTTTAGGCGTTAAATTATTATTTTTTTTCTTTTGAGTAATTAATTTAAATCAATGTTTTTCCCCCTGTTTTACAGTTTGTTCAGTGTTGTTGTTATTTCAAAATTGTTACTGTTTATTGTTCTGTTTACAAAATAAATTTGGTAAAATTCTTGTTTTAATTAGCTTTTTTTGCTTCAATTGTGCTACTGTGCTTTTACAAGTACTAATTTAGAACTTTGTGAAACAGAGCTAATGCTAAAGCTAGGTTTATCTGTTCCAGCATACTAGTTTAATGTTGTATTTACCCTGTAACTACACGGAACAAGGGAGGAACAAGCACCACTTTAATTTACAGCCCGCAAATGTTGTATTTACCATGTAACTACACGGAACAAGGGGGGAACAAGCACCACTTTAATTTACAGCCCGCAAATGTTGTATTTACCATGTAACTACACGGAACAAGGGCCACTTTAATTTACAGCCCGCAACTGTTATATTCACCCTGTAACTTCACGGAACAAGGGGGGAACAAGCACCACTTTAATTTACAGCCCGCAAATGTTGTATTTACCATGTAACTACACGGAACAAGGGAGGAACAAGCACCACTTTAATTTACAGCCCACAACTGTTGTATTTACTCTGTAACTACACGGAACAAGGGAGGAACAAGTTGGACTTAAACACAGAACAAGTATATATTTGCACAGTAATTACAGAGAAAAATATTGCAGTAGTTTTAATTTAATTGTTTGCTGGGCAAATTAAGCTCTCTACTTTTTTTTTTTTTTTGCTATAAAAACACCACAGTATACGTCCACTGAAATACAAATGTTGTATCATGTATTTTTTGGTAAGCTGAAAGAGGTAAGCTTGTTTTAAGCTGCATTGAACCTTGATGGTATATCATTGCAAGTTATTTGGTGATAGTGGTGTTGGGAAGTTGCTGGTGTGA
>NW_015546087.1:212972-215564 GCF_001515605.1 Sinocyclocheilus anshuiensis
GGGTGCAGAGCCAGTGGTGGTTTTGTAGGCAAACATTAATGCCATGAATTTTATGCAAGCAGCTATTGGTAGCCAGTGCGAACTGATGAACATAGGTGTGACGTGCATTCTTTTCAGCTCATTAAAGATTAATATTGCAGCGGCATTTTGGATTAATTGTAGAGGTTTGATAGAAGTGGCTTAAAGACCTGCCAAGAGAGCATTGCAATAGTCCAGCCTGGATAGAACAAGAGCTTTTAGCAACGTGTTCATTCTGTGTTAGTGCTGGCTGCAGATAAACTCTTAATTGTTGGTGATTTTAATATCCATGTTGACAATGAAAAAGATGCATTAGGATCAGCATTTATAGACATTCTGAACTCTATTGGGGTTAGACAACACGTGTCAGGACCTACTGTCGAAATCATACTCTAGATTTAATACTGTCACATGGAATTGATGTTGATGGTGTTGAAATTCTGCAGCAAAGCGATATCTCAGATCATTATCTAGTCTTGTGTAAACTCCATGTAGCTAAAACTGTAAATTCTACTCCTTGTTACAAGTATGGTAGAACCATCACTTCTACCACAAAAGACTGCTTTGTAAGTAATCCTGATTTTTCTCAATTCCTCAGCATATCCAATAGCTCAGAAAAACTTGATGTAATGGAAACTATGGACTCTCTCTTTTCTTGCATTTTAGATACGTCTGACGCCGTGGTATAATGACAACACTCGCACCCTAAAGAATTAAGTATTTACCTAAGTATTTATTCAGCACAGTGGCTAAATGTGACCGGTGTAATCTGCGTTGTGTTTTTTCTCAGAGTAGTAACCAGACGGACATCAGTTGACAGTTTGACTCTTCATTTACTGATAAAACATAAAACAGTGTCTTTACAGTGTGTTTTCGCCCTTCTTGTCTTTTCTCTCCCATGCAGTTCACGTGTGATTCATGAAACATGTGTAAACAACCTCATCGTATGAATGGTCGCACATTTATAAATGTGGAGGCAGAAAATAATCGTCATTTGAATATCACGCCCCTAAAAACACCCCCAGTTTAGAAGCCTCGCCCTAGAGTTTATGACACGGAGAAACGAAACCCTGCCAAAAACAGTAAGCTCATCAAAGAGAAATTGATCTTACTCCAAAAACACCCATTAACCTTGTAATTACAAATAATTAGGCTACATTCATTTATGTAATTTATATGTATATTAAAATACTGGTAAATATAAACATTAAACATTATATTAGCGTGAGCCTATTTCCCTCACTCTACAACAAATATTTTAAATTTAACGGTATTCAGAATTCAGAACAAATGAAAAATATGTAGTTATAAAATTACATATTAAACTATAAATTATATAAATTATACTAGAAATAAAATAACACTAATTAGGCAATAGTGGCATTCATTATAAACAGCATACAAATGTCAAGCAAAACTGAAACGGCATTGGGCTCAAGAGCCTGTCTCATAACACAAGAATCCAAATGTTTCCATTTTTGCCATATTTGTAACATTTGGTTGCTTGACTGTTATTCATTATGTAGCCTAAACAAGGCTTTATACTTCACTCATGTTCTAATATCCATGTAAAATCCTTCACATGCGCAAAAATGTTCGTTTGAGCTCTGCATGCTGATTTTACAGTGGACCTTTTCAAATAAACTATGTTTGGTTGACTGCGTTTTAGTTTGATGATGAATGGCTGAAATGTCAGGCAACGGTAGAACTAATACTGTTTGTGTGTGTGTGAGGTGCCTGTGCGATCAGATGGATTAAATCAAATAAAGATATAAATAAAATGCATTAAGAGTGTCACAAAAACGAGCGTAGTCTATACTTGTTGCACAGTTTGTTTGTTTTTTACTTTTGTTAATCTGTTAATTATATTATAGCCTATTATATATTTTATGTGGTCCTATTTATTTTATTCCTTTTATAGACTTAATTTCTGTTTTTCTCTGTTCACAGAAGCGCTGCAGGTGCGTGATGTGAGGATGTGTGAATCCTCATGGTCTGTTGTTTGCTGCTATTTACGCATATAAAGCTAAAGCCCTGAAAATGAATAAACAAACAAACATGATATTCTAATCTTACTGGTTAATGATTGACTAATGAGCTTTGGTTGTTGGTCAGGAAAATAATCAAAATGAACAAAATGCTGTCATTATGTCACGGTTGTGTACTGTGAGGAGCAAGGAACGCGGAGACGAGGGATAATCACAAATAACAGTCTTTAATAAACATCCAAGGGGATACTCAGGCAGGCAGGAGACACACGTACATCACCAAGTAGACCCGATAAAGACAGAACGCACAGACTGGGACTTAAATACATGGGGTAACGAGGGTAATTACAAGATACACCTGGATGACATGAATACAGTTAAGCATGGGAGAAACTGGGTCACGGAGCACATGGGGAGAAAAACACACACAAACAATCCAGGGGTGTGACAGTTCGCCCCCCTGTCGGAAGGCGTGTCCTCACGCCGCAGGAACAACAAAGGAAGGGACGGAGGGGAACTCAGGAGGAGGTTCAGGTGGAGGACGGACACCCGGGAGATGGACCAGATGGAGGGAGGAGACAGGAGG
>NW_015546087.1:223509-228999 GCF_001515605.1 Sinocyclocheilus anshuiensis
ATTGTGCTGTGTGATAAAACTGCACATTTTAGAGTGGCCTTTTACTGTGGCCAGCCTAAGGCACACCTGTGCAATAATCATGCTGTCTAATCAGCATCTTGATATGCCACACCTGTGAGGTGGATGGATTATCTCGGCAAAGGAGAAGTGCTCACTAACACAGATTTAGACAGATTTGTGAACAATATTTGAGAGAAATAGGCCTTTTGTGTACATAGAAAAAGTCTTAGATCTTTGAGTTCAGCTCATGAAAAATGGGGGCAAAAACAAAAGTGTTGCGTTTATAATTTTGTTCAGTGTATGTGTGTGTGTGTGTGTGTTTGTGTGTGTACAGTATATATCCCCAAAGAAAAGAAGCTAAAAGGTCAAAGATTTCCAATTAATAAAAATAAGTATACAACTGTGGACAACATATAGGCTACTATAATTTAAAATGTTGCCAGTAATCTTCACACTAAGGGACAGCAAAGAATGCAACCTTTATAAGAATAAGAGAGTAAGGGGAAGAATAAGTTAATAAATTATGTTTTTTTTTTTTTAAACACAGTGATTACAGTACTGGTATCTGTAATATTTAAAGTTAAGCATTTGACTATATTGCAAACTCACAAAATAATGGTGTGTGAATATCCCATCTCGTTGTTTTGGATTTCTGCCATATGTACATTAACTGACAGTCACCACTGATAAGCTACTACTAAATATATTGTAGAAACTTAATTTTCTGTAAAGTTGCTTTGCAACTATTTGTATCGTGAAAAGCACTATACAAATAAACTTGAATTGAATTGAATTGAATTGAATTGGATAAGAATAAAACGTTAGGTCATATTTAAATCAAGGTTTTTTCGCATTGGCCCATGGAAACCTCTGTGAACACACTTGACTTGGCCAAAAAAGCGCAAGAGATGAATTTTCGTTTTATTAAAAAGTGTTTAAGTACACTCATGGCGTGCACATGCATTATAGAACAGGTTAGATTCCTCCGTTTCCCCTTCATGCGAGCCCCTATTACCAAGCTCCTTACCGATTAAACTCCTCTCCTCCTCCTGCCTGTCCCTTTGGCCCGCATCACTCACAGCAGAGCAAGCCTGGTCTTGATAATGCTGCTGTGTACATTTCGGAACTGCCGACGACGAGGCACATTTTGCTTCATCTGCCTCCACATTTTTAAGCTACTTTTCACTAAACTTTTCAGCACCACCGTTTCGCTTTGGTCTGTCCATTTTGAGAGACTGAGAGGAAGGTGGAAGAGAGGTGAAGCAATATTTACATAGGCAGAGCAAGATCCCTTATCACTCTGTCTATATAATGCTTTGTGATGGGCCGCTGTCCCTGCATGATGGGCCAGTCCTTGGCGGAAAAAAATAATAATAATTGTACCGGCCCAAAAGTGCGTCGGCCCACCGGGAAAATGCTGGACTGGTATGCCAGATTACCAGTCCAGCACTGCTTGCCTCCAAAATAAAACCTCCGTTCTGCTATTTTGACAATGGCTCACAAAGTCCTCCTTCAAGAGCCCAAATTTATAATTGACTGCTTCCAGACCATTATGCCAAGTGCCGTTCTGAATCTAACCAGACAAAGCATAGCTACTTGAAGCATATGACTCAAAGAAAGCTACAAACAAGAAAGTGGCACAAATGGCACAAAGGTTTCTTGAAGCATCTTGGAGACGTTGCCACAGTTCTTCTGGGTTTAGTCTGTCTCCGTTTCTTCATGTAATCGCATATAGATGATGGTGAGATCAGATCTCTGTGTGCAGCACTGGCTGTTGTCAGATTTCTTCTGCATACAAAAATCTCAATGGATTATTACAATTAATGGCAAAAGCAATGTTTAGAAATGTGTCTTGGAATTAAAGGGATAGTTCATCCAAAAATTTCCTTTCTTCTTTTGAACACAAAAGAAGATATTGTGAAGAATGCTGTAACCAAACACTTGACATAGCCACTGACTTCCATATAATTTATTTTCTTAACATAAGTCGATGGCTACCGTCAGCTGGTTACCAGCATTCTTGTAAGGAGCTCATCCAGGTTTGGAACAACATGAGGGCAAGTAAAGGATGAGAGAATTTTCAGTTTTGGATGAACTATCCAAAACTTATTCATATAAACCCAGAATTATTCATACCCAGGCCAATGTTTTAATTACTGTGAATTTTTATTAGACAATTATTTACTTATCTATAAGTTTAAGCTGTGTTTTGGGGGATATGTGGTACTTTTTTTTTACTACGATACACTATGAATTATTTCACAAATTCAAACAAAACTAAAATGAAACGGGTAAGCGGGCCGTTATGATGTTATTATGGATAATAACATGGATTCACTATGCTTTTGGGAAACGAAGTAGCTAAATTATGCTATGCACTACATCGTTAACTTTTGTTAAGACAAAAATAGGCCTACAGGCCTTCTCCACTCACCTGGATGATTCCTAAAAAACAGAAACAGATGAGATTTTTATCCAAAAATCCTTCAGGTCAGCGAACAAAGAGATGAAAAATTCCATGCATTCTTTCCTGAGGAATCCCCACCAACTCTCTTTTCGCTGATTGGCTGTGCTTGCATCTTCTATGTAGCTGTCAGTATTGGAATCCTGCAGAATGTTGTGTCTGATGAAATGCTGGAAGTCTCTCACGTGTCCATTCTCTGTTCCACAATCGCCTCTTATGATTCTAGGACAGCCACCTAAACTCTCCACTGTTTCCATGTAGTATCCTCTGATGACCTTCGGGTCACTGCTTGTTGTGTACGCATTCAGCCAAATGATCTTCCTTGAAAAGTCGTCAATACAGCCGTTTATGCAGATACCATATGGCTTCGGTTTGTCATAAGAATCAAAGTGCCAGATGTAATTTGGTCCTTTTGCGAAATAGTTATGCCGATGGAGAAGTCGGGCTTTCCTGCATTCTACTCCAGCAGGATCCAGCAAGATCAAAATTAAGCGAACATGTTCTTTTCTAATATGCCATCCATTTTCTTTACACTTTGCATGCATCCACCTGTATCCATGGAGCTGGCCTGATGTTTGGAGTTGATGCTGAATGAATACGACAGCGTCTTCGATACTTGAGTATTCTTTTCGTCGAAACTCAAAATGCGTTTTAAATGTCGCTTGGTGATGACATATCTGTGTGAATGCAAGAACAGAAACAATGGGCCTCATTTATCAATCTAACGTAGAAACGAGCGCAGATCCGTGTGCACAAATCAACTTACGAGTTCACGTGTGATTCATGAAACATGTGTAAACAACCTCATCGTATGAATGGTCGCACATTTATAAATGTGGAGGCAGAAAATAATCGTCATTTGAATATCACGCCCCTAAAAACACCCCCAGTTTAGAAGCCTCACCCTAGAGTTTATGACACGGAGAAACGAAACCCTGCCAAAAACAGTAAGCTCATGAAAGAGAAATTGATCTTACTCCAAAAACACCCATTAACCTTGTAATTACAAATAATTAGGCTACATTCATTTATGTAATTTATATGTATATTAAAATACTGGTAAATATAAACATTATATTAGACATTAGCGTGAGCCTATTTCCCTCACTCTACAACAAATATTTTAAATTTAACGGTATTCAGAACAGAACAAGAATGAAAAATATGTAGTTATAAAATTACATATTAAACTATAAATTATATAAATTATACTAGAAATAAAATAACACTAATTAGGCAATAGTGGCATTCATTATAAACAGCATACAAATGTCAAGCAAAACTGAAACGGCATTGGGCTCAAGAGCCTGTCTCATAACACAAGAATCCAAATGTTTCCATTTTTGCCATATTTCTAACATTTGGTTGCTTGACTGTTATTCATTATGTAGCCTAAACAAGGCTTTATACTTCACTCATGTTCTAATATCCATGTAAAATCCTTCACATGCGCAAAAATGTTCGTTTGAGCTCTGCATGCTGATTTTACAGTGGACCTTTTCAAATAAACTATGTTTGGTTGACTGCGTTTTAGTTTGATGATGAATGGCTGAAATGTCAGGCAACGGTAGAACTAATACTGTTTGTGTGTGTGTGAGGTGCCTGTGCGATCAGATGGATTAAATCAAATAAAGATATAAATAAAATGCATTAAGAGTGTCACAAAAACGAGCGTAGTCTATACTTGTTGCACAGTTTGTTTGTTTTTTACTTTTGTTAATCTGTTAATTATATTATAGCCTATTATATATTTTATGTGGTCCTATTTATTTTATTCCTTTTATAGACTTAATTTCTGTTTTTCTCTGTTCACAGAAGCGCTGCAGGTGCATAATGCAACATTTGAATCCTCAATGTCTGTTGTTTACGCTGCTATTCGCGCATATAAATCTAAAGCCCTGTATAAAACAAAAAAAGACATTCTAATCTTACTGGTTAACGATCGACTAATCGACCAAAAGAACTAAAAGAAAATCTGGATAAGACCGTTTTTTGCAACTGTAGACCAATCTCTACGCATACTCCCATTTCTGGCCAAGATTTTAGAGAAAAGTGTTCTTATTCAACTGGAGTCACACAGATATTTGTGAAGTGTTTCAGTCAGGTTTTACGAAGCACCATAGCACAGAATCAGTGTTATTAAAGGTTTTCAATGACATGTTTCTGGCAACTGATCAAGGGAATATGACTGAACTTTTGCTTTTAGATCTCACAGCAGCGTTCGACACAATTGACCATCATATTCTCATTTCCCGACTTGAAACATGTGCCAGCATCTCTGGAAATGCCTTAAATTGGTTTAAGTCCTATCTGTTAAATAGAAGATTCGCTGTTTGTATGGGTGAGTGTCAGTGTTAATTTTGACAGCAAATTTCGATTTAGTTTTAGTCATAGTCTTTTGACTAAAATGCCATTTAGTTTTAGTCCTATTTTAGTCACCTGAATTGTTTTTAGTTTTAGGGTGCTATCACACCTGTAGATCGATTGCTTTGTTCCGAAACAGGGATTAAAATTATTACAATTTTGCTTTTTATTCTTGGTGCGGTTCGCTTTCAGACGGCAAAGTTTTTAAATGGACCAAATTTGTTAATACAAGTCACGCGCGTGTAAACTGTTGTCTCATTGGTCAAAGTTCCACGGTTTATTTTCCGGGATTCCACTTAGCTGTCACGGCTGTCATTCGTCAGGATGCAACGACAACAGCTTTATTTTTTATTTTTTTGTAGCTGTCACAGTAAATTTAGTCGGCTAAAATCTAATGGGTTTAGCTACAGTGTAATGCATTTATTAAGCATTTCTCCAAAATTTCCGAACTCATTATATACAGTAGGTTTGATATTAAGGTTTTATCATGATGTACACCAATTTAATTGTGGTGACACACAACATGCCTTTATGTTAAAATTAAATAAAACCAAATTTCATAAAGAACAAGAACATGGTCTTCTTTTTAATGAAATACCAATGGTTATATAGGCTAATTATGCATTCTTTATAGCAACTTGTTTACCATATTCTTCATTCTT
>NW_015546087.1:230100-230431 GCF_001515605.1 Sinocyclocheilus anshuiensis
AAGAATGAAGAATATGGTAAACAAGTTGCTATAAAGAATGCATAATTAGCCTATATAACCATTGGTATTTCATTAAAAAGAAGACCATGTTCTTGTTCTTTATGAAATTTGGTTTTATTTAATTTTAACATAAAGGCATGTTGTGTGTCACCGCAATTAAATTGGTGTATATCATGATAAAACCTTCATATCAAACCTACAGTATCTCACAGAAGTGAGTACACCCCTCACATTTTTGTAAATATTTTATTATATCTATTCATGTGACAACACTGAAGAAATGACACTTTGCTACAATGTAAAGTAGTGAGTGTACAGCTTGTATAACAGT
>NW_015546087.1:230503-230765 GCF_001515605.1 Sinocyclocheilus anshuiensis
GTTTCCCTTACTCTTCAAATTGTGCAGATTGAAATTGAAAATTGAAAATACGCGCAATGGAAACATGTCAATTTCGCAAAAACTCCCATATATGCTCATATATCAAGTTTTTACGCTCGCATGAGGTGGTTTTTCAGGCAATGCGAAAAGGATTAATTTGCAATTTGCAAATGGAAACGGCTTTTTCGCATTTACAGGTCACATGGCGTATGTAAAAAGTCATATGATCATTCTTCAATGTACTATAACCTCCAAGACAATT
>NW_015546087.1:231938-232266 GCF_001515605.1 Sinocyclocheilus anshuiensis
CTACCATTAATGCTTAGACAATTTACACTATTTTACTGATATGGCCACTGAAGCTGATTGCAGCCACAATGCTTGTGTTTATTCCAGAATCTAGCCGCACCACGCGCGTTTCTGAAGCAGCTCTCTGTGCTGCTTCTGTAAAAATACACGTATACGCCTCCTTTGAATAAATATAGCCAAAATCCGTCAAAATCTCACCAAAATCCGTTGCCATGACTTATCGCGAGGCAAAAGGTTACATTTTAGTCGCTTAACATTGGTTAATGGAAACGCCCTCATTTCGCAATACTTTTTTATCGACATTTATAAAATATCGCCAAAGTTTTGC
>NW_015546087.1:232704-253031 GCF_001515605.1 Sinocyclocheilus anshuiensis
CTATTTTACTGATATGGCCACTGAAGCTGATTGCAGCCACAATGCTTGTGTTTATTCCAGAATCTAGCCGCACCACGCGCGTTTCTGAAGCAGCTCTCTGTGCTGCTTCTGTAAAAATACACGTATACGCCTCCTTTGAATAAATATAGCCAAAATCCATCAAAATCTCACCAAAATCCGTTGCCATGACTTATCGCGAGGCAAAAGGTTACATTTTAGTCGCTTACCATTGGTTAATGGAAACGCCCTCATTTCGCAATACTTTTTTATCGACATTTATAAAATATCGCCAAAGTTTTGCGCAAATCTGTAATGGAAACGCGCCTATTGACTACAGTGAACAAAATACATCCAATATAATGAAGCACAGCTGACTTCTGTACTTTTATCACTCACACATCATAATTTTGTTTTACATATAATCTGGCTCTTACGGCAATTCTCCACATCTGGCTTCACGTGAGAGTCCTTAATTCATCCTTACCACTTTGCAATGATTTTTTTGTGAGTCATAAAACAAGCAACAACTTACAGTCGTGGTTGTACAAGAAATCTATCTTTTAACATTGGGGATTATGTTACTGTTCACCAAAAACAATAAATGTTGCCCTGCCACAGCCAATAACAGTTCTGTTATATCAGTTCTCCTGATTGGAATAAAGATAGGTATTGTATTCTCAATCGCAAACCTGTTGCCAAAAATCGCAGGGTAATGGCAAGCCTCCTTTTGGTATCTTTTTTTGTGATTAACGGTGCTACCTTCGTGAGCAGGACCTCAAATTCTGCTGCAGTCATTCTCAGGAGATCCCTGAATCCCAATCTGTCCTCTACCTGCCATCACTGTAATAAGAAACAAATTCAAAGACAATGACAGGGCACTCTTTGACGTTTCTTCTGCCTTCATATTAACCCAAAGCGGTGTAATGTACAATAATGTAACAGCATCTGAATGGAATGGGAAGTAACATCTGCATGCATTAGATAAGAGTCGAGCTGCAAACTGTAGCATCTTCTTAACCAAGACTTTACCCATATTCTTTCTCTCAGTTTCTGTTTTTCGCTGCAAAAGAGTGCGTACGCCAGGAGAGCCATCTGACGTCATCGATCGTACTCCATATGTGTTGTTGTTTCTGAAGTGATGTTTAATCATGTAAGTTTCTGTGAGATCTCGTGTCTGTGGAACTTCCACTGTGAAATCGCAGGTCCGGCCGAATTGTCTAGTGTGTGCATTCAGAGGATTATAATGCTAAAAAATGGTCATTATGTCTGTGGTGTCGCACAGATTTTAAATCTGAAAATAGGAAGCATACGTGATTATGAATGAATTTCACCTGCTTTGGTGCTAATGAAAGTGACAAAAGGCGCACTGAAGAGGCAGCAGCAAGACAACCCCCAAACGGGGAATGGTTTTGCACGACGCGAAAGAGTACTCGCGCGCTGTGAGACGTGCTCTCTGTGTATGCTTCGGTGTCTGCGCTCTGAAAACTGGACTGAATTGAGCTCTCTCTTGTGTCGTCAGATTTATCTATAGGCTATGTCTGCTCTTCTCTTACTCCCACATATTGACATTTTTTTTTATGTTTTATGAGATGTGCAGCAAGTGTATTTTAGCTTATGTCCCGCCGGTTCATATGTACGCATCTAACCTCCTAACCACGCAGCAGATTGAATGATTCTCTTCCCAAATCGTCCCTCCCTAACATTTTCGTCTCGTTTTTATTCGTTGACAAAAATGTCAATATATTTTCGTCATAGCTTTTGTCATTCAAAAAGTTTTAGTTCGTTATCGTCTCGTTGTCGTCAGCGAAAAAATGTCATTGACGGACATTGTGACATAAATTATTCGTCAACGAAATTAACACTGGTGTGTGTACATCAGTTTCATCATCTTTATCATGTGGTATTCCTCAAGGGTCTGTTTCAGCACTTCTCTTCTCTCTCTATGTGCTCCCATTAGGTTAGATTCTGCATAAATACAGCGTGTCATTTCACTGTTACGCAGACGATACACAATTGTATGTACCATTTAAGTCAAATGACTCCACTTCTATGGAAGGATTGTTGGCCTGTCTTAATGATGTCAAGGCATGGATGTCTATGAATTTTTTTAGCCTAAATGAATCGAAAACGGAATTGATTCTCTTTGGTCCCTCTGAACTTGATAATGCATTTCAAATTAAGCTGGGTCACCTGAGCCCCTTTAGGAAACACCATGTAAAAAATTGGGGGATGATTTGCAATAGCGCACTTAAGTTTGACAAGCAGATAAATTAAATCATTAGAAAGAGCTTTGTCAAATTGAGGATGATCTCTAAGATTAAGCCTTTTTTATCCCAGAAATATTTTGAAAAAGTTATTCATGTGTTTATCGTCTCGAGATTAGACTACTGCAACTCGCTATATTATGGTGCTCAAAATAAAGTTTTGGACAGATTGCAGAAGGTCCAAAATATGGCTACAAGAGTGCTCACAGGCACTTGTAAATTAGATCATAGTACCCCGGTGATAAAATCATTGCATTGGTTGCCTGTTTCTTTTAGGATTCATTTTTTAATTTTATCATTTGTATTTAAATCTCTACATGGTTTAGCTCCATCTTATATTGCTGATCTAATTCAGGAACAAAAGCCAGCGAGAACACTACGATCTCAATCACAGAAACTTCTTGTTGTTCCTCGGTCTAAGATGAAATCTAGAGGGGATCGCGTGTTTGTGGTCACCGCTCCTAAATTATGGAACAGCCTGCCACTATATATTAGGGACGTTCCGACGCTTGATCAGTTTAATAGCCATTTGAAAAAATTTTTTTGTATGATAGCGTTCGATCAAAGATAAGTACGAAGGTTGCTCGTGCCATACATGCCTTTTTTGATGAATATTGATTGTTTTTTAAAGCTTTCTTTTATATTATTTATTTAGATATATGGATATGATCCCTTTTTAAATGTTGTCCTGCTCATTGTGTTACTGTTTGTACAGCACTATGGTCAACGTTGTTGTTTTATTCAGTGCTTTAGAAATAACTTTGAACTTTGAACTTAATGAGCTTCGGCTGACGGTTAGGAAAATAACCTAAATGAACAAAATGCTTTCATTCTACAATTCTCCACCAGATTTACTATACTGCATGCAAGTTCAGGTAACTAAAAAACTTGCGTACATGAGCCGAGACCAGACGTGAGATTTCATCGTATCCACCGCTCACGTCCATACTGATAAATTCCAAGTTTTGCATTGAAACGACCGTATGCCCAATTTTCTGTCATACGTTCATTTCGTAAATGAGGGCCCCTATTTATTTAGATATATGGATATGATCCCTTTTTAAATGCTGTCCTGCTAATTGTGTTACTGTTTGTACAGCACTATGGTCAACGTTGTTGTTTTATTCAGTGCTTTAGAAATAACTTTGAACTTTGAACTTAATGAGCTTCGGCTGACGGTTAGGAAAATAACCTAAATGAACAAAATGCTTTCATTCTACAATTCTCCACCAGATTTACTATACTGCATGCAAGTTCAGGTAACTAAAAAACTTGCGTACATGAGCCGAGACCAGACGTGAGATTTCATCGTATCCACCGCTCACGTCCATACTGATAAATTCCAAGTTTTGCATTGAAACGACCGTATGCCCAATTTTCTGTCATACGTTCATTTCGTAAATGAGGGCCCCTGTCCCTTGATCTGGCTTTCAGCTTTATGTCATTTTGCAAGTCAATTTTCTCCATTTCTACTCCACTTGACAAAGCAAATATTTCCTGGAATTTGGCTGCAACCTGTGTACATCAATGGGCATGAATGGGTTTGAGACAAATGCAGCAATACATTCCATGACATCTAACTCTTCAAAACACTGATTGAACTCTGTTGCCACTTTGTCCAGGTGAGCACAGTAATTCTCAGGATGGAAACATCCTCGTTTTCAAGGATATGTCATATTTTTTTCCAGGTTGGCAAAGTGTGCTGTGGAAGAATCTCATTAATGAAAATATGAATTATTCAAGTATAATTAATGTGAATATAGCCTTTTATGTATCAAATTATTCTACTATTATAATCATGTATCTGCCTGTGTGTAGAGGCCTGCATGAGAATGGAATGTGCAGACTTTACAAAACTGCAGTATATGGTGATGCTGCACATCCTATTTGGACATTAGACAAAATATATGATGAGGCCTCCTCGTCTCCCTTAACATAAGTTGAGGCCTCCTGTTTTCTTCCTAAAAGCAGACTGGAGGCACAGCCAAAAAAGGTAAAAGAGTGGATTAACAGTAACGACTATGTATATTGAACACCCCTTGAGGAAAAACTGTATAAAAGAGTGTACAGACACAGATTCGAGAGATTTCCCTGCAGGGTCTCTCGGTAGCGCTGGGTATCGAGTTCGATACTTTTTAGGCACCAACCGAATTGCCTCGATACCATCGAGTATCGAAAAACGTCTCGTCGTTCGGTACCAAATTTCGATACCTAAGGGGTTAATCTCATCAGCGTTAGTGAGCCAATAAAGGCCCGGGTATACTTCACATTCCGCTTTTCGGTCCGTCTTGCGCTCAGCCACGTCTGCACAGCTTTCAAAGTATATTCAACCGCGGATGAGTGTGGACAGGCGAGCTCGACACAGACGCAGTTTGACTTGCGCTCGTCTCAACTTTCACCTCGCGCATGCGCTGTTGTACGCGGACCGTCCGCGCAGTCAAAAAATTGCCTGCACAGCCCTCCTGATGACGAAAATGACGTGATGTGGACGGCCGAAGTATACTTTTGCCTTAAGCCTGCAGCACTAGCCAGTGTGTTCGACTAGAAGAGGTGCGGCGCAGATCGATCAGTGTTTGACATCCGCAGAGATGTGGCGCACACGTGAGGCTGTAGTGCTAATGCGTCCCAGCCCCCTTAGATGTAAGGCTACATTTACACTGGTGCGTTTATGTTTTAAAATGAAAACGATCCTCGTCATACTGCCGTTTTCACTGCGTTTCAAGCCAGCTTTCCACTATCTCCGACAAACGACAAGCGACAGACCGGTCATTCAGTCATTCATTTCCAATGGAGAGTAGCGTGGGAGCTGCGTGGAGTTCCGATCATATGCAGATGTCCGTTCATACTAACGTTACACGACCGAAAGCGCGTGTTATGTGGCCATTCATGCAAACTGTAGCATCATGCTACATAACAATAAATAAGATTGTTTGAAAATATACCGCTTTTACTCAAAACTCACTTTAAACCACCATCGAGTGTTTGTAATAACTTCCGATTGCCGTCTAATGTGTGTTTTGGCCATGTAATGTTGCTGAAATTAAATATGTTATTACCTCTGAGTCAGAGCAGCGATCAGGGGAGAAGGGAGAACACAGGCAGGCAGTGCTGGAAGCTGCTAATGCTCATCAGTAAATCAGTGGAAAATATGATTCTGTCTGAGCTATGTGTTTTAAAACGAACACTAACTAGTGTAAATGTAACTTAACAGATGTGTAAACTGAAGACTATCCGAGCTTTATTAAAACTATTTGCACTGATTTATTGTGTTGGCTACATTTTGTTCCTTTGAGCAGTGGCTCAGGAGATGAGACTTTGAGATTGCATAAACATCAACAAGCTGAAAAATAAAACCAAAGTTTTTTTTTTTAGATAATGTAATCTTGTTAAAATTGATTTCATAAAATTGGTATCGGAAAAAGTATAGTTCAGGAACCGGTATCAAAGTCAAGGTATCGGTATCGATATAGACAATTTTTGAACAATACCCAGCCCTATCTCTCGGCTTCATTATCTCTGATAATGAAGTCTATCTTCTCTGGCATCAAAACCCCAAGACTTTGAGAGTGATTTCTCACAGCAACGGCAGAAGCCACCACAGTGTTAGCTTTGCATTCTTCAGATGTGTGATCCAAACTCCAAGCTTGGACTTAAATGCATTCACTGCGCTTATTATGTGAGGCAGGTGTTGGTCTTTTCCCTGGAGCTCGTTATTGAGTGTATTCAGTTTTGTGGTTGAGTCTGTGAGAATCCCAAGTCCAGCAGCCACACATCATCTGACAGTTCCTTGTGGTCCTCGTTTCTTGCACACAGAAAAGTCTTTATCTCAGGCAGCAAGTCAACAAAGCGTTGTAACACTTTTCCGTGACTCAACCACAGGACATCAGTGTGAAGTAGTAGATCTCCGTACGCGGCATCGAGCTCATCCTATAACGCCTTGAACAGGGCTTGATGCTTACTTTTTTCAGAAGGAGCACATGTGCTCCTAAGTTGAAAAATGTAGGTGCACATTAAAGAATTTTAGGGGCGCAATGAAAATGTATTAAATAATGTGTTTTTACCTAATAAAGGGATACGAGGAGACCTTTAAAAGCAAAGTGATTTCATTTATTTGAAAACAATAAGTACTCTAGGTTCTCTTTTAATTATTTCAACAGCTGTCTCTTTAAACAGTATTTCATATTTTTTTAATTTAAACTGTATGATCTGACTGAACATCTGTAGTAAAGAAGTCTACTTGGTCCATTTAGACAGAAAGGATGTCACTGGCCCAGGAGCTTTTGTAAGCAGGACGTCTTGCCCGCTTTGAGCTTAGCCAGCGGTCCACAGCAGGACTGGGATCAAATTTCTCTAATGAAGGCGCCTCTAAACTGATCCGCATCAAGTCTTCAGTTGTGGACACTCCAAGGCAGCTTCTTGTTGAATTCTTGATGTGGTTTTGGGTACACAGAACAGAGCAATTTGAGTTTGCACATATGCAACAGGTGTCTCAAATGGCAATGCTGTGCCTTATCAAATTAATTCTTACTCTGTTAGAGGCTTTTCAAAATGCTTCACCAGGTCTGCTATGCTGTCATCTCCAAAGGTAAGTAGGTTAGCTTGTTCCTCTGGCCACGTGTCAGGGTTGAGCACTCTGAAAGAATCCAGTATGGTCTGGATCCCCTCATTCTTCACCAAACCACCAAACCTTGCTTTGATGGCATCCACACTGATGCTGATTTCAGTAATTCAACTCAAATTGTGAAACTTGTGTATTAAATAAATTCAGTGCACACAGACTGAAGTAGTTTATAGATGCAGGAGATCGTAGACTACTGCCACCTTAGGTTCTGTCTTCTGTAGGGTTAGTATCGCAAGTTCCAGTCTGTGCAAGAAGCAGACATTTCCCAGGTTACACTCTCCCTCCCTTACACTCGTATACACGGTTATAGAGCTGCATGATTAATCGGATAAAAAGCTTACAGTCTTGATTCAAACACCCATGCAGTCTTATATGTATGATTCACCTTTTTGTTAAACCTTTGAAAAGTATGATCACAGCGAATCAAATTTGTGCTGGTACTGCTGCTGAGTCATAGACAGCAGTTTTGTCATGTATAGGCATAAAAACTTTCACAAACAGTCTTTTGGACAGTGTCATTATTTCTGTCTCATAATCATTCTGATCCAAATGTTTATAGTTTGGAAATAAACACTGAAGTCTACAGTAGCAATTTAAATGTAACGTTTTGAAAGTAATATTTTGCTTCAAATAAAGCTTGTATCAATTACATTGTTGTGATTAGTTGCCTACTCTGGAGAATGGTGGGAGAATTGTATCTACTTTAAACAAAAAAAAATGTGACTGTGCAGGGCTGCATTTCTCAAAAGCACTGTTAGCTAACTATGGTCGCAATTTCCATTGAATTGTATTGAGCTGTGTTGCCTAACTTTTTTGTTTCTAATTTGATGAGAGAAACAATGTGACTACTTGTGGTTGGATTTATGTCCACTCCGTTTTTCTTATGTAGGGTAATAAGCGGACCAAACTTCACAAAGGCCGTCTCTTCTTTAGCAATATAATACGCAATATTTAATTTTTTATTTTCAGCTGTCATCTTTTTTTCTTCTTCAGAGAGCAGCACCTGCCTTCTTACAGCTGCCTGCATGGTTGCCGATCCTGTTTTCTCGTGCTATGTACGCATCTCTGCAGAGTGCATGCCTTCGCGATTTACCGTGTTTTTGTACTGTATCTCGTTTAAAATGAGGGTTGCCGCTAACAAAGGCCGAGTTGCCCCTCTTGTTTCTGTCCTCTGCAGTACTTGCAGTACATTAAGTTGTCCTAAAAAATGAGCCATCCCTGTTGAAAAAAACAGCATATGCTGGTTAGGTATGTTTTGATGCTGGTTTATGCTGGTCCTTTTGCTGGTTTATGCTGGTCCTTTGCTGGTTTATGCTGGTCCTTTGCCAAGCGGACCAAACTTCACAAAGGCCGTCTCTTCTTTAGCAATATAATACGCAATATTTAATTTTTTATTTTCAGCTGTCATCTTTTTTTCTTCTTCAGAGAGCAGCACCTGCCTTCTTACAGCTGCCTGCATGGTTGCCGATCCTTTGTTTTCTCTCGTGCTATGTACGCATCTCTGCAGATTGCATGCCTCCGCGATTTACCGTGTTTTTGTACTGTATCTCGTTTAAAATGAGGGTTGCTGCTAACAAAGGCCGAGTTGCCTGCTTGTTTCTGTCCTCTGCAGTACTTGCAGTACATTAAGTTGTCCTCAAAAATGAGCCATGGGAATGTTTTCTGCCACTGTGGATTAAAATTGTATTTCCTACCAGCAGTGGAGGATGAACCGTTATCACCGCTTGGTCCCTCTTTTACGTTTTCGTCGCCCTCCTCTTCAATATCCTCCTCAGGATCTACTGTTTCTGTCACGCTCTGTCTTATGAAATAACGACTAATTGGCTTCATAATTCATGTATGTTCCGCGTCTGTCTCTCACTATGCGTTACTGCATTTACCTCAGGGTTTTTTTTTTTTTTCTTTTATGTGGTGCCTGCACGCACTTTGCGTGGATCACGTGAGTTTTTTTCTGAGACCGTGTTATTAGTGTTTTATCTGCTTGTTTTTTTTGTTTGTTTTTTTGTTTTGGTAAAAAATAAATAATTATTCGCACACGTGCAACTAAATACATTTTTCAGTTCGCACACATCTATTTTTAGTCGCAAATGCGAGTGAAATGCTCACACTGTCGAGCCCTGGCCTTGAATAAGTGATGCTGAAGCGCTTTCGCTCGTATCGAATCAGTTTGACGACCAGTGTCATTACGTGAGAAAAGTCCACGACTTTCCCAGCCAGGGCTTCAGTCACATTTTTTAAACTCATTGTAAATATCCTCACCTCACGTTCTCTCCTTTAAGTGTAAAAGAGTAAGAAAGTCCTCTGTTGTAGCATCCTGGAAAGCCATTCTGACAAAAACAGTAATGGCCATTGCTTCCTTGAATAATTCGCCTTCTGTAAAAGGCTTTTTGTTTTTAGCCAAAAAGCTCACACGAAATGATGCTTCAGTAGCAGCCTGATTTTGATCAGCAGATTTTGTAAAAAGTGGGCCTTCAACACAGATTTCAGCTTGTTAACTTTCTTTGCACAGATCACGCTCTTTGGCAGGCAGCTGTCTTTAAATTTCTGTTGAGTCGTGTTGTGGTGCCGTTCACATAGTGCTTGTTTTTGGTGACAACATACAAACACTTATCTTTCACCATGGTAAAAAGAAATTCCTCTTCCCATTCTTGGTGGAAATTGTATGTTTTTGCCGCCTTTCATGGAGCCTCCGACATTTTGAACTCAACAGGCTGTCATCACTATGGAGAGCCGTATATCGACGTTTGCGAATTTGCAACAGTTAACTTACTAGCGTATCTCATTGGTCTCGTTAATGAAAATAAACAGCAGTTGGATCAAGAAAAATAAAGAGAGGTGCAAAGCTTAACATTAATCATGATGTTATTATTGTACTCATTTTTCTGTTCTTTTCGGGAGCTACCGGGAGAGTGATAAAGATCTACCAGTCGATCGTGATCAGTGGGTTGGCGACCACTGTTCTAGACCATGTGTACAAACTCTTTCATCCTGGAGTGAGAAAAGTAATGAAGTAAACAACCAACAAGAGAAAACAAGAGAAAATAAGACTCTCAATCTGCTGTATGCAAATACTAAAGATGCCTACATCTCTACTGCGCTCTCTCCACTAGGAAGTTCAGATCATAATTTAGTACTGCTTACACCATCATACAAGCCTGCTGTTCAGCGGCAACCAGTTATAGTGAGAACTGTGAGAACATGGTCCCATGAGGCTTTGGAGTCACTGCGTTGTGAACTAGAAACCACTGACTGGAATCCCTGTATGAACCACCTGTTCTAGACCATGTGTACAAACTTTTTCATCCTGGAGTGAGAAAAGTAATGAAGTAAACAACCAACAAGAGAAAATAAGACTCTCAATCTGCTGTATGCAAATACTAAAGATGCCTACATCTCTACTGCGCTCTCTCCACTAGGAAGTTCAGATCATAATTTAGTACTGCTTACACCATCATACAAGCCTGCTGTTCAGCGGCAACCAGTTATAGTGAGAACTGTGAGAACATGGTCCCATGAGGCTTTGGAGTCACTGCGTTGTGAACTAGAAACCACTGACTGGAATCCCTGTATGAACCACAGGGTAAGGATACTGATGCGTTAAATGACTGTGTTTCCGAGTACATCATTTTCTGTATGGACTGTTCCATCCCTAAGAAGGAGGTCCGCTGCTACCCAAGCAATAAACCTTAGTTGAGCAGTGATCTGAAGGCCCTACTTAATGAAAAAGAGAGCTTTTAGATCAAAAGACAGAGTTCAATTAAAGCGGGTACAAGGAGAATTTAAACACAGAATTAAGGAGAGCAAGGATGTTTACAGAAGGAAACTGGAGGAGAGCCTGGATAACAACAATACTAGGGACGTGTGGAGTGGGATAAGAAAGATTACTGGTTTTCAGAGAAAAGGTGGGGGGGTGGGGGGGGGGCAGTGGAGGGTAATGTACAACAAGCAAATGAGTTTAACCTTTCTTTTAACATGTTTGATACTGGTTCCTTTACCTCTAGTAGACACCTTCCCATTGCTACCTCTACTACTTCTACTGGCCCCTAGTGTTCCACTGACCCCTTCCAGAACACTCTCATACTCTTCATCGTCCTCCACAAACTTCTGCGTCCATTCCAGCCCACCTATGTCACCTCCTTGCCAGACTGGACTATATATCACAGCCAATAAGGTGAGAAAAGAGCTGGAAAGGTTAAATCAGAGTAAGTCTGCTGGACCAGATGGCATTAGTGCCCGTGTGCTGAAGGCTTGTGCTAGCCAGCTGTGTGGAGTACTTCATCTCTTTAACTTGAGCTTGCACCTTCAGAGAGTTCCATTGCTATGGAAAACAAATTGCCTGGTTCCAGTGCCTAAGAATAGACATCCTATGACACCAAATGACTACAGACCCATTGCACTAACCTCTCATTTAATGAAGGTCATGGAGAGACTGGTTCTGGCACACCTTAGACCTCTAGTGTATCCATCACTTTACCCTCTGCAGTTTGCTTATCAGCCCCGGGTGGGTGTGGAAGATGCAATTACATATCTTCTGCAGAAGGCATATTGTTCTTTGGATAGACCCAATACCACAGTTCGCATCTTGTTTTTTGTTTTTTTTTCCAGTGCGTTTAATACCATCCAGCCAAAATTGTTGAAGGCAAAACTGGAAGATATGCAGGTGGATGCTTCCTTAGTCCCTTGGATCCATGATTATCTGACGGGCAGGCCTCAGTTTGTGAGATAACAGGGATGTGAGTCTGAACGTCTGATAAGTAACATCGGGGCCCCCCAGGGAACTGTGCTATCTCACTTCCTGTTTACAATTTACACTGCAGACCTTAAGTACAGTTCTGAGTCATGCCATCTGCAAAAATACTCAGATGACACAGCCATAGTAAGCTTTGTGAATAAACGACAGGAAGATGAGTACAGAGATCTCGTTGACCGCACTGTGAAGTGGTAAGATGGCGGCTCGCACAGACGCAGCGGCTTCACGCTCTCCCCTTCGGTGTTTTTTATGTGTGTTTTTGTTTATATGTTTGTTTACAAGTGTTAAGTTCAGCCGGGCAAATCCCACTTACAACCGCCAAGATCTTCTGATCATAAGACTACACTCTAACCAGGCTGTTACGAGTTAATTTTTGCACTCAAACAACATACCGGAGGAGATAGCTAGGACACCGGGTCCTCCGTGGATTGTTAGAGCACCTACCCTGATGCAGCTCATATCATAGCTGGTGACTTTAACCAAGCAGATTTGAAGGCTGTTCTTTTAAATTTTGACCAACATATCAAATGTGCTACCAGGGGACCAAGGACACTAGACAGGGCTTATTCAAACATTAAGAATGGTTTTAGATCGACACCTCTACCAGATTTAGGCCAGTCAGACCACTTCTAATCCCAGCATATACCCCCCTCAGGAGAAAAACTCAACCCACCATAAAGACTGTTAAAACATGACCTGAAGGAGCCTCCTTGCAGCTGAAGGACTGCTTTGAAGGGACAAATTGGGACATTTTTGAGGCTCAGGACTTGGAAGGGTACACCTCAACTGTACTCTGCTACATTCAGAACTGTTGACAATGTCACAGTTAACAAAAACATCAGGGTGTACCCCAACCAGAAGCCCTGGATGACGAAGGAGGTCAAAACTCTCCTCAAAAATCGCAACACTGCCTTCAGGTCTGGTGACAGAACCCTATACAGCACTGCCAGAGCCAACCTGAAGAGAGGCATCAGAGAGGCTAAAGTAGCCTACAAAAGGAGAATTGAGGACCACTTCACTAACAACAGCCCGCGGCTGGTGTGGCAGGGCATCCAGCAAATCACCAGTTACAGCAACCGCATGACTTTCAATGGCAATGCTGCCTTGGCAGAGGAACTGTTTCTTTGCCCGCTATGAGGTAGAAGCAACAGAGACAGTCAAAACACTTCCACCAGCCTCCAACAGCCATACCCTCACTTTGCAGGAGCATGATGTGAGTCGTGGGCTCAGAGCAGTAAACCCAAGGAAAGCTGATGGTGTTACAGGAATGGTGTTGAAGGTATGTGCAGACCAGCTCTCTGGGGTGTTTACAAAGATCTTCAACCTGTCTCTGTCCAAATCCATCATCCCAATGCCAAAAAAGACTGTCATAAACTGCCTCAACGACTACCGTCCAGTCGCACTCACTCCGGTCATCACTAAGTGCTTTGTGAGGCTGGTCCTACAGTATATCAAAGCCAGTCTTCCACCCACCTTTGATCCATACCAGTTTGCCTACAGAGCGAACAGGTCTACAGAAGATGCTATCGCCACTGCTCTTCACTCAGCTCTGACCCACCTTGAACACCAAGGGAGCTATGTGAGGATGCTCTTCATAGTCTTCAGCTCTGCCTTTAACACTGTCATCCAGGGCAGACTGATCTCTAAACTAGCTGACTTAGGCCTTTCCCAACCCATATGTCACTGGATCAAGGACTTTCTTACTAACTGCCCCCAGACAGTTAGACTAGGCCCCCATCTCTCCTCCACCCTCACACTCAGCACTGGCGCCCCACAGAGCTGTGTGCTGAGCCCCCTTCTCTACACCCTCTACACACACGACTCTTCTCCCACTCACCCCACCAACACCATCAAGTTTGTGGATGACACAACAAAAGAACTCATAATAAACTTCCGTAAGAGCAGTGCAGTCCCCAAACCACTAAACATCAATGGGGACTGTGTGGAAAGAGTCCCTGTTTTCAAGTTCTTGGGCACACACATCTCTTCAGATCTCTCATGGACTACTAACACCACCGCAGCGGTTAAGAAGGCACAGCAGAGACTCCACTTCCTCAGAATTCTCAAGCAGGACCACCTGCAAGAGAAACTGCTGGTGTCCTTCTATCACTTCTTCATCGAGAGCGTGCTGACGTACTGCATCTCTGTGTGGTATGCCAGCTGCTCAGCAGCGTACAGGAGAGCTCTTCAGAGAATCATCAGCACAGCCCAGAAGATCATCGGCTGCCTGCTGCCCTCTCTGGAGGTCTTATTCAGCTCCCGCTGCCTCAGTAGAGCAGCCAACATACTTAAAGACCCATCCCACCCTGGACATCAGCTGTTTGACCGGCTGACCTCTGGTAGACGTTTCAGGTCTATCACATCACGGACAAACAGACTCAAAAACAGCTTCTACCCCAGAGCCATTCGTGAACTGAACACTGCCAAACAATCTAAACAGACTCTCGGTCTTTCTTGACCACAATACCACTGAACATTGCATAGATGCAAATAGTATTTTCAACTGTTCCTCGTTGGTTTACATTTCAACTACATTCAACTGCACTATTGCACTACTTGTTTACATTTTTAACTGGATTCTTGCACTACTCGTTTACATTTCCACTGCA
The DNA here is from genome assembly GCF_001515605.1 of Sinocyclocheilus anshuiensis. Taxonomy (NCBI): domain Eukaryota; kingdom Metazoa; phylum Chordata; class Actinopteri; order Cypriniformes; family Cyprinidae; genus Sinocyclocheilus; species Sinocyclocheilus anshuiensis. The sequence continues at coordinate 246,949 of NW_015546087.1, forward strand.
CTACTTGTACATAGGGTCACCACAACCCAGACTTCAGCTGCTATGCCATTGTATCATATTGTATCTTTTTATCACTGTCCTATTGTTGTATATATTTATTTTTATTAGATCCTGCACTTTTTAAATGAATACTGTTCCAATACCTTTTGATGTTATGTCTGAATAACACCAAGGATTGCTACTTAATATGTTGTACTCTATGCAATGACAATAAAGGAATCTAAAAATCACTTGCAGTTAAATGTGGCGAAAACAAAATAAATTGTGGTAGATTTCAGCAGGAATAAGACCCCACCCTCTCCAGTCTGCATCGGGGTGATTAATGTGGAACTTGTGAAATCATACAAATACTTTGGAGTCGAGTTAGACAACAAGTTGGAGTGGTCTACAAATACGGAGGCTGTTTACAAGAAGGGCCTGAGTAGGTTATATTTCTTGAGGAAGCTCAGGTCTTTCAACGTGTGCAACAGGATACTCAAGATGTTCTATCAGACTGTTGTTGCGAGTACTATCTTCTTTGCTGTGGTGTGTTGGTGGGAATTAAAGCAAAGGATGCCAACAGACTAAACAAACTCATCAAAAAGGCTGAGTCTGTCGTCGGCTCTGAGCTTGGTACTCTGGAGGGTCAGGGACAGAATGCTGGCAAAGTTGCTGGCAATTATGGACAATGATGTTCATCCCCTCCATAAAACTCTGGATAAACTTAAGAGTAGCTTTAGCAACAGGCTTATTCAGCCTCATTGCTTGAAGGAGCGATATAGGAAATCTTTCCTGCCTAGTGCTATTAGAGTGTATAACTTATCTGTCTAGGACAGAACTGTGTTAGTCAAAGGGTATTGTAGTCACATGTTTTCTAAGTGTTTATTGATTGTATTGAGTTGCCATGATAATCTAATTTCCCCTTGGGTATTAATAAAGTACATCTAATCTAATCTAACAATGATTTGAAACTGTTTTCATGTCGATACACACATTTACATTAAATATTCCACCCTCATTAATGGAGATAAACACTGAAATTAGGCTACATAATGTCATTATGCAGAAGTTAAACCAAAATTATATGAATACATTTAGACATATATTTGTAGTGGATGCGCTTGATCACTTTTCCTGTGGCATGCTATGTTTTAATGACAACGAGGAGTGCTATAGGTGCACAATAGTTCATCTTTAAATTAAACTGCAGATCTCATGTTATGAGAAAATATTTTAGTGACAACAATGAATACTTCGATAGTATAGCAGACACTGCTGAATTTGGTGGTCAAATGGTCCATTGTCCGGTTTGAATAAGTCTAATGATAATAGCTTACTGTACAACCGCAGCTGCACGGAGGTGTTGATGGCGTGTGACGAAATCTCCAAAACATTATGAAAAATACCACTGTATTTGAAGGATACAACTTGAAGAAAATGGTAAGATTTGCATGATTCCCTTTTAAAATACTTTGTCAGTGAAGCGTCAGACAGTTGTATTTACACTGCAATAACTACAGGCTTTCCACTAAAAATAGCTAAAAGATGTTCACCTTATCATCAAAACTGCATACATTTTATTTGATTTGAATTGTTTAAAACAATTGAAATACTATTTGGCCAGTGGAAATTAATGAGATAAATAAAAAACACGAAAAATCACATTTATTTAAAAAAAAAATGGGATCACAGCTGAGACATTTGTACCCAAATTTGTCCACAAATGACAAATTAAGGGCTGCTATATGAAGGATGCTTGAGGGTTAATGTCTTGTACCACTGACAGTGTTAAACAGTAGCTGTGTCCCAAAGTGAAGTGCACGGACTCCTTTTTTTTTTTTTTTTTTTTTTTTTTTTAATACTGGATGATTTTTAGCAATAAAACTTAATATGTATGTAACAAATGGCATTTATAGCCCATAACTCATAGTTCCTTAACCCTAAATTGTCATTCGAGACAAATTTGGGCAAAATCATTTTGTTTTGTTTTCCTTAATCTGAGTGGTTCAAGACATGGCTACTTTTCGTAAGTTTGCCACCTGAACACACACAAAAAAGAGGACTCGATTCAACAAAGTGGTTGAAAAAAAAAAAACTCATTAATTTGTCATTTGTGCCCAAAAATGGGCACCCATAGGAAATGAATGGGGAATGCTAAAATTCAAAGCATTGTTTTTATGCTATATATATTTTGTCCAATAAAAAAACAATAAATCCAACACAATGCAGATCATACGTACACATAAATGAAGGGGTGAGCCTATACAACATTCTCAATGTGGCAAACACTCACACTCACACGCACACACACAAACGCAGCAAGTTTTTTATTTTTAATTTTGTTGAATAAAAACAGTCACACATACAAAACCAAAGAATTGAATGAGCCACTCTTTTTTTGCCACTCAGCCACTATGTACACACACACACTTCAAAGTCAGATCAAAGTCCGATTTGTTGATGAAAATGTCAAAAAAATGTCTGGAAAATGCTACTTGTTAGGTTTATTGTTTATATTTGACACCATTTCGTTCACATACTTTTTTGAGTTATTGAAATTTGATGTTTTTTTTTTGTTGTTGTTAGAAATAAATGATTACTCTGTCTCCTACTTTGTCTTTTCCTTATAGCATGCTCAGATTTGTCTGCAAGCATATTTTGGCATCTTTGTATAGTCTCACCCAACACAAATGTTTTTTTTTATATTATTATTCTACACTTTTAACCTGTGATAAAAATCTAAAACTTAAGAGGTTAAGGTAATTACAACAATGGTTTATTGATTTCAGCCCATATGCAGCCATTGAGTACTACAGCCATATATATAGTGGCTATTGATATTTTGATATATGCCATGACAGGTCACCAGATGTCACCAAACTCACAGAAATTTTAGGTTTTGGCTGTCTGAACTTACTGGAATCATTTTTTTTGTTTTTTTACTATAGTATAAGAAATATTAAATATAACATAAAAATAAGCATATTTTACATAAAAATATGGTACTTTTAGAGGTAAATAAATAAAAAACACGAAAAATCACATTTATTAAAAAAAAAAATGGGATCACAGCTGAGACATTTGTACCCAAATTTGTCCACAAATGACAAATTAAGGGCTGCTATATGAAGGATGCTTGAGGGTTAATGTCTTGTACCACTGACAGTGTTAAACAGTAAATAATGTTAACTTAACTGACTGCTTCACTTCCACTTTAAATCAAACAGATCACTCAAGTAATTGAAACCATAATCCAACCATTTCTCCAAAAATATACTCTTGCCTTTAATTGTAATCAATTTGTTATTCCAAATTTTCATTCTGTGAGGAGAAAAATTATGTACGAAACATAGTTTCCATGCCAAGAGTTCTTGCTCATGAAATTTAGACAGTTTTATGGGTAATTTGGTTGGCAAAAAATGACAGGTTAAAAGAAAATTAAGACCACACACTTTATTAAAAACATTATGAGGAATAAAAAAAAAAATAGAATCAGGATCACTAATACACTTTTTGATCCAATTGATCTGTAAAGTATTATTTATATCCACATAATCCAACATTTCGAATCCTACTTCAGATTTCTTCCCAGCTAATACAGATTTTTTAAGATGGTGGTGTTTGTTTTTCCAACAAAAATTAATAAATTAATTAAACTAGATTTATTACAAATAAATCTAGATAAACCTTCTGCCTTCAATAACAAAACTCTTCCTAAAATGGACAGATCTCTCCGTAACCAATTGTCAAAAATCAATTTAGTTTTCTTAATTTTGTTGTTAAAGTTAAGCTGCTGCCTAACTGACAAGTTTTTAGATGCTTTTTACTTGACACATTCCTTTACTGGAATATTACACATTGATTGTTCAGATGAGTCATGCACGGGAAGAATTTCACATTTAGCGAGGCTTAAATGGAGATAAAAATAAAGTTGTATCGTCAGCTAATTGTGAAATTTTAATTTCTTTATTAAATAATGTTATTCCACAAAATCTTGTTTTTTTTACTATACTGATTGATAATAGCTCCACTACAATCAAAAACAAAAAAAGGGGAAATTGGGCAACCCTGCCTCACACCTCTATTGATAGAAAATCTTCTAGATTTAAATGGAGATAAAAATAAAGTTGTATCGTCAGCTAATTGTGAAATTTTAATTTTTTTATTAAATAATGTTATTCCACAAAATCTTGTTTTTTTTTACTATACTGATTGATAATAGCTCCACTACAATCAAAAACAAAAAAAGGGGAAATTGGGCAACCCTGCCTCACACCTCTATTGATAGAAAATCTTCTAGAAGTATTAGTCTGTAAAATAATTGAACTATTAATGCCTCCATAAAACATTTTAACCGTTTGAATTAATTTACATGAATGAAGTCAAATGCATTTAAACCCTGCAACAAAAATTGGTGCTCAATTGTGTCATACACCTTATAAAAGTCAAGAAACGGAATGAGTGCATCTGGATTAACAAAGTGATTGTAATCTAATAGGTCTAATACAAGCCTAATATTGGAGCTAATGTGACGTTTAGCCATGAAACCTGTTTGAAATTCACTAATTATATTTCCTAAACCACTTTTCAGTCTGGATGCATATACTAAAGCTAACATTTTAGTCAACATTTCATAAAGTAATTGGTTTCCAATTATCAATGAGTAAAGGATCTTTATACGGTTTTAGAATTAAGCTAATAAAACTTTGTTTCATTGTTGTTGTCACGAATCTGGTCTATGAACTTCCGTTTGTTCACCACCAGAGGTCATTATCCACCACATGGACTCTCACACTACACAGACTTTTAAACTTACCCTGGACTTAAGTTCCCACAATCCATTTCACTCTGATTACGCACACGGCTGCAGCCAATCACACACCCTACATAAGCCACGGACTTCCTCTTTTTCACTGCGTTTATCCCTCAGTCAGTGATAGCAACTTTACGGAGCCAGTTCCCTGTCCTAGTTTTCTGAGTCTAGCCTTAGTCTTGTTTTATAGTCTGTTTTCCCGTGTTTGGACTCTAGCCTGTTCTCTAGTTTCGCCTGTTCTCTGCCTGCCCTGAATGATTTTGCCTGTCTTGGATTACCCCTCTCGTCTCGCCCTGTTCGGATACTGTTTACCCCTCGCCTGTGTTTCAGATTACCCCTTTGGATTACTCTGTTTGGACATTGTTCGCCGGAGATCGACCACGCCTGTTTACTGGACTACTCGTGTCTTGCCCTCAATATACCTGTTTGCCATTGTCTGACCCTCGCCGGTTTCATAACCATGTCTGTGAATAAAGCTTCGCATTTCAACTTCTCTCATCATGTTCGCCCCGTAACAGATGTACTTTATTTTCTAAACACTCTTTATACATGCCAAATAGAGCATTCCCTTTCAAGGGAACTTCGAACTGCGTCCTCTAGGGGTCGCTATGGGAACGCCTCGTCGTGACCTGTGTCTGAAGCATACATTGAAAAAACACCAACAACACGTTGGCCGGCGACAGCCCATGAAATTACTACCGGTGCGATTATAGTATAAATAGGCGCCAGGAGAACATGTCATTCTCTTCTTCGTCTTCACTGACCGTTTTGTTTGAAGCGTGCATTTCCGTGGTAAGAGCGATCTATATTCCTATCATTATGGCGAGCACTAGCAAAGCGTTTAGAAGGTGTGTGCATCCGCGTTGTCGTTATTTGACACCTGATGACACACACGATCTAGCTATAGTAGGTATTGAGAGACATCTGTGGGTGAACCTGGCAGATATCGGGATGGAAGAGAGGGGCTTTCTTCTTGATGTGCCGGTTTCGCCTTCTGAATATTTTTGGTTACCTCCGTTGAGACAGTGGTCAGGAAGTTCAGGGAGGCAAAGGCGCGCTCAGCGGCCTTCAGTCCTTAATTTCACGATGGTCCAGGTCTAAGCCCGAACAGCATAGGGGTCCTGGTCCGTCTCGGTCTGAGGATCAGAGACAGCCACAGAAGGCTAGTGTCACGGCTCGCACTCCTCCCCCACCTGCGGGTAGGGTTAGACGGAATCGCGGGTCAAAGGGAGGGAGGCAACACCTAGGGATGTGATCCAGACAAAGCATCAGCGCTTTCGTCCGGATCAGT
>NW_015546087.1:253226-255923 GCF_001515605.1 Sinocyclocheilus anshuiensis
CTCTGATTCTAATGATCATGCTGTGCGAGCCCCCTCTCTCGTTGAGAGCTGGGTCTGTGTTCCCTCAGCTACGTAACTTTACTGCTGGCAGTTCCAGTATTAGAACATGCTGTAGGTCCGAGCCTCCCTCTCGTTTTAGAGCTGAGTGTGTTGCTCCCTCAGCTAAGTAAATTATTGCTAGCTGTTCCAGCATTGGAACATGCGGTAGGTCGAGCTCCCCTCTGAGTCACTGCGTCCTCTAGGCTTCCTGCCATGCTTCGAACGCAAGCTTCAGACGAAGAAGTGAATGACATGTTCTCCCGGTGCCTATTTATACTATAATCGCACCGGTAGTGATGTCATGGGCTGTCGCCGGCCAACGTGTTGTTGGTGTTTTTTTTCAATGTCTGCTTCAGACACGGGTCACGACGAGACGTTCCCCATAGCGACCTCTAGAGGACGCAGTGTCTCGTTCCCTACTCAGGGAACCATGGTTACATAAGTAACCTGAGACGTTTTCTATCAGCTCCCAAAAGGCACAATAAAATTCAACAGTTAACCCATCTGTTCCTGGGGCTTTGCCTTTTTTCATAGAAAAACGAGCTTTAGAAATCTCGGCTTTGGAAATATAATCCTCACATAAATCTCTATAATCATTAGAAGCTACTGGAACAAATTATTCAACTTTATGTAAAAATTTACTTATTTTTTTCATCATCAGTAGTTATATAGTTTTTCATAAAAATAATATACAAAGGATGCTATATCTGAAGTGTTACTGGAAATCTTTTCATTTATTTTTAAAGATGAGATAGAGTTTTTTGCATATTTTTTTTCTTTCCAGAGAAAAAAAAAAAATAGTATGTTTTTTCCTCTTCCTCAATCCATTTGGCCCTTGACCTCACATAAGCTCCTTTGGCTAATTCCGTTATCTTCCGTCTAAATCTTCTGACAGAGGGATTTTTTTAAATTAAAGTATTAAGTTCTTCTGTCATCTCTGTAATGTGTTTAAGTTTGTTTTTCTTTAACTCTTTGCCTCTTCTCATAGCCATATCTCTGACTTTAAATTTAAATGGTTCCCACTGTTGTATACAACTTAAATTTTTGCTTTCAAAAAATGTAGCTAACAATTTAACTTGTTCCACAAAATAATTATCAGAAAGCAGAGTGTTATTTAATTTCCAATATCCACGATTCACATTACCTTTATCCATACACCCATCACAGGAAATTGATATCAATTTGTGATCTGATAGAGGTGCACAAGTTATTTTTGTGTCAGATATATAGTGAATTAAATCATGAGGAATCAGCCAGTAATCTATTCTTGATTTTAAAGATAGAGAGGAATTATTCCACGTGTAATCACAACAATTAGGGTTTAAATATCTCCACACATCAGTGACATAACTTGTCAGTTATAAAATAAAATAAGTCTGAGATTTTTGAACTGGTGTTTTTGGGTGGAAAACAGTCAACTGAATCATCCGGAGCATCGTTAAAGTCACCACCTATAATTATATATCCTTCTTTGTACTTCTTTTTTAGGTTTGTTAATATTTCACAGATTTTCTTAAACATATCTAGATGATGTACTCGAACGTTGAACCCATATACATTGCAAATGATTAAAATAGAAGACATTATAATCCGTCTTCCATTTTCCGAGCGAATAGTTTCCAAAACATCACCTTTAAATTTGTTAAAGAAAATAGCAACACCTGCTGAGTGACTGGATCCATGACTAGAAACAGTTAAATCTCCCCATTGAGTTTTCCAGAAATTCACATCAGTCACAGGAATGAATCTCTTGGAAAAAAAGAACTTGACCTTCTGTATGTCTTGCAAAAAGAAATGCAATGTTGCCTCGAACATTTAAAGAAATAAATTTGAACTTACCAAACTTGTGATCAGCTGTTACAAAAGGGAACTAACTAAACAGTCAACTATAAGAATAAACTTTGGAGAAAGTGAAAACTGAGAAACCATGAAACATTAAGTCATTCAAAACACTTGCGCTGACCCCGATTTATATTAAAACATTTCTCGCAGGACAGCCGTCAGCCACCATCCGCTCAGGTAACATCTGGAACACTGATGAGCACTCCTTCAATGAAGGCAAACCTTCCTCGAAAGCTGGCCTTCTTGCCCTCTTCTCTCGCACGTTTCACCAGAGGCCATGTCTTCTTTCTTGCAGCTCTCTCATGAAGGCAAACCTTCCTCGAAAGCTGGCCTTCTTGCCCTCTTCTCTCGCACGTTTCACCAGAGGCCATGTCTTCTTTCTTGCAGCTCTCTCCTCCAAAGACAGATCCTCTTTGAGGTGCAGCCTGTTCTCTTTCAGATACTGATTTAATACTGTCACATGGAATTGATGTTCATGGTGTTGAAATTATGCAGCCAAGTGATGATATCTCAGATCATTATCTAGTCTTGTGCAAACTTCATATAGCTAAAACTGTAAATTCTACTCCTTGTTACAAGTATGATAGAACCATCACTTCTACCACAAAAGACTGCTTTGTAAGTAATCTTCCTGATTTTTCTCAATTCCTCTGCATATCCAATACCTCAGAACAACTTGATGATGTAACAGAAACTATGGACTCTCTCTTTTGTAGCACTTTTGATACGGTTGCTCCCTTACGCTTAAGGAAGATTAAGGAAAACAGTCTGACACCATGGTATAATGAGCACACTCGCACCCTAAAGAGAGCAGCC
>NW_015546087.1:256007-256694 GCF_001515605.1 Sinocyclocheilus anshuiensis
ATCCTACAGAAAAGCATTAAAAACTGCTAGATCTGATTACTTTTCGTCTCTTTTAGAAGAAAACAAACATAACCACTGGTATTTATTCAATACAGTGGCTACATTAACGAAAAAATAAAGCATCAACAGGTGTTGACATTTCCCAACAGCACAGCAGTAATGACTTTATGAACTACTTTACTTCCAAGATCGATACTGGGGTAAAATACACGTTCTTCGGTAGGGATCTTCCAATAAAATTCACATTCCAGGTGCTAAATATCACGTTATTGGGGTCGCTTCAACCCGCGGACATGAACAAAAACCCGTGGCAACAGTGTTAAGTAGCCCAATTCCGCGGGAAAACCACGGACTTGGCAACACTGCTTATGAACCGCCCCGCAATATAGCGTTTCCTTGTTTCCTTGTTTACCGCTGTAAACAAAGCAGAGCTGTGCTTTATACGGAGGAGAAGAAAATGCCATTGCCATCAAAACTTTTCTCAAGACAGTTCCCTTCAGTGATACATTAATATAACCCCAGAAATGTAATGCATTTTTGTACTTATTTTACTGTTATTTTCGGGATCTACTGGGACAGTGATAAAGATCTGGTTGGCGACCACTGATCTAAACCAACATGTATGTTAGACCCTATTCCATCTAAGCTCCTAAAAGAGGTGCTTCCAGAAGTCATAGATCCTCTTCT
>NW_015546087.1:256817-263789 GCF_001515605.1 Sinocyclocheilus anshuiensis
GAGATATCATCAGGAAACACGGTGTTAGCTTTCACTGTTATGCTGATGATACTCAGCTCTATATTTCTTCACGGCCCAGCGAAACATACCAATTTGAAATGCATAGTCGATATAAAAAACTGGATGATGAGTAATTTCTTGTGGGCGGCAGATCCTTTTCCTATTTAGTGCCCAAACTCTGGAATAATCTACCGTGTGTATCCAGATCAGATGGTCACTGTATGAAAAGTCCTACTATATGAAACATATAGTAGGACTTTTTATGTATTTGTGTTAAGTTAATTTGTGTGGTAAAGACATTCTTTAACATTTGTATGTATCTTACATTTTTACATATTTCTTGATAAATTTGTTAGAAATACAGATTTACCTTTTATTTAGGCTAAAGCACCACAACAAGTGTATACTTTGGTAATGTAATTTGACTTAAAAAAGGCAACAAATTTATTTGGGGAGTATGGATGCACCGATGAAATATATATATATATAAGTAATATGCTCTGTGCAAAGTTGACAAATTGGCCTGATGGTGGCGCTGAGGAAAATGTTGTGTAGGCTACTTACAAAAGTTGCAGATACTTTTTGTAAAAGCCTTGGAATTTCTGGCCATATGTCATGGTAATGAGCTAATAAGATTGTTTGTTGTTGTTTTTGCATTACAACAAGGTGGTGAACACAGTTGGACAGATGCAGAGATGAAAAATGCATCCTTAGGCCTGTTTTACCAGATGAGTAATTTCTTGTATATCTGTATTTTGTGATATATTAACATGTGTGTGAAGCATAGCACTTACCAAGACACATTGAAATACAGTATAATGTTGACTGTTTTACCTCTCTCTTAGTGATACGTTCCGCATCCTTAAATTCCCTTAGAAGTGCATTGTGTGTGTCTCTGTAGGCCCTTATGAAGTCCTCAAGTCTGGTCAGTCATTTTCTTCAAGTCCCACTGACTCTTTTCCATAATTCCTTGTGTCTTGTTGTCCTGTGTGAAATTCTGATAAGAAAATAAAAGTAAGTAATAAGTTCAAACTTTTAAACATTAGATTGCATATATTCATCCAAATTATTCAACACCTGGCTTGTTTTCTTTGAAATCTTAGACAATTTCTTTGAGAATAGCTGGTATGGGGGTCCTTCACCATGCCTGCCCAGGTCTCCTGAAGATACAGTATAACACATTAGTTCTACATCCTGTTTGGTCATGGTTTAAGGACACATTTCTGCATCCATCTGTACAGTACTTTGAACAACACAAGCTATGTACAAAGCTGAAAATTTGCCCTGATGGTGAAAGCAGAGGAAAGGTTATGAAACCAAAACTTACCAGATCAACGACCAGCTGACTGACTTACATGGACATTAGGACTCAGTTCACTTCCAGCAACTTGGCATCAGTGTGGAAAAGTCTAAAAGAAATCACCAATTACAAGACACCATCCCCCAGCATTGTGGAGAATCAACAACTGGCGTCCATGCCTAGCAATGGGCCAAAAGTGCTACAGAAATCTGACATACATACTATTGGGTCAAGTACAACTCTATACCTAAATTATTGTGAATAACCAAAGATAAGTTGTGACTCTTTCAATCACATAAAGTGTAACTGACCCAGCATCATGCTTGTCCAAAGAGCTGCATGAGGCAAGAAGTAGGCAGCCAATGAGGAGATGAATGTCTCGCTGTAGTACACATTAGGATCCCCTTTTTGGTCGAGAGGTGCAGTGCATATGACCTCCATGAAATGTTTGTGAAAAGGCGTTTGACTGAAGGTGTCCTAAAATATTAAATTTTACATGATGTTTGCATTAGTGATTCTAACCATGTCAGCAAAAGGCATTATTTCAAGACATATTTAATGTTTTTACTGTGTACCTCAAGGTCCTCAGAAACAATGTTGCTGTCATCAACAGCGGATTCCCCAATGGTGGTTAATAAAGTCTGGATGTTGTTGAAGTGCTTCTCAACGTTTTCAGAGCTGCATGGGCTTGAGAAGACGAAGACGGAGCATTTCATCAAACTGCTGTGGTCAAAAGTCCAAAAACATGCATGGCCAGCTTGTAGTTTTTGGGTGCACTGAGACAGAAATAACAATAAGGACATTGTCATAAATCCTCATGATTAATTTGTTGCCATTAATATGGTTATCTGCTTTATGAAACAAACTAAAATTACTTACTGCTTTTTGCACAAGGATTTAGCATTTTTCATTATATGGCTTAGACAACGGTGGACGATAGGAAGACTGAAGTCTTCAGCAGTGCCTTTCCCTGTCAGTATTTGATAATAACTTTGGAGCAAGGCATTGAGGTTGGTTTGGCAAAAGCCGAGTGAGATGGCAAGCATGAGGACCATCGATCCATCACATATAATCATGAGTGGGCTGATGTTTTTGTGTCCATATTGCTTGGCATGGTCTGTCTGGAAAGCACAGAGAAAATACAGAATAGATGAGGTAGTGTGGTCGCAGGTCACATACGTAGCTGCTGGAAAAGGGGAGGAACCCTTATTTGGGTTTCTGACCACCAGTTCGTATACGTAAAAAGGACCTGTGCTGTGTTTACTTTTCTTCACAATGCTTCCTGTTGCATCGAGATACACTATGTCTTCTGTACACCTTTGGTGGAATATGTCAATGCTTTTCTTTGACAAAAGCATCACACCCTTTGGATGAAGGATCACCTTCTGGATAACCTCATTCGGTTCATCTTTTTTTTTCTTCTACCATCATCTGGAGACTGAGAGTTTCATTCTTGTGTTTCCTGTCCCTCATTCTTTGTCTCCATTTGAGAACACCTGGTGATGGTGCCTCATCTCGACAGCCAGACTCAAACACTGATTGCTTCAGGTTTTCCATTTTCTTAAGATAGAGTGCCCTTGGTAGTGTTGTTTGCAATTGCTGACTTATTTCCTTTTGGTCATCAGATCTTACAGGTCACCTTTGCAGCTCTGTTTTACTGTGCACTAACATGTCTGCTTTGAAGGACACCTGTGCTTTAAGCGAGTTCTCACTGTGAACAACAACATCAACTTCTACTGGGCAGTCAGTGAACAAGCAGTAGCCAGAGCATTTAAAAACAGGCGAGTTCCTGGTTGATCCTTGTTTTTTAACCCTGTGGCCTGTAAAAGCAAAACTGCAATGCGGATGGATTGTGCGGATGCCTGAAGAGATGTTTGTCCACTGCAATCCCTTGAAGTGATCCTTTTTTTGTTTTTTCCTTAGTTTTTTCCAGGCTGCTCGAGGAATAAAAAAAGGAAGGTGGTGCAGGAACCCTCAGTGTGAAGAATCCATCTTCTTTGTCAAGACTGACATCGTCAGTATTACTCCGACTGTCAATGTCTTCCACCTTCAGATCTATCTTCTGGACCTACAAGAGAAATATTAATAATAGAAAGACAAATATTTTCTTATTTTATATCATTCAATTTGTGTTTCAACACCTGTGGTAGTGTTCTAAAACAGCATACTGCTAGTAAATGTGTAGAAGTTTACATGTAAGTAATATCATCTCATCCCTTACATCTTTCTCCAGCTGGTCAATTTTCATTTCCTGTGCAGTGTCCACTGTTACAACTTTCTTTTCTTTTTTTAAGTCATTCTCCCTCATATGTTCTTTTTCGTCTTCCTTTTGAAATGTTGTAATTTCTTGTGTAACTTCCTCCTTTGCAGCTTCAATCTCTGGTGCATCTTCCTCTCCATCTTCCTCTTGTAGCGCTGTCTTCACCTCCTTTGGGTCCTCTTTCTTAACATCCATCTGCCCAAACTCTTTATGTTTTTCAGATTCTTTCTTTCCCTCTTCTGCTTTTAAATCCTCCTCATCTTGTATGATGTTTTCTTTTTTCTTATTATGTTCTTTTTCATTTTCTTTTTGAAAATCACTCATGTCTTGTGTAACTTCTTTCACTTGTGCACCTTCACTCTCTGGTTCATCTTCCTTTCCATCTTCCTCGGTTTGGACCTTTTTCACATTTTTGTCTTTGTATGCAGGTATCTTTTGGTCTTGCAGAAGGCATTCCCCTGTTTTCTGCTCAGATGATGACTTCTGAAGCTCTTGGATGTGTTTGAAAATTTCCTCAAAGGATAAATATGTTTTTCTGGACTGTAAAACCAAAATTATATTTTTATTTTATTTTTTGTTTGTTTTATTTTTGCTTGAGAAGTGTGTTTTACATACATACGTTCTATTGCACAGGAGTAATTACATTTCAAGCTTACAATTTAATGCAATGTAAAAAATGCTAAATTAGTTTAATTAAAATAAAAGCTTTATACTACAATCCTTACCTTTCCAAATGTTTTGAAGACAATTCTATAAAATTGAAATAAAACACGCAATTAATGTTTTTGTTCACTTGAGTACTGAACACCTCTTTAATATTGCTCTGTTCATATAACCAACTGCATACATTACCAACTGTACACATGTTGCTATACTCTGCAAACTACATGTAAACTACTTTGCATAATGACAATACACTTGAATGTAATCTAATATAATCTGTAGTCATATTCTCATGAAACAAATAAAAATAATCATATTCATTAATAAAGAAGCACTAAACGTTAATCAAAAGCACAACACAGTCACATACAGTATATTTGAAAAAAGCAAAAACGAACACCCATTTTTTCGTCCCTTTGGCATTTTCAGTTTATGATCAAGTCAGTTTTGCTCAATAACAATTAGGCCAAACTGGCCTTATGTTTTAACACTTATATTTACATACTAACGCTTATATACTAACATTTAAATGTGAAAAGAAAAATTTCAAAACGAACGGTATTCGTATCTCAAAAGACAAAGTGAAAAATAAGGCGCAGTTGTCGCTTAAATAACTTAAAAGTGCAATAGGTGATTATCTCCAGAAACATTTTTTCTTATGCTGGTTTAAAGTCTCTTCACATCCCGATAGCAGTCATTAAGTTAAGTGGTCTAAGTGTATTTATATGTATTTATATATTCTGTGGAAGGTCTCCAGAAACATTTTTTCTTATGCTGGTTTAAAGTCTCTTCACATCCCGATAGCAGTCAAGTTAAGTGGTCTAAGTGTATTTATATGTATTTATATATTCTGTGGAAGGCGTAGGACCAAGAAATGTTCGTCCAATCAAAACGCTCGGTCCGAGCGTTTTAATTAGCTTTCCTACCTGCCTGTCAACATGTATTTGCATACTTCTGCGCACCCTGTTTGCACAGACAGAATACGTCATCAGCGCGTTCACGTATGCTATGCCGTTAGAGCGAGAATGACAGACAAACATAAAAAACCGGACCTTCCGGTTTTTTATTTAGTTGGGGTTAGTTTTTATTTTTTTATTTAGTTGGACTCGTAACCCAAAGGTTGCGGGTTCGAGTCTCGTACCGGCAGGGGTCACTTTCACTTCCTTCACAACAACCGACTACAAGTGCCCTTGTACAGGTATCCACCAAAAGAAAAACAGTCTTTGAAAAGGCTACAGCGAAAAAAAGGCTTGATGAAAACAGAGCAAAAACCCGAGTTAATATCGGTGTTGCTTTTCCACGCTGGAGACAACTACGGGAGTCAAAGGGTCTGAATGATGACGCCATGGTTGCAGTATTTCTTTTGGACTGGTAAGTTAGGTATATGGTGTGATTCAATTTGGGTGTGTTTTGATATAACGCATAGTTTAGTTTGTGTACCTTGACGACTTAGCTCAACTACAGCAGCATCGTGTAATCAGGTAACTATGTTTGTTTACAAAGTTACGAGAAAACTACAACATCAACACCGCTGGTGCATGGACACGTAAAGCCACCACCACCAGATGTGTCGACAATTGCTTCTGAGACTTCCTACAAACTGTGAGTAAAACGTCATGTTTCACACTTAAATGGAAATACCCTCAACGTCGCTTTGAAAAGTCCAACATATCCATTTGTGTTCAGCAAAAGGCAGAACAAGCCCATTCATTTTCTTTTATGTTTTCCGTTTTCCGTGTGACTCAGTTTACAAACTTATTAATGTTCACTTTCACAAATCTGAGATGTGAGGTGCTTGATGCTTGAAATATATATGTCTTGTTCTAACAGTGAGGCTGATTTCAATATAGCTGGAGTTCAGCAGTTGGAAAGCACTGACTCTGAAGAGGCCGGTAGTCAAGATATAGCAAAAAGGTACCATAATTGTGCTTACCAATTGTAAGTAATGCACGTGCCAAGCGCAGTGTATAAATAGTTATATTGTTTGGGGCCCATCCTGACAGAAAGACTTTTAATGTTTTCTTACTTACCAAATGAGCAAGACAATAATTTAATTAGCATTTTTTTTACTGGGTGTACCAAACACATCCTAGCTTTATACTGTTATCAAATTTGCATGATCGACCTATGCCAAAATTACAAACAAAACTATGAACGTACAGTAGTCAAGATTTGAAGTGGATCAAAAAAGTTCATATAAGTTGGCCTAAGATAAGAACACTTTGGTTTTTCACGTCAACTTTGAATAAAGGTTTTCATCCACTTCAAATGTAGAGTAGTATACATCGATCAGAGGTTATTACATCTGTCAGTGGGGATCTAAGGTTGTAATTGAATTATTAATTATTATTATTAAAATTATTATTTTATATATGTGTAATTTTTCAAATCGTATTTCTTTTCCCTCCGTGTAGTGAATATGTACTTGAAAAAGATGTTGCGGATGAGTTCAATGACATTCAAAATACAACGTAAGTGGCTGTACTGACCTAACTGACGATAATTATCATGTATGCCCAGGTGAAAAAGACGTAGTATTAAATGTATTAAAAATATACTTGAAATTCAAGTAGTATGTTTATAATACATTTGTATTCCCAACGTGCTTATTTGAAGTGCAATAAAAATATATTGAATTGCATTTTAATATATTTCTAAAAAGTATACTAGAAGTACTTTTGTATTAAATATATGCTTAGTTATACTTCTAAGAAATATGCTAAACAGAAGCATACTTTTAATGTATTTA
>NW_015546087.1:265944-278361 GCF_001515605.1 Sinocyclocheilus anshuiensis
GTGTTCACGGTGTGTGTGTGTTCACTGCTGTGTGTGTGCACTTTGGATGGGATAAATGCAGAGCACTAATTCCTAGTATGGGTCACCATACTTGGCCACATGTCACATCACTTTCACTGTCACTTTCACTTCCTTCACAACAACCGACTACAAGTGCCCTTGTACAGGTATCCACCAAAAGAAAAACAGTCTTTGAAAAGGCTACAGCGAAAAAAAGGCTTGATGAAAACAGAGCAAAAACCCGAGTTAATATCGGTGTTGCTTTTCCACGCTGGAGACAACTACGGGAGTCAAAGGGTCTGAATGATGACGCCATGGTTGCAGTATTTCTTTTGGACTGGTAAGTTAGGTATATGGTGTGATTCAATTTGGGTGTGTTTTGATATAACGCATAGTTTAGTTTGTGTACCTTGACGACTTAGCTCAACTACAGCAGCATCGTGTAATCAGGTAACTATGTTTGTTTACAAAGTTACGAGAAAACTACAACATCAACACCGCTGGTGCATGGACACGTAAAGCCACCACCACCAGATGTGTCGACAATTGCTTCTGAGACTTCCTACAAACTGTGAGTAAAACGTCATGTTTCACACTTAAATGGAAATACCCTCAACGTCGCTTTGAAAAGTCCAACATATCCATTTGTGTTCAGCAAAAGGCAGAACAAGCCCATTCATTTTCTTTTATGTTTTCCGTGTGCCTGATGACTCAGTTTACAAACTTATTAATGTTCACTTTCACAAATCTGAGATGTGAGGTGCTTGAATATATTCATATATATGTCTTGTTCTAACAGTGAGGCTGATTTCAATATAGCTGGAGTTCAGCAGTTGGAAAGCACTGACTCTGAAGAGGCCGGTAGTCAAGATATAGCAAAAAGGTACCATAATTGTGCTTACCAATTGTAAGTAATGCACGTGCCAAGCGCAGTGTATAAATAGTTATATTGTTTGGGGCCCATCCTGACAGAAAGACTTTTAATGTTTTCTTACTTACCAAATGAGCAAGACAATAATTTAATTAGCATTTTTTTTACTGGGTGTACCAAACACATCCTAGCTTTATACTGTTATCAAATTTGCATGATCGACCTATGCCAAAATTACAAACAAAACTATGAACGTACAGTAGTCAAGATTTGAAGTGGATCAAAAAAGTTCATATAAGTTGGCCTAAGATAAGAACACTTTGGTTTTTCACGTCAACTTTGAATAAAGGTTTTCATCCACTTCAAATGTAGAGTAGTATACATCGATCAGAGGTTATTACATCTGTCAGTGGGGATCTAAGGTTGTAATTGAATTATTAATTATTATTATTAAAATTATTATTTTATATATGTGTAATTTTTCAAATCGTATTTCTTTTCCCTCCGTGTAGTGAATATGTACTTGAAAAAGATGTTGCGGATGAGTTCAATGACATTCAAAATACAACGTAAGTGGCTGTACTGACCTAACTGACGATAATTATCATGTATGCCCAGGTGAAAAAGACGTAGTATTAAATGTATTAAAAATATACTTGAAATTCAAGTAGTATGTTTATAATACATTTGTATTCCCAACATGCTTAAAAGGACCAATTGTAGTATTGGGTTAGTTGGAGACACACAAACACTTTCACACATAAGAGAGTAATACTAAAAAATAATTGCAAGTGTTATCACTGATAAAACTTTTGTGATACATTGTCAGTCGGTAGTGCTGCCTTTTTTTCCTTAGAATATATAGGTAGGACATGTCATGCTTTTACCTAATTATTGTCATCTACATTTGTAGGAGATGCTAGGATGGACAGTCCAGGATTCTGTGCACAATACTGCACATACACGGCCATGGACAATGAGTCCAAAAAAATGATCAGCATAGTCAACATAGACAAGCGAGAAACACAGAGGAACTCGGTTGTAATGGAGAAAGAGGCCTTCATTCGTACCTTTGAGACACTCTGTGAGGAGCTCAAGGTTACGGAGTTTTGCACCGATGCCCATGTTCAAATATCTGCCCTCTTCAGTGAGTATTGTATTGTATTTTGCTTTGTTTGTGGTTGATACACTAACCCAAAAACAAGCATGGAGTAACATCTGAAAATGTGTCAAGTAAAATTTATACATTCTATTTTTTCAATTTATCCAACAGACATGGGGAAATACAAAGACAGTGGTGTACAACACACACTCGACATCTGGCATGGAGCTAAAAGCTTGAGTAAAAAAATCCTTGCGGTAGGTCTGTATGTACATTTTATAATAAAAAATGTTTCATAACCTAAATAAAAAAATATAAATTGACAATGGGTACAAGCTATGAAATTTTACACACAGCTTAATTTAATAATGAATTATGTGCAGGCAGGGCAGCAAAAGGACTGCAATATTTTATTACATTGGAACAAGGACATATGCAACCACTTTTGGTATTGCTGCAAGGTGGCAGACACCTATGATTATTTCTTTGTAAGTGTTGCCTAGACCTCAAAATTATATCATTTAATCTTGTGAGTTTTTTGTGTATTGTACTTTGAACAAACTGTCGGTTCAGTGTTATTATAGAAATGTCACAGTAATTTTGTAACCGGTTCACTTTAGGACAAATGGGTTGGACTCCTGCACCATGTTGCAGGAGAACATGCGTGGGCCCTGGGATCATATGACCATGGTCCCTTGGTTGAGCAGAGAGACAAACAGTGGTTTGAAAAAGGCTCCAAGGCACATCAGACTCTCACACGCTTAATTCTGGATGCACGATGGTTGAAGAATGTGCACAAATACCTACATTTCAGGTTTGACAGTAAAGTTCTATGCACTACTGACTTTGCCCTATGCAGATAGTTCATGGACATTTCACTGTGTTGCCATTATATGTTCTGAGATTGCATATCAACAACCTGAAATACAATGCATTCTTTCCTTTATGTCCACAGGTCTACTTCCGAGCTTGAGTCATTTCACAACCATATACTTATGTATGCTAGCAAGCGCTTCTGTTTCTCACCTCCTGTATACTCAGCTCGCACTATGCTTGCAGGCTTGGACTATAACCACCACATTCAGAGACCAGCCAAGAGAAGAGCTGATGGCTCAATTCAGTATGTTGTATAACGAATTGTTTCAGTGCAATGCATTATCTTTCAATTCAATTGCTGATTAACAGGTAGACATTCCATGTCAAATTACTTCTGACTTGTTTTTGCAGATATGGAAAGATTTACAACAAAAAATCCCGAAGGTGGAGGTTATACGCACTTAAAGTAGAGAAGGACTACAGTTACATAGCAGACCTGCAGAGCGCTATCCTGATGAAGAAGTTATCCAGAACTGAGGAAATGCCATTGAGAAGATCCCTGAGGCCAGGTGATCCACGTCTACTTGGTGTTCTGTCTGGTGGCCATGTACCAAGCACCCATGAGTTGTTGCAGACACAACTCAGCAGAGGGACAGGTGAGTTGATTTAGTTTGTTTGTTCTGGCCCATGACATGAAGGATTCAATAATTATTGTAATATTGAAATGTTTTACTACTCAGCCTTACTACTTTACTACTCAGTGTTATGCTGTCACCTTCTTTGCTGCAACTAGTCATTTTTTATGTGTATGTATTCACTGATATGTAATTGTGAATACAATTGTGAATATTTCTTTCTGCAGGACAGTCCCTTTAAAACCAGTTGTAGACAGCCCTGGCAACACACGTCAGGACACATGCACAACTTGAGCAGTCATCCAACACTGTATTTGTTACTTTACATCAGGGATGCTAGCCTTCAAGATCAACATGTCTGCAGTGTTAGACTCAAAGTTGGATCCAACTTACATGACTATATATTTTTTTTTACACCATAAAACTATGATTACCTTATTCTTGTGTGTTTGATTGCAATGTGAAAAAAAAAATAGGACAGTGGCTTCAAAGAACCAAATTTGATAACCTCTGGTTTGTAGAAAGTGAGCATATACATACAGTATATTTTGCTGTGTTTATAATGTACTGGGTATATGTAAATTTAAGATGTTTGTTTGGATCATCATTGTTATATTGTATTTTTCATTGTTGTGCATGTACAGAAATGTTTTCATTGAATTTTCAAGATAACAAAATATGTCTTTATTAGAAAAAATTACAAGTTCCACAGAACAAGTAACAAATTTGTTTGCGAAGAGCACTTAGTCAAAAAAATAAAGAGAATTTGTACAAATATTTCTATCAAGTGTCTACATTACGTATTGTTACATAAATTATTTTGTTTTTTGAACACACCATCTACATTATCTCTGTAATATTTTACAATCTTTGTGGAACATAACCCTGATACTGTCCATGGGGGTCAGGGAAACGATCACGTATTGTCCACACGCAGCAGCTGGGAATGACCACCCTGTGCCCCTGTCCCAGTGCCCCATATTGCCACACAACAAATTGACGGTAAGCAGCATAACGGAACTGCCTATTGCTCTCCTCAGCATCAGGAACAGCTCGGATATCAGTCCAGATACGTCTGGCTAAGCGCAGTACCCCCTAACCCTAACCCGACCGGCCCGTCCTCTGCAGCCCCTACGTGTGACCTTCGCGGCAGCTGCCCCCGAGCACGACTCCGCTGGCCTGTGTCCGCCTGTACACTCACGTCGGACAAGGTACTTGTCTCCATAAAAACATCAACGGAGCCAAGCAGACTGTCATCGTGGAAACCCTGACATGCAAGAAACATTATTCCACACAAGTTTTGCTAGATACACAAACGGAAAAATGGTGCATCTAATTCTGTTTTCTAAAAAGTTTTTTTTTAAGTTTGATATTGTAGTACTGTTACTAACTGTACTATAAAGTTTTCTCACCGGTGAATGAGTCATGATCTGTTGTAGTAATGTAGTGTCAGGTAGTCTGGTCTGTGCGTTCATGCGTTCAGGGGGCATGGCTTTGGACGGTGATTTGCAGGGAGGGTGGGACATTCGCTTTCAGTGCTATCAGGCTAAAGTTAGCATTTTCACAGATCTCCTACTGCACCTTTAACTTACACCGTTTGTCAATTGAACAAAGCTACATAATAGCTCTGCGCTAGCGCAAGCCACATGGTTGTCATGTATTGCACATGATGAAATGAATGATCACTGTGTGTTTGTGAAATACACCTTACTAAGTGAATGTTTTGCACATGCTACTGGATATTTATGGATGGATGATTAAGATTGCCTAATTTTATTTCACACTTACTTATTAAGATCAACTAGGAAAATTTTAATAAAGGCTACCCCAAGCTACTTATTTATTCTAGCAGAAAACAAGGAAATGTAATGTGTTTATGTATATATATATATATATATATATATATATATATATATATATATATATATATATATATATATATATATATATATATATATATATATATATATATATATATATATATATATATATATATATATATATATATACAGTATCTCACAGAAGTGAGTACACTCCTCACATTTTTGTAAATATTTTATTATATCTTTTCATGTGACAACACTGAAGAAATGACACTTTGCTACAATGTAAAGTAGTGAGTGTACAGCTTGTATAACCTCCTCTTTGCTGTCCCCTCAAAATAACTCAACACACAGCCATTAATGTCTAAACCGCTGACCACAAAAGTGAGTACACCCCTAAGTGAAAATGTCCAAATTGGGCCCAATTAGCCATTTTCTCTCCCCGGTGTCATGTGTGACTGGAGCGCACCTGATGCTCGTCATGGCTGTTATTTAAACATGGTGCGAGAGTTCGTCAGGGCGGCTGCTCTTCTGTTGCTCGAGCAGTTTGCCAGAGCCGTGCTCCAATTGTGGCGTTATGTTTTGTTTTGCATCCATTCACTAGCGCTGACCACACTTCACTTGTGCATCCATTCACCTGCATTTCATACTGACTGATATTACCGACAGGCCAACTGACTTTTGTGATTCTTGATTTTGGTTATATTTCATTGTAATAAATATTATGTTTTAAGTTATGCCGCCGTGTCATCTCCCTTAATGTTACATCTTTGAGCCAGGTGTAACATATGGGGGCTCGTCCAATTTAAATTTGTTTGATTTGGTTCAATGTTAAACTTTATTTGTGTGATTAATTAGGTGGGAGAGACCAGCAGGTGGAAAGATTGATTTGGAGCGTGGGTTCGTATTTTGGTCAGCTCTGAAAGGGAAAGTTCTTGCGGTTTAACGACTGTGTATTTCTTTATACTCCCCAGTTAGGTTGTAGCAACGCTTTGTGTTGTTTTTTTGTTTTAATTTATTATTTTTGTGTGTTTCCTGGGTCGAGTGCACTGCCGTGGTGTTAGTTCCGAGCTGTTTGTTCGGTTCTGTGCCAGCGGTATTTGGGTGCTTCAAAGGGCTTGACTCTTGGGAGCACATGAAGACTGGGAGTAGTTAGTTAGAGGGTTTTGTTAAGATTAGGTGGGGAGGTGGAGAATGTGTGCACAATTTGACCATAAGAATTACCTCAGCTGAATTGTAATTAGAAGTATAGGTAGGCTGAATTGATTGTTGGATTAATTTGTGTAAATTCGATTTGTGAATTATGACATCAATTGAAGAATTCTGTAAAGCTCCTTCAGATGAGTTATTAAATTTGTGTTCGAAAAAACAGCTGTGTTTTGAGAAAAGATGACGCCAGAGAAATAATAAGAAACAAATTGAGCGATCTTCAGATTGTATTAATTACACCGAAACGAGTAACAGCTGGGGTTAATTCTGCAGTTTCATTCGTTGGTTTGTCGTTTGAGCAGCAGAAAGAGCTTATTGAAATGCAACAGTTGCACGAAAAGGAGATGCGTGTTTGTGAGATAGAAATAGAAAAACGTAAATTAGATGATTTGATGAAACAGCATGAGATGGACTTTGAAAAAATTAAACATGAGCAAAAATTAGCTGCAGAACGACAAAATCAAGAGTTTCAGTTAAAAGTTTAGAGTTTGAGACTTCGAAGTGAGGGCTGATCATTTAGTGATCGCGCAGACCGTCCTTTTGATATAATTAATCATTTGAAATTTTTGCCTGTGTTCAACGAGAGAGATCCTGACGTCTTTTTCTCTTTATTTGAAAGCATAGCAGACGAACGGGGATGGCCTGAGACCGACCGTACAGTTATGCTTCAATCTGTTTTAGTGGGGAAAGCTCAGGAGGCATATACTGCTCTTTCAGTAGAGGAAAGAAGACGCCAGAGAAATAATAAGAAACAAATTGAGCGATCTTCAGATTTTATTAATTACGCCGAAACGAGTAACAGCTGGGGTTAATCCTGCAGCTCAAAAATCAGTTTCATTCGTTGGTTTGTCGTTTGAGCAGCAGAAAGAGCTTATTGAAATGCAACAGTTGCACGAAAAGGAGATGCGTGTTTGTGAGATAGAAATAGAAAAACGTAAATTAGATGATTTGATGAAACAGCGTGAGATGGACTTTGAAAAAATTAAACCTGAGCAAAAATTAGCTGCAGAACAACAAAATCAAGAGTTTCAGTTAAAAGTTGAGAGTTTGAGACTTCGAAGTGAGGGCAGATCATTTAGTGATCACGCAGACCGTCCTTTTGATATAATTAATGTTGAAATTGTTGCCTGAGTTCAACGAGAGAGATCCGGACGTCTTTTTCTCTTTATTTGAAAGCATAGCAGACGAACGGGGATGGCCTGAGACTGACCGTACAGTTATGATTCAATCTGTTTTAGTGGGGAAAGCTCAGGAGGCATATACTGCTCTTTCAGTAGAGGAAAGAAAGAAGTATGATAGTGTAAAGTCTGCTGTGCTAAAAGCTTTTGTCGTTCCAGAAGCTTATCGACAGCGTTTTCGTTCTTGGAGAAGAAGTGAGAGACAAACGCACGTGGAGGTTACACGAGAGTTAAGTAACCATTTTGATCGCTGGTGTACAACATCGAACGTACAGTCATTCAGTGAGTTACGCGAAATGATGGTTATTGAACAGTTAAAAAACATTGTTCCCGATCAAATTGCAGTGTATATTAACGAAAATAAACCTTGCACTGCCTTTGAAGCTGCATCATTAGCAGGTGATTTCGTTCTGACTCACAAGAATCGATTTAGTTATGGGAATCGAGGTAATGGTAATCTTCACCTTAAACAATCGAAATTGATTGAAATTGATCGAAATTCACCTTCTCAGAGGGTGATATCTGATTCTATGTGTCATTATTTTCTGGAAGTCGGACATTGGAAGAATGAATGTCCTGTACTTAAAAGCAAACAGGGACGTGGCAAGAATAAAAATTATGCGCCTGTGCTTTTAACGAGTTGCTTGCCGCATGCGCCGTCTGTATGCTGTACGGGAAACCTGTCCGTGGAAAAAAGGAGTTGTTTTGAAATTAAACACAACACAGGGTATGCACCATTTATTTCGGAAGGGTTTGTTTCTCTTCTAGAGGGACATGAGTGTGTACCGGTAAGAGTTTTGCGAGATACTGGATCTTCAGAGTCTTTCATTTTGGATTCCATACTGCCATTTTCATCCAGTTCATATGTTGGTAAGAATGTTTTAATCCGAGGGATTGCACTCCAAACATTGTCTGTTCCTTTGCACAAGTTTATTTTGCAGTCCCAGTTGGTCAATGGAGAAGTGACTATGGGAGTGCGCCCTTCTTTGCCGGTGGAGGGAGTGGAGGTCATTTTGGGCAACAACTTGGCTGGTGAGAGTGTGTGGCCGGTACGGGCCCCTTCACTGATTGCCACCCCGTCTTCCTTTTCCGATCAAGGGTCTTGTGAGTTATCTGAGGATGGGTCTTGTGTTGTGACGCGGTCTAAGACCAAAATGCTGAATGATGAGGATGTTAACTTGTGTGATACCTGCGTACCAGTTAAATCGGTCGCTCCTGGATTGTCTCTGTTGTCTAGAATTTCTCGTGCAGAGCTCGTCATCGCCCAGAGGGATGATCCTGGGTTGAAAAATTTGTTTGCTGATGTTCTCCCTCCGGAGGATGTGTATAGTGCCGCGACTGGATACTTTATATATGATGGGGTGCTGTTGCGCAAGTGGCTTGCCCAAAGAGAAGATTGCGGTGGTGTGTCACTTGTTCAAGTTGTTGTACCTGAGAAATTCAGAGATGTTGTACTCCGATTGGCTCACGGCGATATAGCCGGGCACTTAGGTGTAAAAAAGACGTATGACAGAGTTTTGCAGCATTTTTATTGGCCGCTGTTGAAAAAAGATATCTCTCGGTTTATTAAAACCTGTCATACGTGCCAAGTGACCAGAAAACCTAATCAGCCACTGAAACGGGCTCCATTGTATCCAATACCTCCAGTGGAGCAACCCTTTGAACATCTGTTAGTAGACTGTTGGCCCGTTACCTCCCTCTAAGTCGGGAAGTAAATTTCTCTTGACTGTAATGTGTCAAAGTACTCGCTACCCTGCGGCTTATGCGATGCGTAACATCAATACTCGGTCCGTTGTAAAAGCCCTGTCTCAATTCATTTCAATCTTCGGTATCCCTAACGTCATTCAAAGTGACCAGGGAACGAATTTCACCTCTAACATGTTCTCGGAAATTTTAAAGCAGTTGGGAGTTCAGCATCACCGTTCCAGCGCATACCATCCTCAGAGTCAGGTTTTTGGAATGGTTTCACCAAACGCTTAAGTCTCTTTTACGTGCGTATTGCGTTGAATTAAACCGAGACTGGGAGGAAGGAATTCCATGGCTTTTGTTGGCCGCAAGGGAGGTCACGCAATCTAGTTTAGGTTTTACTCCAAATTAACTAGTTTTTGGGCATAAGGTGCGCGGTCCGCTTGCCGTTGTGGGTGATCAGTTAAAAGGTAAACAGCCACCAAAAAGTCTGCTTGAATATGTAAACGGTTTTAGAAGATGCTTGCTTTTAGCTGGTCAAGCAGCACGGAAAAATTTGGAAAAGGCACAGATAAAGATGAAAAAGTTGTTTGATCGCCAGTCTGAACAGCGCGTATTTAATCCTGGGGATCAGGTTTTGGCATTGTTGCCTTTAGTGGACTCTCCGTTCTGCGCGAAATTTGTGGGACCATATACTGTTGTGCGTGCACTGTCCGATCTTAATTATGAAATCGCAACTCCAGACAGAAAGAAAATAACCCGAATTTGTCATGTAAATTTATTGAAGCCTTTTTTCTCCCGCAAACTGATGTTAAATCATCTGCGGTGGTCAGTCCGGTGACTGAAGGGTCGGGTCAGTCTTCGGTGGGAGAGAAGGAAGGGGTTAAGGTTCTAGACGATGCTGTAATGCAACCTCGATTAAAAAATTCTGAGACTTTGAGAGATCTGGAGAGGTTGTTGTCCCATTTATCTGTTTTGCAGCGAGCAGAGTTGTCACAGTTGATACACGAGTTTCCATTGTTTGGAGATGTTCCATCACAAACTCATTTAATAGAGCACAATGTGGATGTGGGTGAAGCTTCACCTATACGCCAGCGCTTGCGCCTTTTGCGAGCTAAGACACCCTGTTACGTGCCCCCATGGTGGAGTGAAGAGACGGTGTTTCTGTCTCCAATTGATGTGAGTTGACCTACCTCTAAGTATGTCATTTATTATTATTATTATTATTAGTTTTGATGTGGGATTTTTTTTAAGGGGGGGTGTGTTAGGATTGAGTTGTGTTGGTTTGGGTGTTTTGGTCTCTTTTTCTCTGTGGCAGGTTCTATGATTGGAGTGTGACGAGCGCACCTGATGCTCGTCATGGCTGGTATTTAAACCTGGTGCGAGAGTTCATCAGGGTGGCTGCTCTTCTGTTGCTCGAGCAGTTTGCCAGAGCCGTGCTCCAATTGTGGTGTTATGTTTTGTTTTGCATCCATTCACTAGCGCTGACCACACTTCACTTGTGCATCCATTCACCTGCATTTCATACTGACTGATATTACCGACAGGCCAACTGATTTTTGTGATTCTTGATTTTGGTTATATTTCGTTGTAATAAATATTATGTTTTAAGTTATTCCGCCGTGTCGTCTCCCTTAATGTTACATCTTTGAGCCAGGTGTAACAATATTTAGGCTATAATATTATAAATCTGGTTGGTTTGTATTGATGACGTAATATGTAAATAATATGCGTGTGGCCCGTGAAACTTGCACTTGGACCATAGAGAGGCCCTGTGAAAAAAAAGGTTGAGAACCACTTGATTAGACTGACTCATTGAGTTGAGGAACCATTGACTTCCCAGACTGATTCAGTCCAATCCACGAACAAATCGCTCAGACCGGTTTGGTGAACCAAACCAACCAAATCACTGACTCAAAAGAATGACTTTTTCATTTGGATATCACTAGTTTATCTTCAGCAGATGCTGATTAGAGTTCATATCGAGACCTTTGATTGCAGACTGTCTTGGTAAATCCGAGCACAGTTTGAGACATAAACAGCAAACATCTCATTGCTGCATTGCGAAAACATTTGAGATATTGAAGGGATCTCATCTGTGATTTGTCTTCTAGCGTATCACGTCTGCCAGGAATGTGCTCAGAAATGTTGCATGGTCTTTTGGCGAACGTGTGGAATTTGATATGGGGAACGTAGGGCTCTTGTTAATGTCAGCGCTGAAGTGTTTTTACTGGAGCTGAAACATGTGGCCGCGTTTGGCTGGACATCTGCAGCCGCGGGACATTAAAGGACGCCGGTCGGCTGTTTTCTTTCAGTTAGTGTTGCTGTTTTGTGTAAACACTGTTTCAAAGCGCCTTGCATCCGACGCTTTGTTGGAGGAATGTTCTGGGTTCAGTGCAACTTAAGCCATATACGGACAGCGCTTGTGGTGTAATTTCCATAGAAAATGATTTCTAAAAACAAATTAGTTTACAGCAGTCCGCAGCGCTAAAAAGATGATTTAGACTCTTTGCAGCTCAAATAACACTCTTTGTTTTGTATGGAACAATTATTTTAAGTGCTTGAAGCTGCACATTTGAGCTTTTAAACATCTTGCATTAATCAAAATGCATTTGTTCTGTGCTTTTACAAACCGAGTGACAAGCTGAAGTAATTTTCTCTGGTAATCAAGAGATTGAAGGGTTTTTTTGAACCCTTGAAGAGCCGTGGTGCAGTTCTCGCATGTAATGGCGGTAAATCTTCTTTGCACAGAGCTCAATCTGAGTGGCTCAACGCAGCTGTTTGGATAAATCTGAATGGAATATTAAAGCGCAGTTTAAAATTCTGTACATTAATCTCTCTTTCAGCGCTGATGTAAGCAGCCGCGCTGCGGGGATAAATATAATCTAATAACGCAGTGGCTTTTACAGTCATTCAAATGAAACCAATTAAAAAGCCTGTGTCTGCGCTGAGGTGCCATGTTGACCTTCCAGTGACCAGTATGATAGTGAGAGCGATAACACCAAATTTAAGACACCTACTCCCCATTCACACCTGAGACCTTGTAACACTAATGAGTCACATGACACCGGGGAGAGAAAATGGCTAATTGGGCCCA
>NW_015546087.1:278539-280801 GCF_001515605.1 Sinocyclocheilus anshuiensis
CAATATAACAAAGAGTGAAAAATTGAAGGGGGTCTGAATACTTTCCGTACCCACTGTATATGTGTGTATATATATATATATATATATATATATATATATATATATATTCATTCTTTTTGTGTGTCATACGTTTTGAAAGTTATTGTCAATACTTGAAAAAGAATGTGGAATATGTAGATAATAAAGCTAAACAAATGAACACATTGTGTAAGTATATATAAATTGAAGAAACACAAGTTATCAAAAATGGAGACATAAAACTCCATACAACAAAGTTTCACTTGAAAGCCTGACAGCTAAATATTTTTTTGTTTATGAATTTTTTTATTGGTTTTTATTGGTTCAGGCACGTCATAGAAAATTACTGCAGTAACGCAACATTGAAGACATGTCAGAACTGACCGGAATCCTTGTTATACAACACCTATTAGATATTGGTAAGTTTTAGATAATTTAATACATTGATGAATGACTATTTTTTGCAAAGTTTTATTATTGTTTACTTTCCCATAACAAGATTTCAGAAAATTCAGCAGTTAATCAACAATGAAGTCATGACAAGGATGTATGGGTGCCTCTTGTTGCTTTGGTAGTTGTCACATCTACTGCTACTCTGCTCTGGATCAGCTGCTGTCCATGGTTTTGAAGCTCCGCAGCTTCACATCCAACGCAAACTAAGAACGACGTGAGACCTGCTGCCTCCTTAATAGGGATAGCAAGTTAGATTCCTTAGCCTGATCACTTTCTGGTGATTTTTAATGTAGCTGAGATCCTATTTTGCATAACTATGCACTGCTATCTCTGTGTTTTTGTGCAGCAAAGTCACAAGTCAAAAGTCAACACTAGAGACACTAAAACACACATAAGAGTAACGGAGAAATACCAAAGTGTTGAGACAAACATAAAACATAAAGATAGTGAAGAGCTAAACTTGTTGTTTACCCCAAAGCCAGCCAAACATATACAATCTGAGATTAATAAAAATAAACAACAACAAAATGTATAATTTTGTGTGAGAGACAGGTACAGATACACAGATAATAACACATAATCAACAAACTGGCAAACACTGATTCATAACATACATTGTGTGTAGCTGGAATCAGAGAAACCTGAAGATTCAAACTAAATTGTTGATATCAAGAATTGATTTCTAGCTAGTTAAAATTCCAATTGCACATATCAGAAATGCAATTCTTACTAGTAAAATCTTTTAATTTTGATATCTATACTTGCATTGATACTAGTAAAAATGTGAATTCCTGATATAAAGAATTTGTCACTAGTTGAAATGTTAATACTTGATATCTGTAAATGTATTTCAACATGTTGCATTTGTCATTTCTAATATCTAAAAATGTATTTCTGATATTAATTATTAGAAGAGCAATTTCTGATATCTAAAATTACTTATTTTACTACTAACAATCACATTCATAATATCAGAAATTAACACTGTTACTAGTGACAATCAAATTATTGATAACAAAAATGAAAATTTTTACTAGTAGCAATTCAATTGTTGATATCAAGAATTGACATTTGCACTAGTAACCATGTGTAATGCCAGGCCAGCAGAGGGAGCCCTCGTCCGAGTATTGACTGTCACGCTCCCTCTGCTGCCTCGTTGGTGACTTCATAAAGCATGGCTTGCCCAAACACTCTCTGCAAAGTATTGCCAGTCTCACTGCCTTACCGAGCATTCTATTTCCATTGCCTGTTGATTTTGTGTATGACTTCTTGCCTGTTTGATTCTACTTCTGATTATTGGATTTTTCCTCTGTTTTGGCTGCCGATTGGACTGATTGACTGTGTTTAGACTCCTATCAAGATCCGAGCAGTTGATAATTCACCTATTGAAGATGGCATAACGGAACAAACTCACCCCATTCAATTCCAAGTCGGCCTGTTCCATCAAGAGGCTATCTCATTTTATGTAATCGACTCTCCAAGAAATTAAATCATCCTAGGCTTTCCTTGGCTATCAGTTCATGACCCAGTTATTTCCTGGCATCATGGTGAGTTAACCCGCTGGTCAAATTTTTGCTTAACCCATTGTATGCACTCTGACCTTTCACCTCAGTGCCTGTCTACCAGTGTTGAAAGCCCTGCCATCGAACAAACCACTAAAGTCCCAGACTGTTACAACGACTATGCTGAGGTATTTAGCAAGGTGAAGGCCACCCAATTACCACCTCACCGTCCCTGGGATTGTGCTATCGATCTCCTTTCCAATGCCATGCCACCCAAAAGTAAAGTGTA
>NW_015546087.1:285018-286670 GCF_001515605.1 Sinocyclocheilus anshuiensis
GCCCTTCAACGTCTCCAGCCGCTGCAGGTTTCTTCTTTGTAGACAAAAAGGATGGTGGACTTCGTCCTTGTATCGACTATAGAGGTTTGAATAACGTAACAGTCAAGTTCCGCTACCCACTCCCTCTGGTTCCAGCAGCCCTTGAACAACTCAGAGAGGCAAAGATTTTTACTAAATTGGATTTAAGAAGTGCATACAACCTGATCCGGATCCGCGAAGGGGATGAGTGGAAGACAGCCTTTCTCACCACTAGGGGGCACTACGAATACCTCGTTATGCCATATGGGCTAGCCAATGCTCCAGCTGTGTTCCAGTCATTCATTAATGAGATACTTCATGATCTGTTAGATCAATATGTGATAGCTTATATCGATGACATCTTAATCTATTCCAAGTCAGAAGCAGAGCACATCCAACACGTCAAGATGGTTCTTTCACGTCTCCTCGAGAATCAACTCTTTGTCAAGGCAGAGAAATGTGAGTTCCACGTTTCACAAACAACATTTCTGGGGTATAACATCAGCCATCAAGGGGTAGAAATGGACGAATCCAAAGTCAAGGCAGTCAGCGAATGGCCACAACCAACTACCATCAAGGAACTGCAGAGGTTCTTAGGATTTGCTAACTTTTACAGACGCTTCATCCGTGGCTACAGCTCCATTGCCTCCCCGCTGACTTCTCTCCTAAAAGGTAAACCGTCCAAACTGAAGTGGACAGAAGATGCAGCCAAGGCCTTCAATACCCTCAAGGTTAGCTTCACAACAGCACCCATATTACGACATCCAGACCCTATTCTCCCCTTTGTGGTCGAAGTGGATGCATCTGACAGTGGCATTGGAGCTGTACTCTCCCAGCGTCACAGACAACTTGGTAAATTATATCCATGTGCTTTCTTTTCAAGAAAACTTGCGCAGGCAGAACGTAATTATGATGTGGGCAATAAGGAACTGTTATCTATGAAGGCTGCTATTGAAGAGTGGAGACACTGGTTAGAGGGGGCAGTCCATCCGTTCCAAGTTATCACAGACCACAAGAACTTGGAGTACATCAAAAGTGCCAAACGTCTGAATCCTCGCCAAGCTCGATGGTCCCTGTTTTTTACACGCTTCCAGTTCACAGTTACATACAGACCCGGAAGTAAGAACAGTAAAGCAGATGCTCTGTCAAGACGCCATGACTCTCTTGTCATTCCTGGTCCAACTGCAGTTCAGTACCGCTTTAGAGTGGGCGGGATTATTCACATGCTGTTACAGTTGCGCCGCCTCTACTATCACGACTTCTAAAAAAAAAAACGTTTTCATTCCGCGTCGCCCCATCAAGCTCTTGCTGGGCGTACCATGCAGTGGAAAAGCGCCATATGAAGGCTGCTATTGAAGAGTGGAGACACTGGTTAGAGGGGGCACACACACACACACACACGATGCGCAAAACTCCCACAGTTGATCGTCATGAGGCAAGTCGAGTCACAGCTGATCTTCATGAACCAAGTCAAATCACAGTTGATTGTCATGAGTCAAGTCAAGTCGCAGCTGATCTTCCTGAGTCCAGTCAAGTCACAGTTGATCGTCATGAGGCAAGTCACAGCTGATCTTCATGAACCAAGTCAAGTCACAGCTGATCTTCATGAGTCAAGTCAAGTCACAGTTGTTCTT
>NW_015546087.1:287345-287959 GCF_001515605.1 Sinocyclocheilus anshuiensis
TCCAGAATCACGTCACGTCACAGCTGATCATCCTGAGTCACGTCACGTCACAGCTGATCATCCTGAGTCACATTATGTCACAGCTGATCATCCTGAATCTCGTCAGGACACAGCTGATCGTCAGGAGACTTGTCATGTCCTGTCTGTTGCACCCAGATCATCAAGGTCAGTCTTTCGGTGGCGCATGCTGCAGAACCTCCCAAAGTGGCGGTGCTCGCTTCAGCTCCTTGCGTAATGGTGGCGCCCAGAAACGCACTTTCAACCTGTCATGTCAAGGTCGAAGGAACCTTTGCCGAGCTCTCCCTGTATCGTAAGGGCACTACGGTAGAACCTCCAGAGGTGGCGGCACCCGCTGCAGAACCTCCAGAGGTGTCAGTAGTACCCACCTGTGAACTTCCTGTTTGTCCTGTCACGGCTATGGAGGCCATTTGTGAACTCTTTGCCTGTTCTGCTCCGGCCAGGGAGGCCGTCTGTGAACTCTCTGTCCGTCCTGTCATGGCTATGGAGGCTGCCTGTGAACTCTCTTCCTATTCTGTTCCGGCCAAGGAGGCCATCTGTAAACTCTCTGCCCATCCTGTCACGGCTATGGAGGCCATTTGTGAACTCTCTGCCTG
>NW_015546087.1:288360-288593 GCF_001515605.1 Sinocyclocheilus anshuiensis
CTGTCACGGCTATGAAGGCCGTCTGTGAACTCTCTGCCCGTCCTGTCACGGCTATGGAGGCCTTTTGTGAACTCTCTACCTGTCCTGTCACGGTTAAGGAGGCCGTCTGTGAATCCTCGTCCTACCCTGTCACGGCTATGGGAGCCGTTTGTGAACTCTCTGCCTGTCCTGTCACGGTTATGGTGGCTGTTTGCGAACTCTCTGCTCGTCCTGTCACGGCTATGGAGGCCGTC
>NW_015546087.1:288675-293101 GCF_001515605.1 Sinocyclocheilus anshuiensis
CCCTGTTCCCGAGTATAGCCCAGTGAGGGCTCCTGTTCCCGAGTATAGCCCACGGAGGGCTCCTGTTTCCCTGTTAAGCCCAGGGAGGGCTCCTGTTTCCCCGTCTCCAGTGTCGGCTCCAGCCCCGGAGCTCGCTCCAGTGTCTGCTCCAGCCCCGGACCTTGCTCCAGTGTCGGCTCCAGCCCCAAGACTCACTCTAGTGTCAGCTCCTCGAAAGCGCTTTGCTGTGCCTGCTCCTCCAGAGCACCCTCCAGTGCCAGCACCACGTAAGTTTTACCCTGTTCCCGAGTTAAGCCCACGGAGGGCTCTTGATCCCCAGTTCAGCCCAGGAAGGGCTCCTGTTCCCCGAAGTTTGGGGAATAAAGGGGTAACAACCTGTAAAATTACAAATCATTTATACTGGAAGTATTTTGAAACTAAGAGGTACCTATTCTAATATTACGTGTTATGTTTGTCCTAAACAACAATCTTATGTTTGGGAATGATTTAGAAAGACCATATCTACTTTTTATAATTTTATATTGGTATTTTATTATAGGCTTATACACTCTAAAAAAAAAAGGTTCTTCAGCGGTTCTTTGGAGTGGTTAAGGTGCTATATAGCGCCACTACCGTATAAAGAACCTGTTAAGCCCCTGCATGGTTCTTCAGCGGTTCTTTGGAGTCGATGAGGTGCTATATAGCAACACTACCGTAAAACCTGTAAGCCCCTGTATAGTTCTTTAAAGGTTCTTTAACTCTCTCTTAGTCTCTTAGTTTAGCTGGGGAAAGGGTTAAAACAACATTAAAATACAGTCTATTTCTTGAAGATATAATTTTTTTTGCCCCCAAGGCCCCCATAATTAAATATTCCAGGGCCCCCACATGAGACCTTTGACCTCAGAAAAAAAGGACCTCTCCACAAACAGCAACCAACTTCACACATTACTAACCAGTTAGACTTTATTTCTGGAGTATCTAAAACAGAAGTTCTTTATTGAGAATTAAGTTTTTTCTTTTTTTCAACTTACCGTTTTGGTGAATAGCGTTTGCTTTAGTTGCCTCTTGACCCTTGACTTTAACTTTAAGTTAAAATAAGTTTCTCTTTGGTTGTTGCAATATTGTTTATAAAGCACACATGTGACGGCAAGGAACTTACTGTAAAATCTTTTCATGCATCTGAGTCTCTGGTTGCATATTATCAAAATCTTTATTCTTTTATGAGTTTTGTATTATTGCAGCTCTACAACACAACGCGACAATGTGAGGAAATTGTATAAACCACTTTTAGAATGATGGGTTATAAAGTGGTTTCAATTCTGTCACTCATAGACATGAAGAATCAGCATGTGAATATCAGCAATGGTGACAAAATATTCAGATAATTTTGATATGATTTTTGAACATCACAAAACGGGGCAGTAAAAAGTCACAACAAAAATAAAAGCAAATAGCATTTTTATAGCAAAAAAAAATGTAGAGGGCTTAATTTGGCCATTTAAATTAAATTAAAACTAGTGCAATATTCTTCTCTGTAATTACTGTGCAACTATACACTTGTTCTGTGTTTAAGTCCAACTTGTTCCTCCCTTGTTCCATGTAGTTACAGGGTAAGTGGCTACAACAAATTGCTCTGAAACGATTGTTTAAACAGTAGGTCATACTTACATACATTATATAGCAGGTAATGTATCAATAAACATGGTGGACTGTTTTATTTAATTTAAATATTGTTTGCAATTTACTATAGGCCTACTGCTGGGTTAAATTAACCAAAAATGTGTTTTAAAATTAAAATCACACACAATATGACAACAGTAACAACACAGGCAACAGATAACCTAATAAAAGATTAAAATGTATTACACCAGTTCAGAAAAATGCAAAGCAACTCCATAATTATACAGATTATACAGTTAAACCAAATTCTTTTGAAAAGCTTGTTGAAGAATAAATAGATTTTGTTCAATTTGTTCATGTTTTTAACTATTGTGGCCAAACCATCACGCCAATAAACACACAGTAATAAACACTGAAAGTCAAGATTAAACTGTGTATTATAGCGAATCCCTGAGATCATCACAGAGTCTGCGTTTACATGTTCCCAGATCACGGTTGAAAACTAAAGGTGATCGAGCCTTCTCTGTGGCAGCCCCACGTCTTTGGAATAGTCTCCCATTGCACATTAGATCATTCGCTCGGACTACGAGCTAAATCATGGCTACGCACAGGCTACGTATTGACAGTGTTGGGGAGTAACTGGTTACATGTAGCGGAATTACGTAATTTAATTACAAAATAAAAATAATTGTAATCAGTTACAGTTACTAAGAAAAAATATGTAATTACATATCTCTTTACGTGCTAATGAGCTCTGCTCACCCCGTCCCTCTCTTTTGTGGAAGAGCAAACGCGATTCGCAAATAATCATAAAAAATAGAACATGTCAAAGAAATAAAACCAAACACCTTGTAAACTCTGTTGACTTTGCTTACATTATGGGATATCATACATCTTACAAGCTATTTTGCCAAAAAACGACATGTAACCAAATTCAAGGTTATTTGGGCTAGAAGTGGGCTACACATAGCGGGTCTATAGTTAACCGAGACGGTGAAATGACGGCTATTGCGTATGGAAGCATATAGGTAGCGAAATTCAATTTAAAATGCAATATGCAAAATGGCAATGCAATACTCAAAATGGCAACGCAATATTCAAAATGGCATTGTATTTCTGTATTTAAATTTACATTTTCCATTACCCATACAATCTGTAAATGACCCAAATCCCCACCTGTCCAGCCAACTCTGAGTACATGAGTCATGTGGGCATTACATTATTAGCCTGATCAGTTGTTATAAATGATTGCTAAGTCTTAGGCCAAAGCTAAAAACTCTACAAATTATTTACTTACGCTGTATAAGTCTAACTTTTTTCTGTGTGGGAAATGATGCTCAGATATATACGTGTGAATATGCTTGCTCTGGATCCCTTTTTTGTACACATTTCTTGCAATGATTTTAGCAACATGATTTTTCCCAACTCCTGTAGTCCCATGGAAAGAGAGGACCAGCGGTTTGTTTGGGTTGCTGTCAGTCATAAATGATGTTACAGCTTTCAGTACAACATCAGACACAATGTGCTGCCCAAAGAGAGAGTCTTTTAAATCTTCCTCCAAACCTGAAAGATATGTGAAGTCAACAAAATAACAAAATAACCCATAACACTTGCATTTCTGAGGTTTTCTGACACGTGACAAATTATATCGCGAAAAAAACCTCTAAAATGGTGTGAATATAGCATAGGCCTACACATATGGAAGCATATAGTGAAATTCAATTTAAAATGCAATATGCAAAATGGCAATGCAATATTCAAAATGGCATTGTATTTCTGTATTTAAATTTACATTTTCCATTACCCATACGTGCAAAGTTTGTTGCAAAAGTAAAATGAAAATTAAATTATATAATTTACATTTGCCATTTCCAACAGTAGTCTTAATATGTAAATTGCATGCAAATTTGAATGCTTTATAAGTTGCGAAATTAAAATGAAAATGTATAACACAAATTGATTTGATATGTGTAACATGTCCAAGCAGAAATGGTAGCATAATGATCATTTTAATGCTATTTGTCCTAAATGCATTTAGACTAACAGTTAGAACACTTAGGATTGCATTTTCATCATGACGCCGTGGGATATTTGTAGCAAAATTCAGTGAGGCTTTGAAAATGCATTCCGAGCTGACCACGCCCACCCTCCGTCAATCATTGCTTCAAGGCGGGGATTGGCGGAAGCGTGTTACGTTTGGATCGTTTGAAACATGGCGGCTCGAGATCTGATAAGATCGTTGAATTCACTGGCAGATGAAGTGGAGCGTGAACAGAGAAATATATGAAGCGTACTCCATGCTAAAATCAAACGTTCGAATGACCGATCGAATGTCTATCCGAGCGTCTTACATCCGTATTACGTGGTGACCCACGTGATGTCAGTGTCTTGAAATTAGCTGGTTTTTAAACATTTAAGGAGCCAAGCTGCTGTGTAAAGACTATAAATGGACATTACAAGCATTACAATAATATTTTATACCTAAAATAATACTCAATCATTTCCTGCATCCTGCTGTACTTCCCTGAATAAGTCTTTAAAGGTGTTGTAGGCTAATAAGTCGTTCTGAGTAATACATTGAAAAAGCTCCCACCTGTATATGACTAAACAAAATAACATGTAGTTTACTTGAGGTTCTGTTATAAATGTGTCTATTAGAAACATGAATTTAAATTAATTAATTATACAAAAAATTGTTTGAAATGAATGAAGACTTCCTAAGTTTTTGAACAGAAGTCCTGAATGACTGTTATTAAAGGTCATTTAAAGGGGTCATATGATGTTGCTAAAAAGAACATTATTTTGTGTATTTGGTGTAATGAAATGT
>NW_015546087.1:293670-294016 GCF_001515605.1 Sinocyclocheilus anshuiensis
TAGCTTGGATTAACCCTTGTCTCGCCGCTCGGACTCTGTTTGTACCTCGTCTGGATTATTGCTCATGTTTCTGGATTATCCCTCTTGTCAAGCCCTCTGGATTCTATTCGCCGATCGATGACCTACGCCAGCCCTGGGAATACTCTTTGTCTTGTCTTATACATATGTTTGCTGATGCTCGACCCTGCCTGTCTATGACCATGTCTATGAATAAAGCTTTGCGTATGGATCTGCACGTCTCACGTCTCGTTCGCCCCGTAACAACTATCTAAATCTAATACTAATACAAATTTTAAAAATGACTTTTTTTTTGGGGGGGGGGGAATTTGGGATACTTTTTTAAGGA
>NW_015546087.1:294172-294456 GCF_001515605.1 Sinocyclocheilus anshuiensis
TTTAAAAATGGCATTTTTTATTTTTGGGGGGGGGGAATCTGTGATGCTTTTTTCTGGATTTATTGATGAATGAAAACTAGGGCTGCATGATTAATCGCATGCCAGTATCATGCGCATCTCGTCAGTAAAGCCGGTTCTGTGATTAGTAGTAAGTCTCCATCACGTGCTTTCAGATGGAGCGGCATTTAATACACTAAATAATATATTAATCGGTGTATTAAATGCCGCTCCATCTGAAAGCAGGTGATGGAGATTTACTACTAATCACAGAACCGGCTTTACTG